>NC_044384.1:145974345-146574345 GCF_006542625.1 Nomascus leucogenys | reverse complement strand
ATGTATTTGCTCCCATTATGCGCTCCCTATGCTAGTCTGACTTTTGAATGCTATCCATTTTCTCTCCTTGTAAGTAAAGGTAAGTGCATATTTTCTTGGCTTCAAAACAACCAATGACTTGTATCTGTTATTTATTTATTCATTTCTATTCTGTATATTTTGGATGGAGCACTTCTTTCCTGACACGTTTTTATTTTCACTAATCTTCTTACCATCCTGCTGATATTTCTCTCTCTCTCTCTCTCTTTATAAATATATATACTTACTTCGTGCTCATATTGAATTTATTTTTGCTGTGATTGCTGTATGGGGTTGATGACAAGTAGGCATTTTCTACAGGCAAAAGCCAATGTCAGGAAGAATCAGAAGCTGTCAGGACATTGATCCTGCCCTTAATACCTGCAAATCCTCAGCTGGACCCAGGTGTTCTGCCCAACAGGGGAGCTCATTCTACTGCGATCCCACTAACAACAGAGATCACCACATCAAAAGGAACAATCTTATTAAAGGGGGTAACTAGAAAAAGACTCATTTTTTTTTCAGCCTTCTCTAGGCATAGTTGATGTTTTTTAAAACACATTTAGGAGTTATTTCAATTACTACTTACTTAAGTTCTCTCAGTATTTAATTCAATTAATTGATCTGGATTTATACAGTTCCGATTTTATAGCAAAAGCCTGAGAAGTTACTTAATTTACTCAGTACCAGTTTAATTTCACCTTTGTGCTACTCCTTGTAAATATGTACTTTGAACTGCTCAATTTCCCGCACTGTTCTAAACTGCAGATAATAGATGGAATTTAATTTTAAAGCCAGATTTTTCATTTCAGATCCTATTATGGTCCTTGCACCATCTGTGTGATCTGATCGCTGAAAATACGATGGTCTTTTAGGTGGTCCTGAACTACATGTGTCTAATTATAATTGTCAAATATTTAGTATTTTAGAAAAAAACGATTAGCAGTGATTTTAAAGGTGGCACTTTATGAAAGGATGCTTATGAAGCACACATATTTTTCAGTCCAGAAATGCTAAAGAGTGACATACAGAAGATATATATCTAGATATCATATATACATCATATATATGTATCTAGATATCATATATATGATATATACGTATCTAGATATCATATATATGATATATACGTATCTAGATTCATATATATGATATATACGTATCTAGATTCATATATATGATATATACATACCTAGATTCATATATATGATATATACGTATCTAGATATCATATATATGATATATACGTATCTAGATACCTATATATCGTATATATGGTATCTATATGTATCTATATACTGTTGCAAAAACGTACTCCTAGTCAATCCTGTAATAATGGACTTTCATATGGAAGGTTCTCTGCTCACAGAAACTTAAACTTAGTGGCATGCATTCTTGTCCCTCAATATACAAGATTCCATTTAACAGCTGAAGGGATAGTTTTGTAATGGAAACTTACATTGAAGGATAAGGAAGCCTAGGTTGATAAATGCAGATGTCTTAAATGATGAGATTAACTTAGTTGGAAGGAAAAATCAACCTGGGAACCGTTGATGAGACAGTGATGGAAAAGAGGAATAACAAAACAAAACAAGAGGAACACGGGTGCATGAGAATGTGCACAGACAAAGAAACAGGGCGGACTGGGAAGGAAGTTTCTGCACCAGAATTTGGGGAGATGAAGTGGAGAGAGGTGGGGTCCACCATCTCCAGCTGCCATCACAGGTGCCAAGGAAGGACGAACAAAAGGGAATCCTTGCTTAAATGCCAGAAAGTAACCTGCTGGTCATGGCGGTTACTCCTTTTAGTTACATCTAAATTGGAATCCATCAAATAAATGAGTAAATAAGTAGCTAGAGGGTTAGAATGATGACTTCAGCAGAAATTGGTATCTGCGATTCAAATGAGTTCATCTCATGCTCCACATGGGAAAAGAACAGTGATTCCTGCGTCTGTCTGCAGGACCCTACCCGGGAACAAGGTCAAAGTCCCCAGGGAGGGGTCGATTTTAGGGAGGTTGTGAACTGGTGACATCAGGACCTTCACAGGAAACATAGGATGTAAACTCAATCTTTATGAAGCTCTTGTACAAAAATCTTTTGAGAAATGATATGTTTTAAAGATGATACTGTGAGACAGAGTATATCTTTTTTTGTGTGTGTGTGTGTGTGTGTGTGTGAGATGGAGTCTGGCTCTGTCGCCCAGGCTGAAGTACAGTGGCGCGATCTCAGCTTGCTGCAACCTCCATCTCCCAGTTCAAGCAATTCTCCTGCCTCAGCCTCCCAAGTAGCTGGAATTACAGGCACCCACTACCACGCCCAGCTAATTCGTGTATTTTTAGTAGAGATGGGGTTTCACGATGTTGGCCAGGTTGTTCTCAAACTTCTGACCTCAGGTGATCCACCAGCCTCAGCCTCTCAAAGTGTTCGGATTAAAGGCATGAGCCACTGCACCCAGTAGAAAGTATATCTTATTCATACATTGGTGGGATGTCGCCATTCTTAGGGCCTATCTCTTAGGAATTTCAAGCGTCTGCTGTATAGGCAAATTTTGAGACTATTTACACTTTTCTTTATGTCAAACGCTCCAAACAAAAGAATAAAAAACCAATAGGTAAGTCCAAAGATAGAATCAATATGTGCACAGTGTAATATATTTTGGTTTCAATAGCTTTGTTTTCCATAGGGTCTCACCGACTCTTTCTACTATCCTTGCCTTTTTTCTTTGCCCTGTAAGCATTGCCACTGAATTCAACTCTTCAAAACTCCCATTAAGCCTCGCATGGTGGCTCAGACCTGTAATTCCAGCACTTTGGAAGGCTGAGGCAGGCAGATCACTTGAGGTCAGGAGTTTGAGACCAGCTTGGTCAACATGGCAAAACCCTGTCTCTACTATGAATACAAAATTAGCCGGCATGATGGCTCTCGCCTGTAGTCCCAGCTACTTAGGAGGCTGAGGCAGGAGAATTGCTTGAACCTGGGAGGCGGAGGTTGAGGTGAGCCAAGATCACACCACTGCACTCCAGCCTGAGTGACAGAGTGCGACTCTGTCTCAAAAAATAAATATAAAAAAAATAAAAAATAAAAAAATTAAAAAATTAAAATTTGCATTTATACACATCACAGGAGTGTGCCTTAGTAGTGTGTGAAAGTCCAGTCAAAGAAACAAAGCTCAAAACTTACTGAAGGATAAAAACTGATAGATACTCTACAGACTAAAGAAATAATTTATTTCAGCATTGTTATAACAGGAAACAGAGTTTAAAGTTTTCTAATTTAAAAGAAATAAAAATTACTTCTTTTAAGTGGTTGTTATATAAAATAACAGATGACTATAATAAGTGCTTCAGCTTAGATAAATATCGATGTGTTTTTCCTGCATCGATGCTCACATGATAACAATTTGTAGAAATGAATGTAGAAGGAATATTTCAAATCTATTTAGGTATAATTATGGACATCATTAAAGATGAATTGTTTTCCATGTAAAATAAGATTTCCGAGGAGCTAATTTGTGACAGGATATATTGTGATATCAATTTTCAAAGCATGAGCCTGCTCATTATGCTAGAAGGCAGAATATTTGAAACAATGAATTTGCATCTAGACAAGTGTGTGTATCAGGGCCCCACAAAGTCTTTAGGGACTGGTCTTTTCATATTGACATTACACACATAAAAGTGGGAAACTCCAAATTGATAGCCCATCCACTCCCCAAATGCCCATCCCTGAACCACTTTTGTTATCTCTTTTGGCATGGACATATGTAGTACTACCAATTTCTCAATGCTGAGTGTTGCACTTCTACTCATTAATTATCTTAAGGGAAAAAGTACAAAAGGAAAGACCAAGTGTCCTCAGACTTTTTAGCTTTGTTTGATCAGGTGGGCCCTGAAAGGTGAGTCTCTGCACCTTGAGCAGCAACTCCCTGCTGCAGGCCAAGGGAGGGCAGGGTGGCCTCTACTTTCACTGGAGAAAAAAACATCCATTGCTAACTTAAGCTTTAGGTAATAGAGAACAAGAAACAAAGAAAAGGGTGAAGAGCAGAAGAAAGGAGAAAAACGCAGAAGACAAAGAATTAAAGAAGAGAGGACAAGAAGATGAGGAATGAAGAGGGAATGTGTAAGGAAGTGACCACAAGGCAGATGTGAGTAGCACACGTGGTTCTAAGGATGAGAGACTGAGGGCTCCAGGATAGGGGCGTGGGGGCAGAGACGGCCATGCAAAGCCTGTGGGCTCCATGGATCAGAGATCCTGGCAGGGTAGAAGTACTGGGGGCCTGAGTATTGAAGAAGATGTAAGCTAGAAAGACAGCAGGTTAAAGAGAATAATTCATAAAACTGAGAGCATGGAGGGGCTGCAATTACTGGTGAGGACAAGTTCCCTGGACCTGGACGAACGACAAGAACAGCTAAGGCAGACTGGAGGAGATTTTTGCAGAAAAGGAATTCAAGAAATGGAGGCTCAGGTTGTTGCAAAAACCATCGATACAAATATTCTACAAGAATACTTGATTCCCCAAGAATGTAGTAGAAGTATGGAGAGTGTGTCCCTAAAACAGGATTCAGTGACTGGGAATGTAGGCGCAGGAACACGCGCCGGGTGTGGGGAGGTGGTAATCCTCCTGTGGGCAGTGGATGCAGCGAGCTCGTGCACCAGAACCAGAGGTGGGGTTTGTAGGGAGAGAGGGAGAATGGCCTAAAGGAAGCAGTACAGGGTAAGGGACACCCTCTCTACTCCCATCTGAGTGGATGAGCATCTACAGTGAACCACATTCCCCTGTGCTCCTGGTCAAGAGGTCGGGAGGAGGATAAGTCTGCAGGGCTGCATTCAGAGAATAAGCTGGGATATAGAAGATGCTGATAATTGACAATAAATTGCAGAAAACATAGTAGATGGTCTCAGGGATTGAGGAAGGTGGGAGGAGGGATGGAGTAGAGGACCTACTCATGTCAGCTATCTCAGCATGCACAAAAGCAGAGTCCAGGCTTCATCAAAGTGACCAAGGGGAAAGTGAGGCAGGCCAAGATGAATGGTGACAGGGGGTGGGGAGGAGCCTTTGGAGGCTGTGAGGGACGGGAGAGATGGAGGGGCAGGTGAGTGCCCGCATCTCCCTCTGCACAGATTTGTAGGATCCATTCCAGCCTCTTCTGTCTCCTCCAAGCACATCCTTCAACAATTCTCTGCTTTCTCTAACCCACCAGGGATTCCTCTCAGCAGAATCAGTCCCTCCAGCATCCACGCAGGCTCCTATTTCTCTCATTTTAAAATATTTTATCTTGATGCCACCTTCCTCACTAAATATTGTTCCATTTATTTGCACTCCTTTACAGCAAAGCTGTCCAAGAGTGTTCTTGACTTGACATCACCTCGTCCCCAGCGTCCAACTACATCTGCCATCCTCATGTCATCAGTCAGGCAACCCACATCACTCCATCCAATGCCTGCCACCCTGACCTCAGCATTCTTGATCCAACAGCAGCAGTGGCAGCAGGTGGCTGAGCCCACGTCCCTCGGCTTCAAGGACACTCCTCTGAGATGCTGCTTCCCTTCCTTCACATTTGCATGTTTTCAGTCTTCTTTGTTGCTTCTTCCTTTCGGGGATTCAGTCCTGAGGCTCAGTACAAAGCAGTCAGTTTTCTTTGTGATCTTCGTACTCTGATCAATTTTTCTTCTCACCTGATGCTTATTATTTTATAACATGCTCCACAATTTACTTTAAAAAGGTATTGTTATGTAATGTAATGAATTGGTATAGCATGCTCTATAATTTACTTTAAAAATGTATTTTCTTATTTCCTCCCAGGAAATGGTAAACTCCATGAAGGCAAGGATCTTTGTCTACATTGTTCAAGGAGACTTCTCAAACATCAGTATGACTGCCTTGTTACAAGAAGACGCTCAATCAATATTTATGTAAGAAAGCGATTATGAAAAATTAAGTTAAATAAAAAAGAAGGCAGTTATGGAAAAAGAAGGAGGTCTTGTGCCCCTGTGAGCAACGCTCCCCTGAATGGCCATCTTCCCCAGTCTAGAAGGTGGCAGTGTGCAGTTGGATAAGCCTCAGAAAAGAAATCACCTCTTGGAAATGGAACAATTCTCATGCTTTGGGAACACTTAGAACATGTGAAACTTTCTTAAAATCTCAGGAGTAACACATTTAACTCCAAAATATGAATCAATAATTCTTGTAAGGTGAAATTTTAGTAGTGTGCACTGCCTTTTTATTTTGTAGTCTTTTTGAGATAAATTCTTTTCCTTTTGACTTTAAGAACACAGATAATGAATTAAAGTATCATATTTTCAGTGACTTTTTAATGCTACTATTTAAGAATATCCAAACAGCACAACTTCAAAATTACTTGGCAGATGTTATACTTGTATTAACTTTTGAGATACAGATAATACAGGCATAGTTGCTTAACTGCACGAGTTATGGGCAGTTTCGCTTCTGCTTACTTAGCTTTTCTATATGTCTGCACTGCAACGCCCACACCCAAGGAGATTCCTAAATCTGGTAGCTCAATTGTCAGACCTTATGATACAGAATCTGGACAATGTTGAAGAGAGAGGGATGGAGAGTGGGCGAGAAGGGAGTTGGGAAGATGAGACAAGTGGTGGAAATGAGTAAGAGAAACTCCAGAGGGGGTAAAAAAGAAAAAAAAAAGATAGATTAAGAAGTGGTGATCAAAATTCATATCAAACTGTTGATTAAAATATTATTTAACGTAACAAAAATAGGGAATTGTTAAATGAATTCTAATCCATTTTAAGGTAAAATATTATATGGACATTACAATTCACTCGCAAAGCATTTCTAACCTGGAACAATGTTGAGAATGTGATGCTCAATGGAAAAACCTGCATACATACCTACAAATGTCCATGCCCAGTAATCCATTCAGCCACACACATTCACAAACAAACACAAAAACACGCATATGCAGAGAGCTAGAGAGAAATGGAAATACCCCAAAATACCAAGAGTAGTTACCTACTACTCTTGAAGCTATGGTTTTAAATATTTTCCTGTACTCGCTATTTTCAAAATGTTTCTAATTAAGACAAATTACTTTCAGTGTAACAAAAAGATGTATTATTAAAACTAATGGACAAGGCTATGACAGCTATAGTGTAAAAGAAGAAATAACCATAGATTTTTATCTTAGTGCATACTGAAATCTTTCTTTGCAATTTAAAGTTCAGGCATTAAAAAAATTATCTACATTTTTTTATTCAGAAGAAAATACACTCATATCCCAATTTTAATTTGCTAGTCTGAACAACCGAACAAAATAAAAACAACAAAAATCAAAAGCATATTCTATAAAAAAGAAAAAGTTAAAATATCAGAAATTCTATTTTCATGGTGAAATGTGCTAGTTATGAAGATATAGGATCATTTGTCAAAAAAACTTGTTTTTCAATTGCCATTTTGCCACTGTAGGCATTAATGAATTTAACAGAAATACTGATTAATTGAGTTCCAGTTGGTACAATGCCAGATGACTGAGTATGCTAATTCCTATGACAGTTTACTGCTTGAAACATGAATTTAATTTTCCTGATTTCATTAATCATAACTGTTATTTACCATATAACAGTGTAACCATTTACTTCTACTGAGAAAATTTCATTTTCATGGGTCATGCAGTATTAAATCCTAGAGTCTGCTCACTTTCTGAGTAAAGACAAGCTTTCTGCAGAATTTTTACTAGTGGGGTATTATGTAGACATACTTGACTAAGAGTTCAACTGCATTTATTACAACACTTTGGAAACGTTGTCTGTTTTCTTGCTTTATACTTGCATTGCCAAACCTGGACAGGTGAGATAAATATTGAATCCGAGAAGTATCTCCCAACTGCTGAGTTTCATGATGTCGGTATATATTAATCAAAGTTTTTTTTTTTTTATATCTAGGCAAACATTACCAAACTTTTGTGCCATTCACATCATACTGTGATATGGTTTGGATCTGTTCCAAAATCTCATATTAAAATGTAATCCCCAATGCTGGAGACGGGGCTTGGTGGGAGGTGACTGGATTGTGGAGGTAGTTTGTAGTGGTTCAGCACCATCCCCCCAGTGCTGTTCTCATCATACAGTTCTCATTAAGAGCTGTTTGTGTAGCACCTGCCCCTCTCTCTTCTTCCTACTTGGGCCATGTAAGACACACCTGCTTCCCCTTCATCTTCCGCCATGATTATAAGTTTCTTGAGGCTGCCCCAGAAGCTGCTATGCTTCCTGTACAGCCTGCAGAACCATGAGCCAATTAAACCTCTTTTCTTTATAAATTACCCAGTTTCTGCTACTTCTTTATAGCAATGCAAGAAGAGACTAATACATACTGATCCTAACTTGCTGCCCTATGAATTCTTAATTGGTGAGGAGGAGAACTGCATGGGGATCAAATGGAAATCACGTCATAAATGCAAAGACTGTCCACATCATGCTGCACTGCAGCCTGACTATGGCAGACTGTACTGTAATTTGCCATACTTTATAGTCCTTTTCTATGGTGCCCCTCCCTACAGCAGCAGTAAACGTTGCACCCCAGTGAACTCCTGAGTGGCCACATGGCTGATGAAAGCTGGGAAGATAAGGTCTGCTGTTTCCTCCAAAATCTTTCAAAGCCTATGTTTGCTTTGCCACAGCATCTTTCTCTCCGAAGGAGACTGAACGTATTACAGATATAGGCTACTCCCTCAGGCTGGGGCCCAAAGTTAACAGGACAGGCAACCGAGCCACAGCTGATCCAGCATGGACATGAGTCATGAAGTGAACACCTGTAAGCTACTCAGACGTGGAGGTCCTTTGTTACTGCAGTGTAACCTAGCTATCCCGACAGGTGGCAAAGAATCAAGTAGAATTCGGAATTTTTTTTTATTTGCACAGAGAAATTTTTGTAATGGCATGGCAATGATTACAAATATATATTATCGAGGGCTTCTTGTATATCCTGCACTTTCTTCAGGAAAAATAAAAATTAAAAGTGACTAAGACACAGCTCTTCAGTCATAAAAATAACTAAGACAAGGTTGCCTACGAAGTTAGTGTAAAATGATGGGATAATTACATGGGCTTCATCAACAAAGTGCCAAAGTTGTACAGCAGGGAGTAACTGATACAAACTAGGTGGTAGAGTTACAAGCAATATTTACAAATGGAGTAATCATTAAACTGGGCCTTTAGCATTAGGAGGGTTTTTCCTAATTAGGGAGGTGAGAAGCACATGACATGCCACTGGAAATGACAGAGGTGTCTTCCACACCTGTTCTGTTTCTATACTGTGTAGAGGTGAGGTTTGTGGTGGGGCCAGGTGGAGTTCACAGAGCAGAGGGTGGCACATAGATGGTCCGAATGAGTGGAATTTAATACATTTAGATTCCTCATAATCTTCAAATACCACCTGTGACGATCCATTTACAAAGACAATTTTTGACAGAGATTCTATAGGTAGAAATGGGAAGAGAGATCCAATGTGGGAAAAGGATACAGCACTAGGCCAGAGTAGAAAAGAGCTTATTCTTTTATAAAATACCTAGAGTTACCTTTGTTAAGTGAGAGATTATGTGATATAAAACAGGGATTTCTTCAGTCCTTAAAATTGATCAGCTTTTGGCTTCCAGCCAATGAAATAAAGCCTACATTGCAGGGTGAGTTCTCTGTATAAAATTGTTTTGCATGGTGGGGTCTCTACACAAAATTGTTCTGCACATGTGTTCTTGGAAAAATTAGTGATTATGTGTTGATGTTTGCCACCGTGAAGATAGCAATTTGTGACTGTCCAATTGAATTTTAATAACATAGTCAAATCACTTATATCTTAGCTATCTCTCACTAGAGGTAGAAATAGAGGCTTTTTGTCAATTAAGTAATTTTTTGACTCTCTATTCCCACTCTTGAAAATCATAATTCAAAGTAAAAGTTATATAATATTTTTCTTTGATAAAGTCCACAGCATGAGAATGGGCCTTATCAAACCCTCAGGATTTCATTAATATGAATAAAAACTTCAAAGGCTCTTCTTTAGAGAAAAATGCTTAAAATATTTCATGCTTGACCTTGGTTTTATAACAATGATTTAAAATGAACTCTATGCTATTTCTTACCTTTTTAATCAGTTTTTAATCTATGTTTCATTTGAGCAATACATAAATACTACTCTATCTTTAGATAATAATTCCAACTATTTGTAGAAATGGAAGGCCTACTTAATTTTGAATAGAAGTGCATAGAGCAAGGTGTTAACTACATAAATGGACTACTTTCAAGAGTACTCTTAAATTAATAATTTTTACCAAGTTCTCAAAGGCCTATTTAAAACGTTACCTTTTCCTATGTATTTAACGCTGTTATAATCCTAAGAAGAACTTTTTTTCTGTTCGTAATACCCCAAAGAAAATAGACTCAAAATAAAGGGATGGAGGAAGATCTATCAAGCAAATGGAAAACAAAAAAAGGCAGGGGTTGCAATCCTAGTCTCTGATAAAATAGACTTTAAACCAACAAAGATCAAAAGAGACAAAGAAGGCCATTACATAATGGTAAAGGGATCAATTCAACAAGAAGAGTTAACTATCCTAAATATATATGCACCCAACACAGGAGCACCCTGATTCATAAAGCAAGTCCTGAGTGACCTACAAAAGGACTTAAACTCCCACAAATAACAATGGGAGATTTTAACACCCCAGTGTCAACATTAGACAGATCAAAGAGACAGAAAGTTAACAAGGATATCCAAGAATTGAACTCAGCTCTGCACAAAGTGGACCTAATAGACATCTACAGAACTCTCCACCCCAAATCAACAGAATATGCATTTTTTCCAGCACCACACCACACCTATTCCAAAATTGACCACATAGTTGGAAGTCAAGCTCTCCTCAGCAAATGGAAAAGAACAGAAATTATAACAAACTGTCTCTCAGACCACAGTGCAATCAAACTAGAACTCAGGATTAAGAAACTCACTCAAAACCGCTCTACTACATGGAAACTGAACAACCTGCTCCAGAATGACTACTGGGTACATAATGAAATGAAGGCAGAAATAAAGATGTTCTTTGAAACCAACGAGAACAAAGACACAACATACCAGAATCTCTGGGACACATTCAAAGCAGTGTGTAGAGGGAAATTTACAGCACTAAATGCCCACAAGAGAAAGCAGGAAAGATCCAAAATTGACACCCAAAATCACAATTAAAAGAACTAGAGAAGCAAGAGCAAACACATTCAAAAGCTAGCACAAGGCTAGAAATAACTAAAATCAGAGCAGAACTGAAGGAAATAGAGACACAAAAAACCCTTCAAAAAATTAATGAATCCAGGAGCTGGTTTTTTGAAAAGATCAACAAAATTGATGGACCGCTAGCAAGACTAGTAAAGAAGACAAGAGAGAAGAATCAAATAGATGTAATAAAAAATGAAAAAGGGGATATCACCACCGATCCCACAGAAATACCATCTACCATCAGAGAATACCACAAACACCTCTATGCAAATAAACTAGAAAATCTAGATGAGATGGATAAATTCCTCGACAAATACACCCTCCCAAGACTAAACCAGGAAGAAGCTGATTCTCTGAATAGACCAATAACAGGCTCTGAAATTGTGGCAATAATCAACAGCTTACCAACCAAAAAGAGTCCAGCACCTGATGGATTCACAGCCGAATTCTACCAGAGGCCCAAGGAGGAACTGGTACCATTCCTTCTGAAACTATTACAATCGATAGAAAAAGAGGGAATCCTCCCTAACACATCTTATGAGGCCAGCATCCTCCTGATACCAATGCCTGGCAGAGACATAACCAAAAAAGAGAATTTCAGACCAATATCCTTGATGAACATTGATGCAAAAATTCTCAATAAAATACTGGCAAACCAAATCCAGCAGCACATCAAAAAGCTTATCCACCATGATCAAGTGGGCTTCATCCCTGGGATGCAAGGCTGGTTCAACATACACAAATCAATAAATGTAATCCAGCATATAAACAGAACCAAAGACAAAAACCACATGATTATCTCAATAGATGCAGAAAAGGCCTTTGACAAAATTCAACAACACTTCATGCTAAAAACTCTCAATAAGTTAGGTATTGATGGGACGTATCTCAAAATAATAAGAGCTATCTATGACAAACCCACAGCCAATATCATACTGAATGGGCAAAAACTGGAAGCATTCCCTTTGAAAACTGGCACAAGACAGGGATGCCCTCCCTCACCACTCCTATTAAACATAGTGCTGGAAGTTCTGGCCAGGGCAATCAGGCAGGAGAAGGAAACAAAGGGTATTCAATTAGGAAAAGAGGAAATCAAATTGTCCCTGTTTGCAGATGACATGATTGTATATCTAGAAAACCCCATCATCTCAGCCCAAAATCTCCTTAAGCTGATTAGCAACTTCAGCAAAGTCTCAGGATACAAAATCAATGTACAAAAATCACAAGCATTCTTGTACACCAATCACAGACAAACAGAGAGCCAAATCATGAGTGAACTCCCATTCACAATTGCTTCAAAGAGAATAAAATACCATGGAATCCAACTTACAAGGGATGTGAAGGACCTCTTCAAGGAGAACTACAAACCACTGCTCAATGAAATAAAAGAGGTTACAAACAAATGGAAGAACATTCCATGCTCATGGGTTGGAAGAATCAATATCGTGAAAATGGCCATACTGCCCAAGGTAATTTATGGATTCAATGCCATCCCCATCAAGCTACCAATGACTTTCTTCACAAAATTGGAAAAAACTTCTTTAAAGTTCATATGGAACCAAAAAAGAGCCCGCATTGCCAAGTCAATCCTAAGCCAAAAGAACAAAGCTGGAGGCATCACGCTACCTGACTTCAAACTATACTACAGGCTACAGTAACCAGAACAACATGGTACTGGTACCACAACAGAGACATAGATCAATGGAACAGAACAGAGCCCTCAGAAATAATGCCACATATCTACAACTATCTGATCTTTGACAAACCTGACAAAAACAAGAAATGGGGAAAGGATTCCCTATTTAATAAATGGAGCTGGGAAACTGGCTAGCCATATGTAGAAAGCTGAAACTGGATCCCTTCCTCACACCTTATACAAAAATTAATTCAAGATGGATTAAAGACTTAAATGTTAGACCTAAAACCATTAAAACCCTACAAGAAAACCTAGGCAATACCATTCAGGACATAGGTGTGGGCAAGGACTTCATGTCTAAAACACCAAAAGCAATGGCAACAAAAGCCAAAATTGACAAGTGGGATCTAATTAAACTAAAGAGCTTCTGCACAGCAAGAGAAACTACCATCAGAGTGAACAGGCAACCTACAGAATGGGAGAAAACTTTTGCAACCTACTCATCTGACAAAGGGCTAATATCCAGAATCTACAATGAACTCAAACAAATTTACAAGAAAAAAACAAACAACCCCATCAAAAAGTGGGCGAAGGACATGAACAGACACTTCTCAAAAGAAGACATTTATGCAGTTAACAGACACATGAAAAAACGCTCATCATCACTGGCCATCAGAGAAATGCAAATCAAAACCACAATGAGATACCATCTCACACCAGTTAGAATGGCCATCATTAAAATGTCAGGAAACAACAGGTGCTGGAGAGGATGTGGAGAAATAGGAACACTTTTACACTGTTGGTGGGACTGTAAACTAGTTCAACCATCGTGGAAGTCAGTGTGGCCATTCCTCAGAGATCTAGAACTAGAAATACCATTTGACCCAGCCATCCCATTACTGGGTATATACCCAAAGGATTATAAATCATGGTGCGATAAAGACACATGCACACGTATTTTCACTGCGGCACTATTCACAATAGCAAAGAGTTGGAACCAACCCAAATGTCCAATAACAATAGACTGGATTAAGAAAATGTGGCACATATACACTATGGAATACTATGCAGCCATAAAAAATGATGAGTTCATGTCCTTTGTAGGGACATGGATGAAACTGGAAAACATCATTCTCAGTAAACTATCGCAAGGACAAAAAACCAAACACCGCATGTTCTCACTCATAGGTGGGAATTGAACAATGAGAACTCATGGACACAGGAAGGTGAACATCACACTCCGGGGACTGTGGCGGGGTTGGGGGAGGGGGGAGGGACAGCATTAGGAGATATACCTAATGCTAAATGACGAGTTAATGGGTGCAGCAAAACAACATGGCACATGGATACATATGTAACAAACCGGCACATTGTGCACATGTGCCCTAAAACCTAAATTAAAAAAAAAAAGTTCATAAACGAGATTACATTTTCAAAACGACTTTGGGTGTTACACTCCTGTACAACTTATTTAGGATTTAAAAGCACTGAATCATTTCTTCTAATGTTATCGGGAAATAACATGACTTGCATGTTGCATTTTTGTTTCTGTAGAATGCTCCAGTAGGATCAGGTTTATCATAACAATGTAAATCTATATATTTTACAAATTGATTTGGCGAGTTGGATGAAGTCAGTTTCGGCAGTGGAAGCAGAATTAAAGTATAATGACATCAATCCCTCCTACTCCACACCTTCATAATACTATGAACTCTTCCCTTAAAGATCTTATTATAAGTGAAATTTTACATTATTTGTGTGTTTATGTGATATTCATCTTCTCATCCATGCACATTCAGTCAGAAGCTCTGAGTACTATGATTCAACCTGTCTCTACTCTACACATGCATAGCACTGTGCCAGACACACAACAGGCTCTCTAAATATGTGCATAGCAGAGGAGTACATGGGAAAGCCACCATTCAACTTCTCAAGCGAACGCCATTCAATCCCACTCACTGGTGAGTCTTTCTAGTTTTCCTTCAACACCTATCCATGGCAACCTACATTCATCCGGACTGTTTTTTGTCATTCTCTTTCTCCATAATATTTCAGGTCCAGAAATACTTCTTTTTATAAATATCTTGGAAATACATCATATTTTGTTTACAGATCTGTAGTAAAGAATTTGGCTCCAATCTCAGAAACGCCTGGACTTTGTACTTGGTTTCTGGGAGGAGGATCTTTGCCATACTTATATCTTTATTTATGGCAGGAGCTGGCCACAGTTGGATTTCAGGGCGAGGCTAACTACATCTAACAATCTCAGGGTGAAGTTGGGCCATGCCAGAAAGACCAACCATGTTATTTACGGTGGGAGCTTTAGCTTACACAGATCAGTTGACCTGAAGACTGAGTTCAACCATATGGACAATTAATCAATGAGTCATCCCTACATAGTGAAGCCTCAGCAATAACTCTGGACACAGAAACCTGGGCAGTCTTCCCTGGCTGACAATCTTCCCTGAATATTGCTGCATACTGATGCTCAGAGGTCAATGCATCCTGACACCACAGGGAGAAGGCAGGAGAAGCTGCACATGTGGAAGCCTCCTGGGTCCAGCCTCAGGCATCTCTTCTTCAGATGGTGTTTAACATACATTCTTCTTCTGTAATAAACTATAACCCTGAGTGCAATAGCTTTTCGTGAGTTCCATGAGTCCTTCTAGTGAATTTTCAAGCCTGAGGGTGGTTTTGGGAAACCCGAACCCGGAGTTTGTTTGAGAAGTAAGAATGTGCTTGTGGAAGGCTTTGCAGTATGGTTAGTTCTGGATAATAGGTCATGCTTTTAAAAAATTGCTTTCATATTGATCGCCTTTGAAGCTTAGAATCTAATACATATTAACCCCCCATTTGATAGAGCAGGCAGTAGATACGTTGAGTGATTCATATGAAAGTAGGAACAGCACCAGGTCATGTTCTCCAACTGCCTACTCTACTTCATTCAGACCGTTGCGAAGTTACTGAGAACTCTGCCCTCGGGAAATGTCCAGAAAAACAAAGATCTTTTAGAATTTCACCACAGCCAGCAAGTATAGGGCAATTTCAGTTCATTTTTATTTTATGATATATTAAAAAAATTATCAGTCAAAATGGACTCAATGTTTTATATGTTACTAAAACATAAAACTTTTTTTTTTTCCTATTTGAATGTAGCGGTTTGTTAATATATACATTTCAAAATGTACTTGAAGTTCCTTCACGCAAGGTACCTTGTACATAAATTACTCTGGTGGCCTGGATTTACCAATGATATCAGAAAATATTCATATGCATTGTTCACCATATTATTAATCATATATGAACATAAGAGACACTATGAGTTACATTCCGTTAATTTTCACCATTATCTGGTAATTATTATTTTTATTATTCTTAAGACCACAGAACTTTGTAAGATGAACTAAATGCAATACATGGTAATACCAAAGTCCACATTTTGAACCCAGATAAGTTTGAAGGGAGAGAGTAGAGCTATTTTATGCTGCAACACTTAACTCTAAACATAGTTTTCTGGTGAATAAACATGTGTTCTCAAAGAAAAATATACAATCGTGAAAAGATCCAAAGTTCACTTTAAGTCCAGGTTAGCACCAGAAATCTAGACTCTATAATATAGAATTATTTTTAAAATTTATTTTCTAGTTGATATACTTCATACAAAATGAAATGACAAATAAAAGACAAAGCGTGGAAAGAACGACAGATATGTGAGTTTTCCTTGTATGAACTGCTGCTCTTAATTTGTTCCTCTCTCCTCCTTTTTCAGTATCAGTTGTAATGCCAACTTCTAGTGAGCTCTAAAACAGGACATGGCTTTCTATCATATGCCAAAAACACACCCTTTAACACACTGTCCTTGGTTCCTTCATGACTCCTCACCTGTTTCTTGGCAACGAAATTCACTTGTCTAATGTGATTGCAGTTGCCCATGGGTTTCTAACGGAGACCAATGCACCGTATACCTGCACTTGAGAAGATCATTAGACCTTCCTTTGTTCTACATGAATATTTTATCTCGGCTAGCATAACTTCCAGGCTCCACAACTCTAATAAAAGTAAAATATGAGCTGTCTTAGCAGACAGCATTGCTCATGGTGAAAATAACTCTGATTGGTGACTTGCATCTGACCGGGGGTACTATGAATGAACAACCTATAACATTTGAGAAGCCATAGATTTGGACTTGTGAGGGCTGTGCCTTTGAACCTGCACATGATGCCTCTTGGGAGAATTCTGGGATTTAACTCTATGTGGGCATTACTTGGGAATGGCTCCTATGGTACGTGGGTTTCTGAGCTGAAGTGACCTCACATTCATCTAGGTGAAGCTTGTTGTCTTGGATATGTATATGGCTCTCCTGTTACTTGGAGGTCCAGAGAATAGGGTTTTTTGTTTGCTTTGGTTTTTGTTTTGTGTTTTGTCTGCTATAAAGATTTTACCAAAAGAAATCTCCTAACTTTTCCACTGGTGCATTGAGCATCCTGTCTGCTTATCTTTCTAAATGTGCCGATTACAGATGTGACCTGTGCAGCCACTGGCTTTTAAAGGTCTAATGGAGCCTAGGAAAACCCACAGTGGAAGTCATAGCATCCAACATGCCTGCATTACAGGGTTTCCTGGCTCCTGGAAAGTCAATCTTTGTACCCTGGTTTAATGTCTGTTTTCTGTGATAAATGTGTTTGTATCTTGTGGAACATCTAAAACCAACACAATCATTCCATGCCCCAACCCTTGCTTGCTAAATCAAAGCTTTCTTTCCCATGTGCCTTTCTTTTTGCCATCAGTGAAAACATACTATCATTTTTTTCAGCTTTTTAATCTGCGCTGCTGTGAATTTAATCCAATTCTCTACTGCCTTCTACCTCTACGACATCACAGCAGGTTTTTCCAACTCTTTTACAAATTATGACACGTAACTGCCTTAACCTACCTCGTATACAGCTTCCACTTATGCGACTATGATGACTTACCATTGCCTCTTAGAACGAATTTACACTCTCCTTGCTGTCATCCACCCAAGGGCTTCCACCAGGTGACCTCACTTTGCTTCCTCAGATTTATTCTCTGATGTGGCCCTTTCATTTTCTCTTCCTGAATTTTTCTCACTTCTCTTTCATCACATTCTCCTGGAGTAAGTGTTCCTTCTCATAATTCAAATGTGAGCCTTTCTCCAGAACTTAAAGTTCACCTTTCCCGGAGCTTATAACTGTTTGCTACTGTAAAATTAACCTTATCCTTGAGATTTTCAGCACCTGTATTTATGGTATATTTTACTTAAGCTAGAATTTGCTTACACATGGCATTACTATATTTCTCTATTTGCTGAATAAACCAAATCTCTGAGTATTTCTTTGATTATTTGTATTCAACGTCCTTTTCTATACAGGAATTCAAATGATGTCCGGAACAACTGACTAAGGGAGGCTAGGAGAAATGATTATGTTTCTTTTGCCACTAAGGAGATTACACTCAGAGAAGTTAACTGTCTATCACAACAGCATCGCCTACCCTCAAAGGGCAAGTTACGGTAAGTGTCAAAATCTCTTGGTCATTAGTTTTATGCTATTATTACTATGTCTTAGTTCATTCCAGGACCTACAGCAAATTACATTAGTCTGGGGGTTTTTAAACACCAGAAATTTACAGTTCACAGTTCTGGAGGCTGGAGATTCCACTATCAAGGTACCAACAGATTTGGTACCTGGTAAGATGTGCTTTGTCTCTGCTTCAAAGATGGCACCTCCCTGGGGCATCGTCACACGGAAGGAGAGGCAAGTGAGATCCCTTAAGATTTTTTAATTAAGGTGTGAAAGTCGGGCGCGGTGGCTCACGCCTGTAATCCCAGCATTTTGGGAGGCCAATGCGGGCAGATCACCTGAGGTCAGGAGTCTGAGACCAGCCTAGCCAACATAGTGAAACCCCATCTCTACTGAAAATACAAAAACTGGCTGGGTCTGGTGGCAGGCACCTGTAATCTCAGCTACTCAGGAGGCTGAGGCAGGAGAATCGCTTGAACTCAGGAGGTGGTGGTTGCAGTGAGTTGAGATCGTGCCACTGCACTCCAGCCTAGGCTACAGGAATGAGACTCTGCTCAAAAAAAAAAAATGTTCTAATCCCATTCACGTGGGTAGAATCTTCATGACTTGGTCACTTCCCAGTGACCCCACCTCCCTGCCTCTAAATACGATCCACATCAGATATTGGGCTCCAACATTCAAATTTTAGGCGGATACCAACATTCAGACCACAGAACACTGTCTACAAAAATATTCTCTAAGCCTGACATCACCTTGCAGTAGGTTGTATGTTTTGTTCAATTCAGCAACTGTAAGTCACAAATGTTCTAACACACATGCACACACTTCTCATACCTGCTCAATGAACAAAATAACAACATATATGGTCTCTAATTGAGATTTTTTTTTCATTTCAAATGTTAAACTACCCAGAAGAGAATTTTCTACTAGTTTTTCTATTTAACAATTCTACAATCTTCTATTATTAATGATGAAAAAAAAACCTGAAACTTAATCAGAAAAACAGAGTTTAAGTTCTTCCACTTGTTTTAGTTTAAAAGATTGGTATGATGACTATAAAATTGACATGTATCCTTTAGAACGTTATGGGAAAATGATCTCCAAAGGTTCAGAGCTCTGATTCTTTTTCTCGAGGCTGCAGTCTAGGTTTGTAGTAAATTCATAAGGCATAAACAAAAAACAAACAGGTTGGCAAATCTTAGTGAAGATGAATGTGAAGATGGCCCAGATAATATTTAAGTAAGCATACAACATTTTCACCTCATTTTTAAAGCTCTTGATATTTAAAAAAAAATGTGACCAGCATTTATGGATCACCCTTAATATTATAGGAAATCTGTTAAATGATAAAACAGAATAATAATTCAGAAATACTCCTTGCTCATACAAACCTATAGACTGTTGTTAAAATTAAACTTCTGTGGGAATCATAATTCAATAATTTGGCCAATATTTCTGGAGCTCTTTGTCTAAGAGAGGAGAGTTGTGGTTGGGAAAGACGATGAATAGATAACCACAGAAGGGGGCAGGTATATACATTTATAATCAAAAGGTGCAAAGATGAAGGTGGGATAAAGCATAAGAAAGGAAGAAAGTATGAGAAGGGGTTAAGGAGAAAGAGGGAGGAAGACTCTTTTTTTATATAACACTTTAAGTTTTAGGGTACATGAGCACAACGTGCAGGTTTGTTACATATGTATACATGTGACTTGTTGGTGTGCTGCACCCATTAACTCGTCATTTAACATTAGGTGTATCTCCTAGTGCTATCCCTCCCCCCTCCCCCCATCCCACCACAGGCCCCGGCGTGTGATGTTCCCCTGAGGAAGACATTTTTGACTGGTGAAGGTGCCCTATTGGGAGGTTGGAACATTATGTTAATTCCACACTCCCCTCCTATCCTAGTAAATTAAACTATAGGCACCATCGTGGTTAACCAGATGTTACTATAGCTCTTCAGCGTCTAAAGAGCTATTTGTTACACAGAAAAATTTCCTAGACATTTTCCTAGTTGTGGCCAGACTAAAATTAAATAAGTCATTTCTTTGTATATTTAGTAAAACAAGAAGACGTATTGCTCTACGTGCTCTTGGACCGCTGTTCTGGGTGAACAAGCAGCTTTTCCTTCCAGTATTGGCAGCATGACATCATCTGCTTTAGTTTGGTTGAGGTGCTAGCTAAGCTCCTAATTTGTCAAGTAAGACATGCTTTGATTTTATTTCTCAGCATATGCCAAGAGTGTTACTTTGGTAACAATAATCCACACACTACTTTGGCCCTACTTTCTCATCGTTTGTTCTGTGTGTGTTTCAGCTCAGTCTCAGATTCCTTGGGTCTACAGGCACGTCTGATATTTAACATCTTGGAAAACGACAGACATGAGTCATCATCTCTGTCCTCAACTACCAACCAAGCAGGGACAGTAAGTTACTTCTGCCTCATATCTCAGAGAGCGGTGCTTCAACGTGACATAGGCACTCAATTTTTAATCTGTAAACTCTGAAATCCTCTTGCTGGTATGAAACTAGGTTTGCAAATGAAGACATTCCCTCAGTCTCTGGGCACCTTGCACAGCTCTGCCTGCAAGCGAGACTGTGAGGGCTCAGAGGCAGAGTCACAGGTGCTCTTCAGAGACGGGAGGTGCTCTGGGAAATCAGAAAAGGGGTACAATAGTGGGGGAAAGAGTTGGGGGTGCAGACAAGGAGGGACGAAGGAGGCACGTACAGTGGGAAGCGGTAGGAGAATTCAGGTGCCTCTCATCAGCAAAGCCCCAATGTGTTATTCCTTCATGTATTTATTCACATCATCATTGAAATTCAGTCAGTCCTGCTAAGCAGCAGGCACTGTTCTAGGTTCCGACGTAGCAGTAAATATAACAACAAAATCTCCATTCACAGCTTACATGCTAACGGAGTGATGCTATTTGCTAGGTTTCCCTCAAATTTCTCTAAAATAACTGTCTCTTTTTTTGGTATACTGTAACTACCCTTTTTATGTTGCTCAATTTGAGCTGGAAACACGTTATAGTCTACTAGAATTATAAATAGCAATATTTACAAGTAATTGCCAAAACCACTTAATTAACTCCTCATGTTTCTCTCCTGTCTGGGAATGTAATTAAAATAATGAAAACTGGAAGGAATTTTACCATCATCTGTAGTCATGTTAGTGAGATAAATCGCCATCACAAAACACAGTAATACTTAAAAAAAAACAGTAAAATGTTTTTAAAAATTCGATTCATGGGCTTCCTTCCAAAAAAGGATTACATTATTCCACATATAAATGTTTATGAATACACTGAAGATATAATATTAAGGCTTTAATTCATAACTACATACACATTTAAGCCTACATGAGGAAAGCATTATTCCTAATTCTAGTTTTGTTGCCACAGATCTTCAAAAATCATTTGTAATTACCTATAAACAACATTTTTAAATAAATACGTCTTAAAAGGAAGCTGCTGCAAAAGGCTGGCTGAACCCTGGGGATTGGCATTTCTGTCCTTTTAATGGAATACAGAACATGCATGTATTTCATTTACCATTGCTTAGCTGATATGGTTTAATAAATGGAAGAATTTCCAATTTGATTACCTGATATGTTTAAATAGTGTGTGCTTGTGATATTAATATTTTACACTTTTCCTGTTGGGTGCCTGACGTGGTAAAGCATCATGATCTAATGCGTACATTTTTGTCTTTAAATGACCTTTTTAGTTCTGGTGATGACACTAGCCATTGAAAACACCTTATAGTCTCTTCTTTCCATCCTTCAAACCCAAAGTCACTATTTGAAATGGGACTCAGGAAATAATAAGTTTATAAGATTTCTATAGATACAGCTGTTCTCAAAGCTATTCCATAAGGTGGTCCTTGGCCACTACAAAGCCACAGGGATTCTCCTGATGGTGCAAACATATGCAAAGTGAGGACGCTTTCCTTCAGTGATGGCTCACAAATCCATATAATGAAGGACTTCAAGTTGGAATTAATCAACTAAATTTGCCATGTTACTAGGACTCCCGTTCTGCAGCAAATCCTCCTGCAACACATGGTGATGTTTTCGTACTGCCCCTGGACATACGCATGTATGGATTTGTAAGTACCACCATTTTCAGGGAAAACCATTTTGCTGATACCATAAAAGTTGTGAGTCAGCCAATATTTTTAATTCTGTGCATTAAATTAATGCACCTGTAGAATTGCTGTTTAGTTTTTATTTTACCATTTTTTTAAAATATTGTAACCATTTTCATTGGTTGATTTTTTTCTACTATACTGTTTTTCCACTGAGTGGTGGAAGTAGGCAGAATAGTTCACTGGTCTTTGGTCTTGCCAACTGTATACACAGACAAAAGAGTGAATTAATCCATGAATACATTAATAACTAGCTAGCTAGCGTAAAAAGCAAGACCATACCATTAAATATCTTGAATATAAGGAAAACCATGACCAGTCTAATAATTACCACAGACAGTAGATAGCCTAGGAGGACAGACTGGACGTCTCTTCTAGTGAATTTTATAACACCCCAAATTTCCATTCTTTTGTTTTAAGGATTCTCATTCAGGAGTATTTGCCCTTGAGTCTTCCTGGCTATGGTTTAAATAACTAAACAAAATATATCTGACCTGCTGAAGAGGGTGCCAGAATAAAACAGATACATTTTAATGTGTCCCAGACAACACGAGGCTAGTGAGAGACCTCTAAACCTCTAATGAAGTGTGTGGATATCTGAAGCCAAAACAAAAATTTTAATCTATTCATATATCTATTTAATCTGTCTGTGTACAGCATCTTGGTTAATCTTCACAGAAACCTAGAGCCATGTACTACAGTTAGCTCACACAGTTGTAAATAATAATAGCTGCTTATGTGAACAGTGGTGCAGGAGCCCTCCTCCCAGGGCCAGGGAGCTTCCTGCATATGTGGAACATGACTCACATTCCACCTGACCTTCCCTCAATTCTAGGCCTCCGTTTCCAGGATTGAAGAAGCAGGGACCACTGGCCAGCTCTTCCTTAACCACTCCCAAAACTCTGTGTCAGCTCCGCCTCCTGCCCAGACACCCTTACAGCCAATCTTTCTATGTCTTCTCTGGTGTTTATGTCACTATGGGAGACCCAAGATTCTCAGGTCACACACCTCATCCTTCCTGCTCCAATCCTGATTTGGCCCTGCACCCTGACCTGTCCCTATTACCCACTGCCATATCTCTCATGATGCTTAATTCCTTGCATACACAGTATTTAAATTATCCTAGCACTTTCTGCTTGGCAGAAATCACAGCCCTAATTCCACTCTACTCTGCTGAACCCACACCTGATACAGTTGGATATGCTTTCCCTGGAGAAAAAACCCAGAACAAGGATGCAGGGCATCTCCATTTAACTTTACGACCATTGCTCTGAAGTGTGCCTTTTCGGTCGCCCTGCTTGCAGGACAGATTTCATTCTCACCCGGAGACAATTATTTTGTGCCTTCCTTTCTCCCTAAAGCCTCCAGTAGTGCCATCTGCAGGCCACAGTTCCCTGCTGTGCAGATGCAAGGGCAGCTGGGCGGCATCTGTGAGCTGATCCCATGCCACCCGCATCAGCCAAAAGGAAGGGGCTCTCTCATTCAACATTCACATAGAACACTTACCAACACCACCAATTCCCAAATGCATACCTGCAGCCTGAATCCTGTCCTGAAATGTGGATTTGAGTGTCCAGCGGCCCACTCAGCTCATCCAATACGACCTGAACCTCACATGCATATAAACAAGTTCCTAATATTTCTGCTAAAATTCATACCTCTGCAATCTTTCCAACTCATGAACGCAGGCTTATCCTTCCTAAAAGCCTTGGGGGCACTCCTGACCCTCTGCTCTCTCAACCCACATCGAACACATCAGCAATTTCTGTTCGCCCTACCTTCGAAATATAAGTAGAATCTGATCAGTCGTGTTTCATGGCCAATGTGCTCATCCAAGTCACCATTTTCTCTAGGCTGGACTGTTACCATTGGTGTGCTCGCTCCCGTCTTTCCAACATCCTCCCTGGCCAACACCCCAGAGCCAAAGCGACTCCATTACAACCTAAGTCACATTACTCTTCTGCTCAGAAGATGCCCGTGGCTTTCCAATTCTCTCGAAGTAACACCAGCAACCATATTTACAGTGGCCTCGGGGTCCCTTAGTGGCTGCCACCCTGACATGACCTTAGGTACCTGGTGTCTAGTGTCACTCTCCTTGTTCAAAAGCCACGAGCCCCAGCTCCAGCTGTCTCCACATTGTGCCCTGAAATACACAGATGTGCTGCACCCTGAGGCTTCTGCACTAGGCCCTCCACCTCGCTGTCTCTCTGATGCTCCACTTAGCACTGCATGCCTTCACTCAAGGGTCTCTTTCTCAAATCGCGACACACCGCATTCTCCTTCTCTGCTTCATTTCTCTCCATGGCATGTATCACCTGTGGCTATACTATATGCTCTATAATAAAATTATATAATACATAGAGACTGATAGTTCTCTGAAATTGACTTATTTTGTTTACTCCTTTTCTCCAATCCTGTCCTGCCTTCCTAAAGCATGTCTCACGTTAGTTTTAACCTGCGTTCCCCTAAATGGCTAGTGAGGCCGCATGCCTTTGATATGCTTAACAATCTTTTACCATTTCTTCCTCATAGTGCCTGACTTGGTTCACAGGTAGATATAAACCTGTCTATCAGATACAAACAGTGAGAGAAAGCATCCACTTGCTCACCGCTGAGCTAACTTGGGGAAAGCTCTGCCTTTCTAGTTGCCACAGCAGGAAAGCTGCACAGGTGCGCACAGCCAGGAGCCCGTGGGGAAGCCTGTCCCGGCAGGACCTACCCCAGCAGGACCTACGCCAGCAGAAGCACTAGCAGGCAACGCGGGGCCAGGAGTCTGATGTCAGGGAAGCGAAGATGGGAGCTTGCCAGATTTCCGTATCAACTGCCACTTAATCATCACCTTCCATGCTTTTATGAATTATCCTTACTGATCTAATTTTGTATCAGTAGTGCTTGAACGGCATAAAAATCCAACACCTAGTTTAAGGAAATATGTGCTCTCAAGTATAATACAAGCAAAAGAGAGTGAGCTAGATATATGTCATCTATATATTTTAAAATTACAAAAATAATACATAACTAGAGAAAAAGTATACAGAAATATATTAAAAAGTAGGCATCTCTTCATTGCTTAACTGTAAGCATACCCTCTGGGTATAATGATTATTAAGTTATCTACTAATAACATGAACTCTATAAACAGGTAGATTAAAAACAGAACATCACGCATTATTTCACAATTTGAATCTTAGTTAAAGAAGTTCTTCCAGAAAGTCAAGAAGAAAATGTCACCCATATTTCTCTTTCTAGCAAAATTAATACTACACTGAAATTAAGATTAATCAATTGTATAAATTTGTTACATACCAATATTTCCACATTGTACATCATCAGATTTTTTCTTTTATTTTTTCCTATGTGATGATTTATAGCTTGTACGTAAAATGACCAATATCTTGTGGAAACCTCTTTTTCACCCCAGCTATGCACATAGCACTCTAAGAAACATTTATATGCATATATCTTCACATGTTGGTGGGTATTTCTCTCAAAGAAATTATTAGAGTTGAAATTGAGGGATTAATGTCTAAGAAAAATTTAACTTTTGAGAGCTATGGCCAAATTACCCTCCAGAAATGTCCAGCCACTTCTCTCCAACTACTTGTAACAGACGATCTATTTCCCAAAACTCTTCCAACATTTTTATGAATCTTACAGGTGAAATGGCATCTATTTATGTTTGCTTGTATTTACCTGAATATTAGAGGGAAGTTAAGCATTATTTCATTTATATTCATTTCTATATTCTCCTCTGTTAATGTCCTATGGCCATTCTTAACCATATATAAATATATATTAATTAGAGCCACTCAGGAATTGCATTCTTATTGTAAAACACACACAAGGGAGAAAGAAGCATCTCCAACATTAACACCAGTCTGTCTTACGTTCCTTAGATGCCTGAGTATAATGTTCTGTTTGCTACCTTTTTTTCTTTTATTGCATGTACGTAGCTTTATATGTATTTATAAATGTAAATTTTTGTTTTATATTCTTAAATATGTTAATTTTTTCTCAATGTGTTATAATTTTTAAAAAAATATTCAATACATATAAATCTCCATCTTTGTGTATTATTCCATGACATAACTATATCAAGCCTTGTTTAACAGTTGTCCTATTAATAGGCATTTAGAATATTTTCAATTTTTTAAAACAAGTAATACTTCACTCAACATACTTTTATTTGCCTTCTAATGCAAATGTGCAAATATTTTTCTACAACGTGCACCAAGGAACTACATTAATATTAGGGAATACATATTTTAGCACTTAATAATGCCAAATTACTCTTCAATAAAAAGCTGCACTGATTGATACTCCTACTGGTAGTGTTGGAAAATCACAACATCATAGTTGGTATTGACAACTATTATGTCTCTTACTAAAAGAATGGATTAAAAAAACTTGCATTGCTTTCTTTAACTTGCATTATTTTCCTTTAACATGCATTATTTAATTTCAACTTGCGTTACTCTAAATTACTAGTGAGGTTGAATTTATTTTCATTCACTTAGTAAACATTTACATCTCCATCATGAATAATGCTTGATTTTAATTTTTCTTAGTCTATCGGGTTATTATTATTGACTCATTATTTTTATATATTGGGAATATTAGTCTTCAAATTCAGATTATACAGGATACATTTTTTGTCACTTTACCATTAGTCTCAACCTTTAATCTTTTCATACAGAGGTCAATCATTTTCACTCAGGTAAACTTGTCTCAAAAAATTGCTTTCGAAATCTACCCTTCTAATATTTGAGAATGTAGGTAGAATGGCGCATGACATAAAGATGAAATGTAACAGTTGTTGATAGGAAGTGTGAAGCTTGTGAAGGCTGTTACACAATTAGCTTGTGAGCCAAGAACTCCCTTCTGAAAGAAAATAACAGGTGTTCATTTTGAAATAAAGATAAAATGAATTAACATAGCCCTAATCTTCTGAAAAACACAGCCTAAGTTTTGCCATTTTCTATTTGTGAACTACATACCCGCACTATTTCCTATGCAATGGTGTGCAGTCAGTATAGTGCTTAACACATTATTTTGGATACATGATATTGCTCTTTTAGGATAAAACTTGCTGAAAGGCCAATTCCCTTTTGGTTTTCTCAAATTTCTTTCCTTTCTCATTTGTTCTTTTTTTCTCATTTCATGTTGTTTTAACCCGTGTTTGGATCCTCAGTTAAATTACAGTGTTTAATGGAAATGTGAGATTGTACACTTCATTCTGGTTGTTGTTGTTGTTGTTTTTAGAAAAAGGGTTCATCAGTGAACTGAACGTGTCGGGTCTGGGGTCACCCTGTAAGTGCCGTCTGGCTCATTCTCAGTTCTCCCAGTTTTCCCCCGGCAAAGCGCCAGGTGCTGTGTTGGCAAGATGTCCCTTCTTCAGTGACCCTCAACTGTTCATTACTACCTTCCCGAAGTGCCCAGTTAAAACACGTCATCCAAAGCCCACTGTGCAGATGAAAAAGCTGTGGGACAAGGCAGGTAAAATGTGCTCCCTGGTGCCTGAACTAGGTAATGTTCTGCCAGGTCACGGAGAGGCTGACCTCAAGAACTGAAGTTGTCTGTTTCAGAATTGCTTGACAGAGTTCAGTAAAAAGGCATTCAGTTCATGTCAGTTTCCTCAATTCATTCATTTTCTCCTAATTTACTCGTGAGTTTATTTCTTGAGCCCTTCATTCATGAAGAGTCTCTTCCTACTTAGGAGACCTTGTTCTCACTATTAACAGAGCGAACAGATTACCTAGAAAACGGGAGAAATGTTTTGCAAACTAAACATCCAACAAAGATCTAATATCCAGCATCTGTAAGGAACTTAAACAAATTTACAAGAAAAGAGCTCTATTATTGAGGTATAATTAATAAATAAAATGTGTATATACTTAAAAAAAGTGGGCAAACAACATGAACAGACACTTCTGAAAATAAGACATACATGTGACCAACAATCATATGAAAAAAAGCTCAACATCACTGATCATTAGAGAAACGCAAATCAAAACCACAGTGAGATACCATCCCACACTAGTCAGAATTGTTGTTATTAAAAAGTCAAAAAACAACAGATGCTGGCAAGGTTGCAGATAAAGCGGAACACGTATACACTCTTGGTGGGAGTGTAAATTAGTTCAACTATTGTGGAAACTAGTATGATGACTCCTCAAAGACCTAAAAACAGAACTACCATTCAACCCAGCAATCCCTTTACTGGCTATGCAGCCAAAGAAACAGCCATCATTCTATCATAAAGACACATGCAGGTTTACGTACTGCAGCCCTATTCACAATAGCAAAGACATGGAATCAACCTAAATGCCCATCAATGGTAGACTGGATAAAGCAAATGCGATACATAAATACAATATAATACTATCAAGCCATAATAAAAAAAAATGAGATCATGTCTTTGGCAGGCATATGGATGGGACTGGAGGCCATTATCTTTACCAAACTAACACAGCTACAGAAAACCAAATACTGCACGTTCTCACTTATAAGTGGAAGCTGAATAATAAGAACACACGGACACATAGAGGGAACAACAGACACTGAGACCTACTGCAGGGTCGAGAGTGGGAGGAGGGAGAGCATCAGCAAAAATAACTAATGGGTACTCGGCTTAATACCTGAGTGGTGAAATAATCTGCATATCAAACCCCCATGTCACCAGTTTACCTGTATGACATGTATCCCTGAACTTAAAATAAAAGTTAAAAATAAATAAATAAGTAAAAACCCTTTTTCTCAGTATTAAGGATACAGAGAAAAATCAGATGGCCTGAACCAACACAGCCCTTGATTAGAGTGGGAGAAAGAAAAGTGCACACAGTCGCGGTCTGGTGGTCATCAGAAGACCACAGTCCAATCAAGGCAGGAATCTGCGTTTGTAGTTTCTGGATGTTAGGAAGACAGAGAAGACATTCATTTAAGCCAGACTGGCTGAATTTGGGGAGTTCAGGGATCTTGGAGACAACTAGATCTGACTTTGGATTCTGGAAAGAGAACAGTGCAGTCTTGAGGGCTGTGTTGGTGACAGAGGTCTGTTTATACACACTGTGTGGCTATAGCACGTCTCTGTCAAATTAGCATCTGCAAAGCTTTCCACTTGCCTGTCCTCAACTTTAGGAAGAACCTTGTTCTATCCTCAGGCTGGGTTCTTTCACTGCCCTCTGTCAAGGAGGCCTGCGCCTTCCCCTGGGGGTGAAATCTGCTACCCCTATGTCCTATAAAGTGTAATTATCTAGTGTCCCACAGCCATGGAGAAGACCTTCCTAACCTTCCTGCAATTTTCTAAAGGACGAACAGCACGTTTATTTTATTGTTAGAATGCTCAAGGTCCCTGTGTCCCTGGACCACCTGTATTTTGGAAATACAGGCTGCCTAACTCTTATCTAAAGTGAGGTTTTGAAAAATTGTCTGTATTTAGAACTCTTTGAAGATGTACGTTTCAGTGACTCCTACAGTCATTATGGGTTTTATCCCTGGATCAAACTAAGTAATCAGAAACCAGAAAGCTCAGACTTCAGTGCTTCAACTTTTACAGATTTCTTTTATGACGCTGCATCGAGACACATGCTCTCGGCATTCATTGAAGACATACAAGCAGCGTCTTAGGAAGACATTGCTGCCTCTGTGATTGACGTCTTCTTAAAAGCATCGTTCAATAGATTAATTCCCACATGTGGAATATGTTTAGTGGCTTCCAAAAGAAGCTGTCATGTTTTTCTCTGTGAATGGCGAAAACTCTGCAAGTCCCTCCTACAACAAATGCGACTGGCGCCCACTGCTCTTGGCAATGGAGGTGAGAACACACCATGTCTGTGATGGAGAGGGACAGGGTTTGGAGGGAGATGTAGACATTAAATAAGGACACACACCAAAGACGGGGTCAACTTCGGAGGATGAATAAAGCCATTAAGAAAATAGAAAAGGGTGGTGACATCCACTGTGATGGTGACCACCAGTGATTTGAATAAGACTTGGGGGGTGACATTTAAGCTAAGAGCTTCTACCATGAAGGAGCCAAGCAGGATGGACACCTGGCTGCAGCATCTCAAGGAGAAGAATGGACGCAAGCACAAAGGCTGGCATGAGCTGGGGGTGCTGAAAGAGCAGAAGAGTGGGCACAGAAAAGTGCCTGGGGACCAGATCCTAGAGCAGCTTCAGGAACACACTGTGGGGTTTGGAAATTACTCGATGTAAAATGGGACACTGGGGAATGGACTGTAGCGCAGTGGGGAAGGAATGGAACAATGAGGCCATTCGGGAACCACCACAATGGGCCTCATGATTTGAATTGAGACCATAGCTGTGAAAAAGGATAAAAGGCAATATTTACACTGTATTAAGGATCCTAAACTCAAAGAATTTGCTGTTCTATTAAGGGAAGGAGAATGAGATACTAAGAAGGACAGTGAGTGACATTCTAGTGACTTCTGCATAGACATGGTCTATGAAGTTACGGATTGGAGGAGTTCCTGCAGGAGGGAGTGAGATGAGGTAGGTGAATGGGTGGAAAAGCTGGAACTCGGTTCCCAGGGTCACTGGCATGGGGAGGTGGAGAAAAGGGGAGGAAGCAGCCGGCATGGAAGAAGGAAAGCAGGAGAGGCTCCTTCAGAAGGGGTATTTTATCAGAGAGGAGTCCGATTGTGAGAGGAGGAAGAAGAGGAGGACCAGAGTTTCCTCACAGGCTCCGGAGCATGGAAGTGGACGGTGAATTCCAGGAGAGCAGCTCCAGCTGAGGTCTAGGGAGGGGGCAGAAGCTCCTCGAGTGGATCGAAGAAAGAAAGGGACTCAAAGAAATGGAGACAGCCAGTAAAGACCTCCTCAAAAGCTTTGTGGTAAAGGGAAGTTACAAAAACAGCTGAGAGCTTGAGGGAATTTGCAGATCAATCAAGGTTTGCCTTTTGGAAACACTAGAGTGTGTTCCAAACTTGGTAGGAAATCACTAGCAAATTTCCACGTTTCTCTTTACGAGGAGATCAATGGCAAGCTCGGAGGCAAATTTATGGAGTAATTGTAAAATTGCGAAGGGCCACGTGTCTTACATTTCTTCCTAAACTACGGTTCTAATTTCAGTTTTTATACCCTTGGATCTTAATACTGCATTTTAATTACATATTTTGATATATACTTGTTGCGTTTTCTATATATTTGCTTTGTTCCTTTTAAAAAATAAGTTAAAAAAGCAAGAAATTAACCTCTGGAAACCAGCGACAGTCATGTTTTGTGAAGGAAACTGATGTTTGAAAGGAGGGGAGGGGAAAGCTCCTCTCACCCCTGATATCGCACTACATAAGCCAACATTTAAAATCAAATGCATTCACATGTTGTTCTATTTCCCTTAGAACTTTTTAGAATTAGTGTGGGAAAAGGTGACGCACATTTCAAAGCCCAGGATGACTGTTGGGTTAGTTTTCATGTATAGTGTTGTCCTAGAGTACTCAATAAACTTCCCTGTATTTGTTAAAAATTCTGCACTTAGAGGCCTGAAGACACCATTCTCCTTTTATTCCTGTCTCTTGTTGGAGAGTCCTAACAGAATTGATAAAATATGTAAGTGTGGATATAATTTATTAGCAGAAATTGATTCATATTTATTTCTTAAAAATTATTAATTCTAAAATGAGGTGCTAGGTTTGTATCATGCTTCATGGTATTGTTTTTGTTTGTTTGTTTTTGAGACAGGGTCTTGCTCTGTTGCCAGGGCTGGAGTGCAGTGGTGCTATCAGTGCTCACTGCAGCCTTGACTTCCCAGGCTCAAGCAATCCTCCTGCATTGGCCTCCTGAGTACCTGGAACTACAGGCATAGGTCACCAGGCACAGCTAATTTTTAAAATTTTTTTGTAGAGACGGGGTTTCACCATGTTGCCCAAGGTGGTCTTGAACTTCTGACCTCAAGTGATTTGCCCACCTTGGCCTCCCAAAATCATGCCTGGGATTACAGGCATGATCCACTGTGTCCAGCCCCTCATGCTTGGCTTTTTATCATGAGTTATTCAGAAGCACAAGAAATAATTCATAAGTCATAACAGACCACAAGCAGTAACATACTTTTATATGAAATGAAAGCGTTTTCATTTTGAATAGTGTTTTTTTGCCTCTCATAACCACAATATCTTAAGGTTCTTACAAGGGAGATTCAGCCTGAAGTAGTGGAACTCCTCTGTGAAGCAGAAGAATTCAATCTCCACTTTGCCCCACTCTTTCCTCTGCCTTTCCTACAGGAGAAGTGACTTTTGGAAGAAGGAAGTGGACACTCAGCTCAGCACCCCTCTCTCCTTGCTTTGAAACCTGCCCACAGCGAGCAGATGTCCTGGTGTGGCCCTTGATGCATAGTGAAAGGAAACCTCTCCATGTTGGGAGCCCTCCAGGTGTCCAGCTGTGTCTGTGATAGGGGAGGCATGCGCTCTTCCATGGCTACCTGCTAGACATGGCTGCAGACCTAACCCATGTTCCATACAGGCTTAGAAGCAGAGTCTAGTGTTGAAGGTGCATTCTCTTAATCTAGCAGACCCTACAGCTGTCTTAATTTGGTTCTAAGATGAGGGAGGAAATTTACTTAGAGATACCCTCAAGCTTCAATGTTCCCCATATTTAGGTAAAGGCCAGAGAAACAAAATGAGCTCTTCAGGGTTACACTGTTAGATCTAAAAACCAGAATCCAGAATTTCTGCCCAGTTCATCTACTCCTTACAGCAGAATCTCTCTTTTCTCCTGAATATGCGTCTGAGCACATGGCTTGTACATTTCATACATTTTCATATGTAGTCACAAAACATAGCAAGTTTGACTGTTAATAATTCACTTTGATATGTAAATTTAGCATTAGCATGGCATGTTAAGTTAAATGGAATATTATCATGGAGATAGTATATTTATAGAACTGATTTCAATTTTATCTAACAATGACAAACAAACATTAATAAACCATTCATAAGGAAAACTGTATCTTCAAGTAAATCATTTTGTAAGTCGTGGCCATGATCTAACGCTTAGTCTACATCACAGGTCATGCAAAGTTTTTTTTAAAATTTAAATTGAATGTAAACGATGAAACTTTCCAAAGATAACATGATTTATTATTACCTCCATCTAATGACATATTCATTCTGGGTGGTCACGCATTGGACATTTGTCATCATGTTCTGCCTGTCTTCCTTCCTCCTTCCCTGCCCACATTCCTTTCCTTTTGTCTTTGTACATTTTTTGCATGAGAGATTCAAATGGAGAATTCCCAATTTCATAGTTTAGGGATAAAACTAATATCAAGTAGTGAGAAGTTGAGATGATAATTTCTTAGATTATATACAACTTCCAGGAATAGGACTAAAAGAAATCAATCTCTTCTTCCAGTGTACAATATTCTCTACACTATTTCATAAAATATTCTTACATGTGTATCTTCTTTATTTGATACACGAAGAAAATCCTGGATTTGGCTCTAAGAGTCTCCCACATTATAACAATAATATTAACAATGATACCAATCTTGCCTTTCCAGTGTAAAGATGAATAGACTCTTAAATATTAACTAAGTAGTACACAAGCTACCTTTTTAATATTTGTATTTAAAAATGAAAAAGGAAATTATATAGATAGGAAGTATAGAATAAATGCAGGAACTATTTCAAACATTTATATCTATAAATCTGTAGGATCTATTTATTGACAGAGAAATATCCAAAAGACCCAAATAAGTAGTTTCATATTCAACTAGTCTGAGTTGCTAGTATGTCTGATGCTTCAGTGAGACACTGTGTAATGGTCCATATCAGCTCCTTGTTCTTTATGTTGGACAGCTATGCTTCCTGAGTTTGCGCAAACTTTGAGTAACTGTAACGACCACCACAAATCCAGTTTTCCACATCTTATCAAGTGCGTCCTGGACACAAACCATAATAAACTGACTGAGCTTAATTATTCACCGATACCAGAAGTTATATGAGGTCTCAGAGAATGTACATAACAGAAAATAACTGTAATGTATGACTAAGTTTTTAAAATAATGATGCAAGCACTACAAGCAAAAATAATATATTAGTACTAATAATTTAGTATACTTTACCTCTGAACTTTGGATATTCTCTAAGCACAGGGATAGCATCTGACTTATTCTGGGGTACTCAAGCATGTAGTCATCTTCTTGAATCATAGGTGTTCAAACAATCATTTTATTTTATTACTATTATCAAAGCCTGGAACAGATGGTGGTTTATTACAGCACCCTTCTCTTTGCCTAGAAATATATAGGTATGTATTTATACACTATACCTGTGTATATAGGATTGCATATTAAATATTGTTCATCAATACGTATCAATATCAAATGTATGTCAAACATGTCCTGCAGCCAAATCTAAATCATTACAAGATTATTAGATTCATTAGAATCATCTAAGGAAACTCTATAGACATAAAGTATTCATACATTGCAGCACAAGCCAATAAATGTAGAGGAAATCAATCAGTCTGGTCACTGAGGACAACGTCCCAGATTTTTGCTTCTGGTTTTGTGTAGAAATGGGACAGAGAGCAAGTTACTGTGAGAGCAAGGAAGATGTAGCTCCTCCCCAGCTACAGTCTACTTTGTCATTCTCTATTGATATCACCTTAACAATTACATAGCTATCAGAATGAGATTTGCTTTTATTAATTGGCTTCACAAATGAAAAAACACAAACATCTTTTTCTGTGTAGATGCCAATATTTCGTGAGGTCACATGGTTCACAGAAAAAAATGAAAGGCTAACTCCTAACCTACATAGAAAAAATGTTGCATGTGGACTAGCACATTTTTCTATGAATTAACATTGCTTTCAGATTCAGATATTTGTCATTTATTTCATGTATACAGTGTGTACTGGGTGTGTGTGTGTGTGTGTGTTGCGTTTTAATCCTCTTCTGCTGGGGATGTTGTATTCACCTTTTAATCCCATGCAGCGATATAGTGCTTGCTATGTGATAGAACTTACTACATATTTGTTTGATGGTTTAGAATTGTATTAAGATGGACTGGTAATTTTGATTCTGTACCGAAGTTACTGACTAATGTAAGTATAAAATCCTCGAAGATTCTAAAAGATTTTCTTTTTTTTTTTAACTGAGAACTCCTAACCTAACAAACTTATTACTAAATTCATTTACTGTCATAAGTTTCTACTGTGACTTCTAGTACCTTCCATCATGGTACAGAGGAAATTGGATTCAAGAAGAGCCAAGAGGAGCAGTGAGGGAAAATGATGCAATTTCAGGTGCAATTCTACATGAATTACCTTCTCTTAACATTCATGAGAACTCAAATTCTCTTGCTCTACATGCTGACATTAGATTACATTTTTCTGAAACTATCCCAATATTACTGAATCCTTGTTCTTTATTATTACTTGACGGTAAACAATAAGCCAAACTGCCATATAAATCAACTACCTCATGACCAAATTAGCTTTAGCTTCCAGGATTTGAGTGATATTTATGTAAATTTTAATTCTTGAGATATCTTGCTGCTTCACTTTATTTCCTTAGAGTTATAAATAAAATTTGATTTTCTAAAGCCACATAGTTTATTTTACTAAGTGCTTCTGAGTAGGATTGCGAATAGCCAGTTATCTTCCACTACACAAATAGTACTAAATTTTTGGATTCTCCGTTTTAAATCTAGGACATACATGTTTCTTAACCTTTCCTGTAAAATCTACAAAGGAAGAAAGCTTTGCACACGTTTCCCAAACCCTCAGCTCCAACCCTTAAATAAGCAAAATATATTAAAATTATATTATACAGCTATTATCCAAAATTTGTCTCATGAAAAGCAATGTACTTTCTTTTAGATGGTTGGTTATAAAGATAATTCCTGAAAATAATGTAATGACCTGTGCATTTATATTTTTTCTAATACAAATTTTTTAGTCCTCTTTTGTGTACCATTAAAAATAAACACGATGTTATTTACCAAGTATTACACTGGATGCAAAATTAGTATATAAAAGACAACTCCGTTTTTAAGCACTTGCAAAGGCGAATGAAGATCGAAATTTTAAAAAGAAATCATTTACAATATCAATAAAGCCTCAGATATGTATGAGTAAATTCAAAAAATTATATAAAAAAACTGAACACATGAAATCTGAAATATTATTCAGTGAAATTAAGATCCAAAAAATGCAGATACATGCCATGTTTTTACATTAGAAGACACAATATTTTAAAGATGGCAATTCTGTACAAATGTATTATATAGATTCAGGTCCATCTCAACCCAAACCTCAACAGAGTTTTGTTTCTTTGTTTTTTGCTTTTTTTTTTTTCCATGAATTCATAAGCCAATTCTAACATTTTCATTGAAGCAAAGAAGACTGAATATATAGATATATAAAAAGCAAGTTGGGGCCGGGTGCAGTGGCTTACGCCTATAATCCCAGCACTTTGGGAGGCTGAGGCAGGCAGATCACAAGGTTAGGAGTTCAAGACCAGCCTCGTCAAGATGGTGAAACCCTCTCTTTACTAAAAATAAAAAAAAATTAGCTGGGCGTAATGGTGGGTGCCTGTAATCTCAGCTACTCAGGAGGCTGAGGTTGCAGTGAGCCAAGATGGAGCCACTGCAGTCCAGCCTGGGCAACAGAGCGAGACTCCATCTCAAAAAAAAAAAAAAAAAAAAAAAAAAAACAATTTGGAAAAAAAAGAGAAAAGCAGAGCTTGGGGCCTTACACTACCAGTTATCAAAATCTACTCCAGAAATTAATTAGTTAAGACTCTGATTGGCCGATGCAAGGAAAGACAGCTAACCAAAGGGAAGAACTGGAGTGAGAAGCAAATCCACACTGCTCAGGACAAGGGGAAAAGGACTGACTTCTCCATAATTGGGGCTGGGTCAGTTGCATATTCATATAGAAAAAGTTACCTGGATTCTTTATAATTCTACAGAGATTACAGATCTGAACTTGAAAGATGAAATAAATTTCCAATAACCAATCATGAGAGAATATTCTACAATGTCTAATGAGGCAACTATTTTTAAATCAAAATACAAAAGTTATTAACAATAAAAGAAAAAAACATATCAACAGCCTAAACATATTAAATTTGAGAAATTCTGTTCAAACCATTAGCCAGAAAGTGAGAAAAGATCATCAAAATTGGCTCATCCACGAAGATTTGTGTACAGAATGTACAGACGTCTTACAAATCAACAAGAAAGAGAGAGACAACCCATGAAGCGAAAAAAAAAGGTAACTGATTTGAACTGACACTTCTTAGAAAAAGATACCAAATCATCAATCCAATAAACACACAAAGTCATTCAACTTCATTAGCAGTCAGAGAAATTCAAATAAAATCACCATGATGACAGAATACTGCATCCCCACTAGAATGGTTAAAATACAATTTTAAAAACAGGAAACATACCAAATATTGGTTATGTGGAACAACTGGAAATTTCCTACACTACGTTGGTATTACAAATTCACTAGAATTATTTTGCAAAACTATTAGAGTCTCTCTGCCTTGGTTGAGCACATGCATACACTATGAGTGGACAATCACATCCTTAGGCATATACCCAGTATTCACCCAAGGCTAGAATGTTCATAGTAGCACTATTTGTAACCTTTGCAAACTGAAAATTATGTAATTGCCCTCAGGGATATAAATAACTTGTGGTACGTTCACAAAATAAAATACTACACAGCAATGAAAAGGAACACATTACAAATGTGCACAACATTGTAGGTGAATGTTACAAACATAACTTTGTGTGAAAGAATCCAAAAGCAAAACAATGCAAAATCTACACCGTCATTTAAAGAATGTGTCAAAATAGGCAAATTAGTCAATGCTGTCAGAAGCCAAGAGAATGGCTACCCCTGAGTTGGGACTGATGATTTCAAGAGCATGCTAGCCTCTTATGGGAGTAATGTTCTCCATCTTGGCCTTGTACTGAAGTTTCACAAACTCTCTGTGAAAGTTTATTGACTCTAAATAGCTGATATGTGTGCACTTGTGCATGCATATTTTATTCTGAACCAATAACACGCCTGAACGTATCTGAGAACCGCGACATAAATGTGTCTTGACTATTTACTGTAAGAATTCCCCAAGAATCCTTAGTGTAAATAATAAAGTAAAAATAACCACATCATACTTAAAAGCTCAGGCCTTGGAATTAAATTCCTGGGTGCAAATGCAGGAAATGCAATTTACTAGATACGTGTCCTTGAATGATTCATTTGACCTGTAATTTTTCTCATATTAAATATGGAAATAAAATATTTCCAGCTCACGTGTTTACTGTGACAACTGCATTACGTAATATAAGATACGCAATGTCCTGGACACTAAAAAAGTCAATTAACATGAGGTCTTCCAGGTATCAATATCTCATAATTTTAAACTGGGTGTATGTGTGTGTATATATGTGTGTGTGTGTATGTTTGTGTATATATGTATACTTGTGTATAAGTGTGTATATATGTATATGCACACATACATACATTTCCACTGCTCCTTTAAATGAATCATGAAGCTTTATGTACTATTTAATAACTAAAGCAGTGAACTGATGCCTTCAAGGAACAGTATGCAAAAATTAGTGTTATTATTTATTTGATATCAATTGATATCAATTATTAATTAGTATATATTATAATTGATAATATCAATTACTGCTATTATTTATTTACACTAACTTCTATTAATCTTGTACCATGTATTATGGCATGGTTATGATTTATGACTTGAAAGTGATTCATTGAAACAAATGAAACCAGTCATCTTAAATCCACAGGGAAAAAGCAGCTTTTAAATCTAGTTAAACAATCCCATTAACAAGTACTGATCAGAGGAATAAAAGCATTTAACAATTTTGACAGAAAAGAGGAAAACAGTAGGGTTTTTCACACGTGTATTTAAATATAAATTAAATATACGTTAAAATATATGAATATAGGCATAAGCTTTTAAATACACATAGACATAGAGTGCGCACATACTAAGATAAACAGACACATTTGAAGGTCAGGATATGCTAAATATTATAGTTTTCATGCAAAAGATAACATTAATTTCTCTATCAAGGTTTCAAAATCATTATTTTCCAATAAAGGTAAACAGCAAATTGAAAAGTAATTACCAATGTCAGTTTGAAATATATATTCATAAGAAAATATTTAGGGAAAAATGAACTCAGGTGGCTTTAAATTTACTTTTTCAATAGGTAAGTTTGTTTAACAAGCCTTCCATTATCCTTTGATATGCCTCTCACGGCAAGTCTAACCTGTCTTCAGCTTAACATATAATGGCCACTTATGTTTGTTATATAAAAGATTATATGTGCAATATATATACTTGCATAAAGTAATAAAATGATTCCCTATAGAACTGTTAGTGACATGGTGCTTGCCAAAAGTGGCATCTTCTAGCACAAATCTTGGTTACAAGGGACACAGAAAGACACCAGAAAACAAAAGCCCCAACTGCCAGTTTGAGCAGGGCCCCGTGGTGGCAGAAATTCACACCTGGCGTCTCCTCATTCGGGGTCCCAACACTGCAGCCACTCAGGACTCTGATACACCTGGGTGAGGAATTGCACACATACACATGGAAACATCTGTGAGAACTCATTTTTCTGATTTGGTTAAATAAAAAGATATTACTTAATACTGACCAATAAATTCTGGATATTCTTCTCTTTTAAATTATAATTTTAGTACTATCTCAACTAAGAAAATGTCCATGATTGGCCTTAACTTGTATAAAATCTGTAAGTAAATAATGATTCCAATCCCAACAGCACTCACCTCTGTTTTGTACCTTTTGGTAGGCTACATAAGGAGAATCTCTACTTCGTCCTCAGTGTGTATATCAAAATGCCAAGGCTGAGAATTTTGCTACCATAAAAATTACAACTTTTATGTTAAATGCCTTCTGAATATATATATATATATATACACACACACACATTCAGAAGGCATCATTCATATATACACACACACACACACATATATACATGCACCTATCAAATGAGTAAGCTCTGAAATAAATGGACCTAGTTTCTATGATTCTATCATGCTTATAAAGCAAGTTGCTTCTCATATACATGCTGGTCAGATACATTTGTCGAAACTGTGTACCTCATTAACAAGATCCCATCTCATTACTTTATTAGCATTGAGTTGATTAGGAGACATTCACAGGTCAGAAAAGGGGAAGATTTCTTATGGGAGACTATTTATTAGTGTTCACAGAAAATCCTGAAAAGCCTCTAGCATCAGACAGATGTGAGTTATAGATTCAATCTGACCTTTTCAGGGGTTTGTCAGTATTTATTGGTACACTTAGTGGCATTTATATTGGTAAACGAAAATACAAAAGCTTGAAGCTGCCAATGGAGTAGCTATGAGGACAATATCCCATGACAGGATGCTATAATTATTTGAAAAAAGCCAAGTACAAATTTCTGCTTTTCACAGAGATGAAAATAAACTCTTGAAAAATGTCTCTAGATGGTCTGTTCTCTGGGAGGACTTGGGAAGAAAGAACTGTTGCACCACCTAGTAATGAAATTAGGCACTCATCATCCAACATCAGAACCGGCTATGATGAGCGTCTGCTCTGTAGACATTCAATCTACCCACCTATTATCCTTTGATTTCTTGCTTTCTGTTCTCTATTCCCCCTCATTATTCTCTCCATCTTTCTCAAGCTCACAGAAATGCATGTGTGAGCTCATGAACTTTCAAGCACTCATGAATATCAGCCCCTTCTCCATCTGACAAACAAACTGAAGTCAAGTTTATTTATGATGGAAAGCTGACTTTCTTAAACAAGCAGTTCTAGAATAAAAATGTGTCTGACCTGGCAAAACGTCTCTGTGAACAGAAAAATTTGCTCTTTTACTACATTTTTCTAAATAGGAGTAAAGTTTGTTGTTAATCTGTGAAGAAATATAAATTGATAAAAGTTGATAAGTAATGGGCATAAATCACAATAAAGCAATATTGATTCAAATTACATATATATGTGTACTATATATATATACTATACTACATATATGTGTACTATATATATATACATATATATGTGTACTATATATATATATATATACACACACAGACATTTATTTATTTTTTTGAGACAGAGTCTTGCTCTGTTGCCCAGGCTGGAGCACAGTGGTACAATCTCGGCTCACTGCAACCTCTGTCTCTCTGGTTCAAGCAATCTCCTACGTCAGCCTCCTGAGTAGGTGGGATTACAGGCGTGCACCACCACGCCCAGCTAATTTTTGTATTTTAGTAGAGATGGGGTTTCACCACGTTGGCCAGGCTGGTCTCGAACTCCTGACCTCAAGCGTTCCGCCTGCCTCAGCCTCCCAAAGCGCTAGGATTACAGGTGTGGGCCACTGTGCCAGGCCCATTATATATTTTTAAAACAAACTATGATGGTAAATTGGTTGTCTGCTAGTTGTGGTAGCAGTGATTTAGAATGTAATAGATTCAACAAAATTTTTACAAGGCCAGCTAATAAATATTTAGGTTTTGTCAGCCATACGGTCTCTGTCACACTACCCAACAGTGCTGCTGAGGTTTGAAAGCACCCCATGAACAGCACTTTAATGACTGAGTGTGGCTGTGTTGCAGGAAAACTTTGTTTTCCAAAGTCCCTGGAGTCAGATCTGACCCACAGGCTGCAGTTTGCTGAGTAGTAAGATGTATCTTCTAACGACAGCTACTGATGATTCAAAATCTACTACATGTTAGACACTTACGGAAGCCTTGATCTACTGCCTCTAAGATGGCTGTCATCAGCCCTATTCTCTGGAGGAGACAGACTTATGGACAGATATACGGCCAAAGATTATAGAAGGAAGGAGGGTAGAATAGAGATTCGAACACAGATCTAATTCCAAACTTTCTGCCCTCAATGGCTACACTATACTGGCTCTCGCATGGTAGTGATTCACTGAGCATAAACACAGCCAATCATCAGGGGACCCAGGTCATTTTTCAGTGAAATGCATGTCCGCAGATAAATGCATTATGAACAGTTAGAGAAGCATTGATCACTTGGTACCAGATGGACTTCAGTGACCTTTCAAACTCCGCCTCACACATTTTCCCATCTACACATCAAGACACAATCCCACTCGAGGTGAGCTCTGAAAAGTAGACGTTGAGACTTCTACCAAAACGCTGTTGTGTAGGTGAGGTTTATGGCATGCATAGAGGGTATTCTAGCTGCTGAAGAGTTCAAGCTCCCAGATGCAATCAGCGTCAACAAAGAACATCTTAACCATGAGAAGGACGGCAGCGGTGACAGAGCCACCTGGGAGGCCCACGGTACAGCCTCCCCCCATTGCCAGGTGATGTTTTCTGAGACGTTTTCAGGATAGCAATAGAAGCAAGAAAAATCAACAGCTCTTTCCAGATGTATCCAAGAGCAAGTTACCTTCTACTCTGTCTGAAATGTACCCACACATTACAGATGCTATCTGTGAAAGTGGAGTTAATTTTGTTCTAGACATCCAGTTCTCACCTCTGGCTAAACATTAGAGTTTCCTGTTTTTGTAAACATGAATGTCCAGACCATAATCTCAACCAATGAAATCAGAATTCCTGTGGAGCAAGGCCAAGGAAATTATGTTTTAAAGCTCCCCAGGTAATTCTAACATAAACAGAAAGTTGAGAACACTGTTCCACACCTAGACTTAAGAGACGATACCAATGTATCCGAGATATGCAGGGGTCACAGTTTTGGAAGGAAATAGCTTTGATCTATGGACAGAAAAAAACTCCGATTACTGTAATATCTCACTAAATGAACTGAATGTGTGGTATCAGAAAAGGCATTTTGCCTCTGTCCGCCTCCATTTGTTCATTTGTGCAAGGAAGAAATTATATATCCGAAGTCTTATTCACGCCTTTATGTAGAGTGAACAAAATAATGAAAACTCAGTTGACATCAATTACAACTAGGAAAAGAATACTTTTAATAGCAATACTTCAGAAAACAGAGGAAACATACTTGTCAGGATTCTTATCTGGTTATTAAAGGAGTCCAACTTCTGGCAGAGAAAGTAATTGAATGCACAAAAGATATTGGAAAATACTGTACAGTTATCACTTTTCTGCAATATCATTAATTAAAAACAAATGCTCCTTTGCCTAAGTGGGATAACATGGATAACTAACATCATTTGTATGCATTGTTTGTCATCCCGTAAAAATTATATCACACCTGACCTAAAAACTTCACATCAAAACCTAGAGATAAAGTTAGAAGAATAAGCAAAATCATCAGATCTGCTAAATACACCCAAATGCCAAGCCCTTGTTAACATAAGCCTGACACTTTGATCTTCAAGGCAAGTATTCGTATCCAAATTCAAAGGATGGTGATTACTCCGTCAGATGAGCTATAAACAAGCTTGATAGAGAAGCCTATCTCATTCTATACTGAAACCTTTTTTTACCTTAATGCAAGGTTCATGTGCAAAATGCATAATTAAAAAGAAGCGCCATTTAGGAGATGATTATCTGTTAGCTCAAATGAAATACAAAGCGCTTTGCTGGCTCCCCCATCTGACCTTGTCACGCCTCTTATATCAAGTACCAGCTGGAGAAAGCTGAGCTAATAATGGCCCAGCTGCATAATCTAACAAGATCTTTGTGATACAAGCAAGGTCAAGGGCTCTATCATGTTGAGATTAATCTCATTGTGCACTGAGAGAGAAAGAGGCTGCTGGGACAGAGATGGGGCTGCTGGCTGGAGACCTTCTTGAGTCCCAGTCTCTGGGACAACAAACCCACCTTCCAAATACATAGCTCTTCTACAATGAGCTAAGAAAGGTGCTATTCTAGAAAATGATGCCCTCTGTCTATAAATGTATTCCATTTCAGTGTCTTCAATATCAATGATGATTTTTGTCATATAATTACAAGCATATCTTTACACCATTTAGATTTATGTGAAGATTTTATTAATTATATTATATTTAAAGAAACTTTATCCTTTATGACTGAAAGTGCTCACAAACTCATTCAACTGCCATAATTGTTGTCATTTCATACAATTCTTGAAAGAAGCTTAATATGTTAACTATCTTTGTTCCGCTGATGACGAATTCATTGGTTCCTGCAAGTTAGAAGTTTTACTCCCAATGATTTACTTGAAAAATCAGTGTTTAGAAAAGAAAATGGAGTGTTAAGATTCAAGATTCTATCAAGACTAACTTAGCAGCAGCAATATTAATCAAATTTAATAATGATATATTAAAGAGAGGTTTCTTAAATGTTTTTCTAGGAAGCCATTGTCATTTTATTCAGAGGTTAAAAGGAAAAGAAGAAAGGATAATCTGCCTTGTCTTATGGTATTAAAACAAATTTTGCTTGTATTTATTACATTTTAATATTTTTTACTGAAACATTAAATAATCCCTTCCAGATTGTAGTCATTACTTGATATGCCTCTGATCTTTATATATATATATACATACATATAATATATATATTATATATATATACATATAAAGTATATATATGCTCATTAGGTCATGAGATATATATATATATATACACACATATATGTGTATGTGTGTGTGTGCGTGTGTGTGTGTATATGCTCATTAGGTCATAAGTTCACTCAGCTGAAAGTCTGCAGAGGAAATCGAGATACTAGATGTTGGTTCTATCTGCTGCTTATCTGCAAAATGAAACTGAACCTGGACTTCCTATGAATTGAGCTATGGATTTTGTGAAATAGACTTATTATGTATAGTATCACTTTAAGCATATGAAAGACATAGAGAATGACAGAGGTATCCCATGGTCTTCTGTTGCAAATTCTTTATTTCTCTGTTGACTATTTTGTATTCATGAAATAAAATATTACGAAAGGTCAAAGGCACTGAAATATCAGAATTACTTTCTGAGTTTGGCATGACACCACATGCCCGTAGTCTCAGATACTTGGAAGGCTGAGGTGGGAGGTTCACTTGAGCCCAGGAGCTTGAGACAAGCCTGGGTATATAGGGAGATCCCTTCTCAAAAAATATAAACATTTTTTTAAAAAACTTTCTGAATCCCAAATTACCATTGCATTTGTGTGTTTTTCTTTTAGGACAAATTAGATAATCTGATAATATAACTTTGATAGTTTATTATTGGGTGTTTGGACTAGTACTTCTTTTGTAGCATTTTGATTACTAGAGTATCATATTCCCTAAGAAGAATACAATTTTACTTTTAATAAAAGATAAGAAATATTGTTGTTCCTCCAACTTGCAAAGAAACATCAGATATTTTGCTGGGTTTTAATTTGATTTACTTGAAAAATATTAATATTAATGGAGAATTGCACACATGAATTCAACAGGCACTGGGCAGCATTTACTGCTTGGTAGGTATTTTAATAGACTACGGAAAACAAAGACAAAGGGGACATCAGCTGCCCCCCAAACCAGCTCCCAGTGTCTTCAAGGAGACTGAGGATTCCAGCCGAGAGAGGGAAGTTTTGAAGATGAAGGAAGGCATTGAGGCACACTTGCAAGACTCGGTGGAGAACAAAATAACTTCTATCTCTCAAAGGATAAAATAGTAGATAACGTGAAAGGTTTTTATGAAGATTTCAGGAAATAAAGCACGTGACATATTTTTCCAATTTCAGAGAAATGGAGCATATTTCTAGTCCACAAATTTAATCAAACCAATTACTCCAAATGAGTCCGGCCCCAAAAAACATTGAAAGAAAGATGGCCTGGCCGCAGTGGCTCACGCCTGTAATCCCAGCACTTTGGGAGGCCGAGGCGCATCACGAGGTCAGGAGATCGAGACCATCCTGGCTAACACGGTGAAACCCCGTCTCTACTAAAAATACAAAAAATTAGCCAGGCGTGGTGGCCGGCGCCTGTAGTCCCAGCTACTCGGGAGGCTGAGGCAGGAGAATGGCATGAACCAGGGAGGCAGAACTTGTAGTGAGCCGAGATCGCGCCACGGCACTCCAGCCTGGCGACAGAGCAAGACTCTGTCTCAAAAAAAAAAAAGAAAGAAAGATGTTGGGAGCGTGATGCAAGTTAGCATGTTGCTCTGATGTTTGTGCTAATGTTTGAGCCAATTTTTGTCCTTAGACATTTCCAGTGACTAAAATATAGTAATATCTATTTTTTTAAATAAAATGCTCATACTCAGTAAGTATATACATTCAGAGGATGAAAGAGCAAGATTTCTCGAGGGGCTCATATGTGCTAGCTACTCTGTCATAGGAATCTCTCAATAACATGTGAAATGGATGTTATGGACATTTTCTAGCTACGGAAAACGAATACCATGAAATAATTGAGCAGCTTTTTTTGTTTTGTTTTGTTTTATTTTATCTTAATTTTGAGACAGGATCTCACTCTGTCATCCAGGCTGGAGTGCGGTGGTGTGATCTTGGCTCATTACAACCGCCACCTCCTGGGTTCAGGTGATCCTCCCTCAGCCTCCCAAGCAGCTGGGACCACAGGCGTGTGCCATCATGCCCGACTAATTGTTGTATTTTTCTCTGTAAAGACGGATTTTTGCCATGTTTCCCAGGCTAGTCTCAAAAATTCCTGGCTCAAGGGATCTACCTGCCTCAGCCTCCCACAGTGCTGGGATTACAGGCGTGAGCCACGGCGCCTATCCTGAGCAGGTTCTTGAAATGAGGTCAATTCAGTTCCAAAATCCATCCAAGGCCAGATGTGGTGGGTCACGCCTACAAAACCCAGAACTTTGGGAAGCCAGGGTGGCAGCATTGCTTGTATATAGGAGCTTGAGACCAGCCTGGACAACATAACAAAACCCCATCTCTAACCAAAAAAAAAAAAAAACAACAGTGGTTGTGTACACCTGTAGTCTCAACTGGTTGGGAGGCTGAGGTGCGAAGATTGTTTGAGCCCAGGAGGTCCAGGCTGCAGTGAGCTGTGATCACACCACTGCACTTCAACCGAGGTGACAGAGTAAGACCTTGTGTCAAAACAAACAAAAAAAAGGATTAACTCAATCTCCTCATACTAGTCTCCCAGGCAGTACAACATTGACTGGAGACTGAATCTCTGCTTCATAATTTCATTAGTATGTGATTTAGGCACATCAATTATTTCTACAAGCCTAATTCCCTCATCTGTAATGGCAACACATTAAAGCTTGCCTGAAAAAAGGTTACTGACATGTTTGTTATGTCCACAAGATTTACAAAATTATCAGAACACCAAACTCTTAAGAGCAAAATGAACATTTTCCAGCATCCAGAAGCACGGCATCAGTTAGTTCAATATTAGCACACGATACTATCACCAGCATGATAGTCCCAAACAAAAATTAAAAAAAAATTAACGAAGGTCACGTTTGGGTAAGGTTCATTGTGTGTGTGCTTTTCGAAGTTTCTGCCTCCTATTCAGGCAGGACAGATACATAAGCTCTAAGATAATATCAGTAAGTGAAAGGTAACAGCCCAAATATATGAGGCGTTTAGACTGCTTCCAATGTGTAGCCCTATTTTACAAGGTTAAATTAAAGTGCTGAGTTCAAGCATTTACTCAGATACCTGAATATTCAATAATCCAGCACAAAAAATAACTACACATCACTCACCATTAATTGCTGAAAAGGGAAACTGGCTTCCGCCTACCTCTTCAAGAAGATGTGTGGGGAACGTATTATACTTTCTATGTCTTATCCTTTACCTACACAGATCATCAAGGAGAATTTCCCCAAAGCTTGTGAAGTGACAGGCTTCATAGCCCCTCATTCATTCAGGCCCCAACTAAGTTCTTCAAGGGGATCTAACAGACCGTGCATCCAATCCTACGTTAGGGGAATTTTGCAAAAATAATAATAATAATAATAATAATAATAAGATTACTCTAAGTAAAACCAGTTTAGTCTGTTCTCTCCCCATTCCGACTTTCATTCTGGTGCACTTCAGTACCGTTGCTTGGCACGTCGTGGGATTTTGGAGACTGGGTTCAAGGGGAATTAAATAGGCACTTATTTGAGTATATTTAGGCAGTTTTTTTTTTTTTTTTGCCATTTCTGTGCATTATGAAGTTCTTGCTAGCCATCCTAGGACAATGTGGACAGTCTTCTACGTGAACTCACTGGAGCCATGACGCCCAAGTGCAGGTTCGGAGAATGTGTGCCACAGGCCAGACACAGAGCAGGTGAGTGGGGAGGATGGCAAGGGTCGATGTGGACAGAGCAAGAGGCCTCTCTGTGAAATTAACTTGAAGGAAGCTTTCTCAAGTCTGACCACAGTGATAAAAAAAAATATGACATAACAATCATGGTTCAATTGTCACACTGAAAATAACTTGTCAATAATAGTAATATGGATTAAACAAGTTTGACCAAGTATGCTGGAGAAATGCTGGAATTAGCTTTCTATTATCTCTGCAAAAAATATGACAAAATCATCCTCACACAAAAAGGTAATCAAAGAGTCTTTAGCCAAAGCTGTAGGAAAAAAACATGTTCCCAGGGCACTTTAGAAATAAAGTGACTAGAAACTTCTTAAAAAACATTTTTTCTTCTCCTTATATTTGTAATATTTTTAGCCTATAAAACATGTAATTTGTGATTTCTTATTGTAAAGAAAAATTTTATGTCCAAAACTAATAATATAATATTCACAATTTTATATATATATTTTTCTTAGAGGGTCATCAAAATTATATGACCTTGAAGCTTAACAAAATCTGGATCAACTCCTAAAACCTATGAGGACAGTATGACAGCTTTTGCAAAGGATAAAGCAAAAGCAAAACCAGAACATTTACTATAATTTTTGTTTTACAAGTCAAATTTATAAGTATTATGAAACCAAAGGCAAACGCCACTGCTCTACTTCCACTGCACCTGTCTGGCTCCAGTCCCATCTCCACCATTAGAATCTACTTACTGTGCATGGTGTCTTGCTCTGAGTTAGGAAAGGTAGTCAAGGAAATGGCCACGTCCTCTAAACACAACAACCGCAGCAACCGTGGTAACAATACAGCCATCACAATAAGCATTAACATTGGCATTGTAATTGAGCTCATTCAAGGAAGCTACCTTCAGGAGGGAATTTCCCTGATAAAGAGCATGCACACTTTGATTTTACCTGTTGCCAGACTGACCCTTTGTTTATTAAACAGTAAAAAACACACCCCTGGGTGGAGATTGAAGATGTTAGTGAGACACACAATGCATGAGCAAGCATGTACAGTTACCGCACGTATGCACCCAGAAGACCACCCGGAACTTGCTTCCTGGCAACACCTCTTCCCACCTCCTTATGAATAATAATGTAAAACTCCCATAAAGGGAGTCTCCGTAGTGCTGGTCATTGCTGCCTCGTCCTCACGAGCAGCAAGCCCTGAATGCTCTCTCTCACGGTGTTCTGTCTATTCTGCACCTCACTTAAAAATATTCTTTTTCCTTTGCAAAAACTACTCTATGCTACACTTCTTTTGCTGTGTGTCTTTTGTTAGAATTTTTCTAAACCAAGAAGAACCCAGGTATCACAACAGCTGTCAACAGCTCCAGTCCCATCTCCACACTGTAATCGACTTCCTGTGCACCTGGTCTCGCTCCAGTCTCATCTTCACCACTGAAAGCTTTGCTCTGGATTTTTTCTATCATGAGGATTAAATGGGTATTGCAGCTCAACGGGAGAGACATCCTTCATGGCTTAGACATTTCCAAAGAGCAGCATAATTTTATGTTTTTTCAATTAAAATAAAATAACCTTGAGCCCTCAAATATAGAACTACGAGTAGTTTTATAATTTGCCAAATTAAAAAAATAAATTCTAGGATAGTTCCTCAAAAGTGTACCTAAAATAGGTTTCTACATCTTATTGATTTGTTGTCTGTATGGGGCTATTTACAGAAAATAAATGCTTAGTGCTAAGGCTGAACAAGACTTCAGTGTTCACCTAACAACAGAGTCTAATTGAAAAGTGCACTGATCCTTTTTCCTGCCTCCAACTATATGAATTAGTTTCTTGATTAACTAGAATTACTAAGGAAGTGTCTCTGCTTCCACATGTCAATTAGAAGTGCATATGGCTGTTAAATATTTAGGTGCTCTAATTCAAATTCGCCGACAAGGGTTTGCTCTGGCTCTATTTTAAAAGAACATTATTTTCACACCTGTCTTATAAATCCTAAAAAATTACAGTGGGTTCCTAGTATTCAAAACTGTACCATACACATGACAATTTCCAACCTGATGAATAGGATAATTAGAAGAGTCAATCATGAATCTCCCATTTGGTTTGAAACCAGCTTAATGGAGGCCATTTGTGAAGTATTTATTATTTGAATGGTATATGTGGAGCATAGCCAGTGGTCATCATAATTAAACATTCGAGGACTTCTTAACATATTGATTAAATGTGATTCATGAATCACCTAGACATTGGCTTTATCTCCAAATCACTAATTCAGACACCAATAAAGTTTCCTGTTACTAAGAAAATGGATTTTAATTAAAAGAATTGGTGTTTAAAATAATCACTGTGCTTACAGCAACAAAGAGATGGTCTACTGCTTTCTATTTAAATTATGTCAAGAAAACCTATCTATGTTTATTAACACAGATTCATGCTTGGAGTTACAACTGAAACAATTTATAACACAAGGGAAACATTTTATATATTAAATGAAATATTGTGTGATTGTGGGTTTCTATGGCCCTATTAACACAATAGTGTCAATTCACAATGTTTAAATCTTAGTAGACAGAAAAGAGAAAATCAATATTATTAGAGCTATTATCAATTTAAGTGTATCTATCCTTAGGAAATAAATATGATCCTAAAAGGACAAAAGCACATGTAATAAGCATATATGGATTTACCTTTCTAATGCCCATATATGTACCATTTAGTAAAGTCTCAAAAACGGAACGATCCTGTGCTAAATAATTACTATATTTATTGAACACATATTTATAATCCAAGTATTTGTATTTAGTTCCTAACTTGTCAATTTATTTGCTTGTTCTTTCACTTATTTATTCATTCCTAACTCAGTCATTTAAGAAATATTTCCTGTGGTCATAATTCTTCACACTCCAACTGTACCTGCAGTGTGAGCCACAGCTCTGACCTGGCTTGTTCCCTTCCAGGCAAGTCGGATGGGAATAATCAGGTTAACCTCAACCCCAGAAGGTCTGTATGTACATTCAGGTGGGAGAGGCACCTCCCAACAGGCACTGTAGGTCCCACTTGTAAAACATAGTCCTGTTACCCTCCCCGATTGCTGTAACTCATTCAGTGCAGTGCGCTTTCCTCCAGAACAAGAAAGGAAGAAATGGCTGGGGACTGATGGACTCATGTAGCTGCTGATTTCCATCCAATTGTGTGATGGTAACTTCCTAATGGGCCAATCCTTGGGGCTTGAGTAACAAGCCCGATTTGATTCAGTCAATGTAATGATTAAGACACAACAGAAATATGATCTAGAGCCCTGTGAGAAACATCTTCCAATTCTATACCCTGGTCAACATCACCAAAATTTCTCAAAACAGTCCTTCCAGAATTGGTATCTGTCTATGAGTGACATGGCCTTGGGAAAAATGCATAAATCTATTTCCAGATTTCCATATACTCACTGTGCCAAACTAGCAACACATTAAGACTAATAGTCCAAAGAGATGTTAACAACAGTGATTAATCTTCACATGGAAAATCCTACAGGTAACGTCTCTGAAATGTTGAACACTTGGGAGAGAGAGTAAATTCAATAAAATGCTACCAAATAAAGTCTTGAATATTATTACTATTACTATTATTTTGAGACAGAGTCTCGTTCTGTTGCCCAGGCTGGAGTGCAGTGGCGTGATCCTGGCTCACTGCAAGCTCTGCCTCCCAGGTTCATGCCGTTCTCCTGCCTCGGCCTCCTGAGTAGCTGGGACTACAGGCACCCGCCACCACGCCGGGTAATTTTTTGTACGTTTAGTAGAGACAGGATTTCACCACATTAGCCAGGATGGTCTCGATCTTGAATATATTTTTTTAATTGAGAAATACATGTAAACAGCAAGTATATTGTCTGAGAGTCTGAAAGGACGGGTTCATTGTGACATCAAGTTTGAACCAAAAATAAATGTTAGGAAAAAAATTTTAAAAAGCCCTTGTCTATCACCTAAGTCTATTTGATGTTTGGTTCTCTAATAACACCCTCTAACTCACAAATCATGTCATCAATATTCCGCATGAGATCTTCTTAACATCACATCCTGCAGAGCAATTCTAGCTGGCCACTTTTCTTGAGCAACTTAGTTGCTCTCTGGACCTAATTTTTGGCATTTATTAAATGAAATTATTGTACTGGAAGTTTCCGAATGTTTCTTTCAATACTGGATGTATTCATGACAGTACTGAAATCACGGAGATCCAGTGTTTTTAAAACAGCCGTCTGAATTTCAATGAGATGAGGGTTGGTAGCAGAATGGTGTCAGGAAGTTATCAAAACAAAGGAGTGAGATGACACAGCCTGCCCTTTCTACAGAGAAAACGGTCATAGTGTGACTAGCAATCTTAATTATCTACACGTAAGAGCTGTATGCAGGAGCAGTCAAACACTTGGGTCAGGTTTCTCTTATAACCGGTGTGCTCTAACAGTGATTCCTACATTTGAATATGTGTGGGCCAATTCTAAAACAAAACGTTTCTCAAAGACCTGTTGATTAACTTTTAATTCAATTTATGATCTTAAAGTCATGCACATATAAACTAACTTTTTATTCAATTTATGATCTTAAAGTCATGCATATATAAACTTGGAATGCTTAAAGCCTGTGCACACTATAAGTTATGTCAATAAATGCATACGAAACTACCTCAGTAAAAAACAAAAAACTATGAATTTTAAGTAACACCAAACTGTCCCTCAAAATGGACTGCTGTAGCACAAATTATCATCATAATCATTAGTAATAGAATTATTATCAACTTCCTTTATCATGCCCGTAATCCCATTAGGAAGCCCTATTAAAGTTACTGCAAAAGCCTCCTCCATGAAACATTCTGTGATATCATTTGCTTTCCTTTGGCCCAGATGGGCTATTTGCTTGGTAAGTTCATCTCCAACTTTTTTCTCATTAGCCTGAGGATATTAAAGTGCTGCTACTTATAGCCTATGGAATCTTGGCCGCAGAACAAATAAGGTGGCCATGTGGTTGATACAGTGTATGTTTAGATATAGTTATATAATCATCAAACGAAGACTCAAAATCAAAATCTAGTAACGGAGAACTGCAGAGCTCCTAGGAGGCACCCAGATCCCCAGTTTGACAATCTATTCTTACCACCTAAATTATGTACTTACAAACAAGGTATGGAGGGAAATACATTATAATCGCCCTGACGCCCAACTTCTCACCGTACAGCAGAGTTTCTACCAGCTGAGTCAGAGTGGGGGCAACTATAAGCCATCAATCCCTGCAAGCCATCCAGCAACAAGCTTATGAGCACGGAAAATTCCCCTACATATTGAGAAAGTAAAAATAGCTCAGATAAAACTATTGCAAGAGGCATGAATACAAACAAAAAAACCCCATCATTCGAAAAATTCAAGGACAACTACTCTGATGTTACGTCAGCTACGTGTGTAGTAAACTCTCTGTTATATGGCATGATGTGTTATGGGGAGAAAGAAATGTTACTAATCAAGTGCCATTATAAAGTGTTAAAGTTTGTGTGACATGTCATCAAATAACTGAATAATATTATGGATGTCGCATCATAATTGCACAAAACCTACTGTTTCAGAGAATAGCTGGGAGTCTGTCATGTCTTTGGGTGGTTACAATAAACACAAATCTATCCTGTGATGAAATATGAAGGTAGAAAAAAGATTGGCCTGGGGGCTGAATGTTTACTAAATCAAAGGTCCACCCATCAATCATTTTGAATCCACATGCAGACCTGGTATTTGCTGGTTTGTGTCTCATTCACAATTCAGAATGGACAGGTGTAGGAATTCCTGAGCAGAAAATCCTACTTATATTTATTTGAACCACTGTATATATATTTGAAGAAGACCTTCTCTAAGACATTAACATCTTCCCTAAATTTAATTAATAAATAATCAATTATTTATTGACTGCTCAGGACATAGCTGATAGCCCCAATACTTTGTTGGTCCCCTTAGGGGATACAGTCATTTTAAACTGTAGTGACTCTATTCAAGAACCTCTGCCCTCAAAAATTTTATGGGAAAAAAAACAAAACAAATGGGGCCATACAGTATATATTTCAGTGCTAAAATATGTGCTAGAAGCCATAAAGGTTGTCCACATCCAGGAAAACAAAACAATTGAGGTCAATAAAATGAGGAATAAATAGAGAAGGGTGCATCTTTGGTTTTAATATGTATGTACTGACTGGCGCCATGTTAGGTAAGAAGGACACAAAGATTGCCAGTACTGTCAAAGTTGCTTATGGCCTAGGAAAGGAGGCCAATCAACAATGAACAGAGGATGGACAAGAGCACTGGAAAGTTGGCACCAGTGTGGACAGCCAAGGGAAAGGAACTCCCCGCCCTGCTAAGAAATGGCACTTCCAAGTATGCCTTGCAAAAGAGGTGCTACTTCAGAGCAGGTGTGGGTTTGCTGGGCAGATTCCCTGTCCTGGCACAAAAAGCGACTGAACATGACCCATGTGGGTATGTTGATTAGTTCAGCATGTTGGTCACATGGATTGTATGTGGGGAGATGGAGTGGTATTGATCCAACTGCAGAGGTGGGAAGAAACTAGACCTGGAAGGACCCTCATTTTGGACGCTGTCATAAGGAAGTGGAGAAACATCTAAGGATATTAAAAAGAAGGGTGTTGTAGTAAAATTTCTGTTTCTTAAGAATCAATATGGCTCCAACATAAGTATGTAGTGAGAGGAAAAGGCTTTGGAGGCTGAGAAACTAGAATAAGAAGGTGGCTTTTGTTATAATCTGGGCTAAAGTGACAAATAACTGAGGAACTGTCCTGGTAGGGTGGCTGAGGTTAGCAGTTGGAGGGGCTGTGTCACCAGCTTTCAGGGCATAGTTTTGACCTGATTGGAAGGTGACAGTGGATAGCTCCCCTCAGTATGACCCTACCACTTGCACTGTGAAGAACTTGCTTAAAATGTTTCTTTAATGTGTAAAATAGTTATAACTTAATTCCCACGGGAAGGGTAGTTTCCCTCCACTGGGCTGCTACAGCTGGGTGACACAGCAGTTGGGTGACACTAGCTGGGTGACACTACAGCTGGGCGATGCTGTAGCTGGGTAACACTAGCTGGGTGACAGTGTAGCTGTGTGACAGTGCAGCTGGGTGGCACTCTAGCTGGGTGACACTGCAGCTGGGTGACAGTGCAGTTGGATGACACTACAGCTGGGTGACAGTATAGCTGGGTGACACCAGCTGGATGACACTGTAGCTGGGTGACACTGCAGCTCGGTGGCAGTGCAGCTGGATGACACTACAGCTAGGTGACAGTGTAGCTGGGTGACAGCACAGCTGCATGACACTGTAGCTGGGTGACAATTCGGCTGGGTGACAGGGCAGCTGGGTGACAGTGCAGCTGGGCAACAGCACAGCTGCATGACAGTGAAGCTGGGTAACACTGTAGCTGGGTGACAGGGCAGCTGGATGACACTACAGCTGGGTGATAGTGTAGCTGGGTGACAGTGTAGCTGGGTGACAGTGCAGCTGGGTGACACTGTAGTTGGGTGACAGTGCAGCTGGGTGGCAGTGTACCTGGGTGATACTGTCACTGAATGACACTATAGCTGTGTAACAGTGTAGCTGGGTAACAGTGCAGGTGGGTAACAGCGTAGCTGGGTGACACTACAGTTGGGTGACAGTGCAGGAGGATGACACTGTAGCTGAGTGACAGTGTAGCTAAGTGACAGTGTAGCTCGGTGGCCCTGAAGCTGGATGACTGTATAGCTGGGTGACACTATAGCTAGGTGCCACTGCAACTGGGTAACAGTGCAGCTGGATGACACTGTAGCTGAGTGACAGTGTAGCTAGGTGACATTGTAGCTTGGTGGCCTGGAAGCTGGATGACTGTGTAGCTGGGTGATACTGCAGCTAGGTGTCACGGCAACTGGGTGACAGTGCAGCTGGGTGACACTACAGTTGGGTGACACAGTAGCTGGTTGACACTGTAGCCTTCTGTTCCAGAGCTTGCTCTTCTCATTTTCGAGCACTGCTTTTTCAGCCAGCTGCATGCTGTGCTCAGGTATTTGCTTGATCTCTTTGGGTCCTTGTGCATCCAAACACCATGGAGTATTAAATACGAGAAGGTCTATAAAAGACAGAGCAGAGCCTGAAACTTTATGATTTTTCATTATTGCTAGCTTTCATACTATTATCATTATTGTCATTACCTTGGTAATAAGACTGCTTTTAATAACGATTTTGTAGTAAAGAGATAATTTATAACCTGGAGTCCAAAATTAATGCATGTATACTTTTGGGGGAGGGTCATGAATGTACTGATAACCGTTGAGAAATAGTATATCCTCAGCATGCAAAAGCAGAGAATTTACTGATCATTCTTCCTGGCCAATAGTATTTTTATTTCAAGTGCTTAGTAATGTTCTTTTCCAGTTGTACTGAGGTTTCTTTGATTTTTTCACTTTTTCCCTTTTTCTTTCTGTATCAGTGACACTCTCGCTACCTTCAACCCAATCTCCAATATAATTTTTTCGAAGTGTGTTGATTGGAATTGAAGAGGGGCATATATCGAGCAAATCCTCATCTTCTCTAGAATCTGTGCTGATGCATTTTTTGGTCTTACTCTAATGACTTCAAATTATTTTCCACTTGGTAGATCTCACACATGCACTGTCAGTTCCGAACCAAGGGAGCCAGGCATTGGAACATGTACACCAACCTGCCGATCACATTTGCTCATGAAGTAGGGTCTTCATTCAGGGAACCGTGAGGCACACATCTTTTGATCTGTGAAAACCACTGAAGTAAAACAGTATCTGGCTCCTCCAGTTTAGGTGCCCAGAATGTACTTGGGTTTAAAAACTTTATTAGATTTTGAAATGACAACGAACGGAACAACCATCTTTACGTAGGCTTAATGCTTTTTGATGTGACAAGCCAACATGATTTCTGGCATCAAAGAGTGTTTTATTAAGCTCTTGGGGTGTTCACAAATATTCATTGTTTGCATCCTGATATTACCATGGTTTTGTTATACGGTACTCTTCTCTAGTGCTTTTCCCATTAGATTATTTTAGATCTCATGCCATGATGTGTGACTATGAGCAAGAGGACCATACTTGTATTTCAGGGCTTAGTATTGGCTTTAAATGGCTGTTTCTCTTATTCTTTCCCTCCTTTTCCTCTTACCCTATTCCATTTATTATACGTTGTTCTTCTTTTGCAATGATTTGTACAGATTGTTGCCAGATTCCTATTTATCTTGAAAACCAACCTGAACACATTGCTAAGCCTTAATATGACAGAAGTAATACAACAATCTTCAACCACTGTAGCAACATTGCTACTAATAAAATGGAGAATCTCACTTCCAATACTTCAGCATTTTCTATGATTTTCAGCCCATTGACCACCTCCCAACCCACATTCTAGGGTCCATTGATTAAGTCATGCCCTCACCCCATACTGTCAACTCCTGTTACTCCAACTATTACCCAGTAAGAAGTTTTATGTTTCAAATCTTGGCTTTTCTGTTTACAAAAACATGTGATCTGAGGCAAATTACTGGATCTTTCTAAGGCGGCGGTCTCCATCTTTTTTGGTACCAGGGACCAATTTCATGGAAGACATTTTTTTTCCATGCACTCAGGTGGCAGGGGATAGTTTGGGGATGAAACCCCAAACTGAGATCATGAGGCATTAGATTCTCACAAGGAGCTCACAAGCTAGATCCCTCGCATGCTCAGTTCACAGTAGGGTTCGCACTCCTGTGAAAATCTAATGTAGCCGCTGATCTGGAGGAGGCAGAGCTCAGGGATAACGCTTGCTCATGGCCACTCGTCTCTTGCTGGGCAACCTGGTTCTTAACAGGCTGTGGACTAGTACCATTCCATGGCCCCAGGATTAGAGACCCCTGCTGAGGTACACATTTCTTTATATCAAAGAGAATAGAGCTGTCTACTTTGCAATATTTTATGAGTATTAAATTACATAAAGCACTGACCGACCCATCTTGGATAGTGAATAAATAGTAGCTACATCCTACTTTCCTTCCACCTACCAGCCACTGATCATCCTGATCTTAATCACTTATCTCTTTCTCCAGTTTCCAGCTCTACCTCCCAGGACTCGGTAAACTCTGACCTCCTGAACATGCATTATTTTATTCTCTCTAGTCTTACAATGAATGCAGGTTTCTGTGTTATTAAAGTAGCGTGTCACTGACCACCTGGATTGGATAACTGCCTGCTGTCTGTATTGCTGCTGCTAGTCTGATGAGCTAGATGGAGACCTTCTCACTGGCACTTTGGAGAAACCTGTATGAGCTCTGCATTCCATTTAGCGATTGAGTATTTAGTGTTCTTCTTACCCTTCGATGTGACTCTGCACCGGTGGCCTCTAAAATTTATGCGTTGTTTCTGCCATGTTGGGTCAGAACTGGTTTACTTGCCTTTGTCCCATCCATGTGTTTTTAGAATATCCAGGATGAATTAATCTGTCCAGCTAAAAAAATTTGCTCAACCTACAGAGTTTAACAAAACAATTACACTATATCATTATCATAAGCTTTCCAAGGCCAGAGCATTAATATTAATGTGATATTAACATACACATTATGTAAAATATTACTCTCAAGAAAGTCTAAAGTGGTATTATTGATAGCAGAGAAGCGTGCTTTTCATATAAAGATACAGTAATTGCTGCCATTTTGTCCTGTTTCTGAATTTCAATGTGTAGATTATTACAGTGCCTTTTTCTTCATACATAGTTCATTACTCTATTTGGCAACTTTGAGTAATGCGTCAGAAAATAAGGTTCTTGTTTCTTACAAATTGACCCTGGCTATCAAATAATGTGATTACACATCAGATACGGCATCCTGAAAGAAGCCAACAAGACATCATCAACTTTCAGGTGATGGACTTTGGCGCCTCCCAATTGAGTCAATATTTGAGCCTCTCGGATCAGTGTTCCATGGGTCACGGTTTCTCCCAGCTCTCAGGACCCTTTAGTAGTCTTGTTTATTACAGTGTCATTGCCATATATATTTTTTTACCTCCACAGGACACGTGGCATACTACCATTCACCTCTTTGGTTCACTATTTGTTTCTCATTTGGATTAAACCTGGAATACCTTGTTCTGTAGTCTCTTGGTAATGTCCTACCATCCTACCTGCCTGTCTAGGCGCGCTCTAATGTCACCTCCTGCAGCCCTGACTTCTCTGCAGGTGTGATGCCTTCACTCAAAGATTGTACATTAATATGTTATGCCTCATGAACTACTTCGGCCTTGTAATTATGTTTGCATGTTTGCATAAATATTATTTCCACTTTGCTGAGAACCAGCCTGTGTCTCATTCTGAAGTAACTTATGCATATCAGGAGCTGAGTTAGGGTATAGATGAACAGCACCTTCCCTTACCAAACAAATCACAGGTTCTTCCTGGAGGAGACCCCTTCCTTTCATCCCAGTATCATCAAGCCCAGTCCTACAAATAGAAAAGATGTGACAGATTCGCACTAACTCTTTACCGCAATGGAAACCTCTTTATTGCAATGGACCTATGTTAGTGCTTCTCAAACTTAAGTGTGTCTGGGAATGTCCCAGAGATTTCACTAAATGCACATTTGGCCATGCTTGTTCTAGGGTGGGGCCTGGTATTCCACGTTTCTAAGAAACAGGTGATGCCAAAGCTGCTCTATGTGAAACACACTTTGGAGAGTTGGGAATTAAATTATCTCAAATACATATTTTATTTCCTTTTTCTTTTTTTTTTTTTTTTTTTTTTTTTGAGATGAAGTCTTACTCTGTCACCCAGGCTGCAGTAGTACAGTGGTGTGATCTCTGCTCACTGCAACCTCGGCCTCCCAGGTTCAAGTGATTCTCATGCCTCAGCCTTCCAAGTAGCTGAGATTACAGGTGTGTGTCACCACGCCCAGGTAATTTTTGTATTTTTAGTAGAGATGGGGTTTTACCATGTTGACCAGGCTGGTCTCGAGCTCTGACCTCAAGTGATCCACCTGCTTCCGCCTCCCAAAGGGCTGAGATTACAGGTGTGAGCCACTGCATCCGGCCCCAAAATACATGTTTTCCTTATCTGACCTTTCACGTCAAAGAGGAAAAAGTACCAAGTTACAAATATAGAATACTCTTAAAGTAGAATTTGTACTGGTGACTGATTTTCTCTGTGGTTCCTTCTCCATAGGGCCTATGACTATCCAAATGTCTGTGGGGAAACTGAGGCAATTTTAATATTTTGCAAGAAATTCCGAGAGAATCCTTCCGTTTAAAGAATGATTAATAACAGGCAAACATAGAAAAAAATATGTTCATATAAAAGAAAATATTTTTTCTGCATAGTTTTTTCAAATAAAGGAATACTTAGATTATATTCTTTTATACAAGACTTAGGGAAAATATTCACTGAATAACTGAAAGAAGGTTAATAACATGTACCTGATCTTAAACCCAACATAAAAGTTGATCATCTAAAAAAAGTTCTATAGATTTTGTTAGTAACTATAAATACTGGTAAGGCCACAATTAACCAGGCAGATGGCGTCAAGTCACTGTGCAATGTAAGACCCCCCAACATGGGTCCAATGCCTGTGACTTTCCTACATGTGAAAGATCTATGTGCATCTGCCACCCAGTGTTTCTCAACATTTAGCATGCATTCCCATCTCACTGGGAGGGCTTGTGCAAACACAAATGGCTGGGCCCCACACCCAGAGTTTCCGCTCCAGTGTGACTGAAAATTTACATTTCTAACAGGATCCCAGGCCATGCTCATGCTGCCAGTCCGGGAACCACTCTTTGAGAACCACACTCAGTATCTCCTTATCCATATCCAAGTCCACGCAGATAATAGACCCGTCTTAAATTTGGACGCTGATCACCCTAAACCATGCTCAGAATTCTTCACCAGCCTCTACTCTAGTTAACAAAGTCCAAACATCTGGGCCTGGCATTCTAGTTCCTTCCTGACTGTGGACCCAATTTAGCAGAAGGTTTCTGATCTCTTACTATTCCTTTGCTCCTTTGCAATGGGTCAATTTATAACCACATTTTTGTGTGCCTCAACCATACCTTTTGATTTTATAAAACCTGTTCTTTTACCACACGGTTATTAGGCCTAGATTGCTTTTTATTTTCCCTGCTTTTCAAAACCCTGAATGTTAAGAGGAGGCGAAGAGACTCACAGACATGCTCTCTCTTTCCTTCCCATGATGCTAACTTCAGAGTTGCTGTGGGAATTCCTCCCACCCCATAGTGTACCAGGTAAGCATCATACTATCAGCACTTGTGATATGGGTTAATCTAAGTGAATTATACGTGCTTCATTATCTTGACTGTGACCACAAAATGCCATGGCATTGCATTAAGTTACAATGTGTGACTCCTTCAAATAAAACCACTTGTCATTGGGAAAAAAAACCATGAAACATCAATTTGGCAAACTAATTCAAAATCCCAAGTATACCTGAGTCACCTACAGTATGGTCTAGAAATATCCTGTGAACAATGAAATCTGTTTTCAACAAACATGATATATAGTAATGTTTAATGCCTTAGAAAGCATGATATGAATTCTGAAAAAAAATAATGGACAAAGTGCATCCAATGAGAGAATGTCAAAACAAGGTTGTGCTCAGTGTGAAGACTGGACAAAGGTTTTAGGCAGAAATATAAGCTGTACCATGAGGTGTGAGATCTCATCATGAAAAGTAATATTCTAGAATCTAACATACCTAAGCTTTTATTTTTTCAGATTTGCAAAGTACACCTTCCATAGTGGAAATAAAATAACTATCTTTTATGTAAAAAAATGTGAATTAACTCAGTGGCTGATAGATATTCGTCATCTTTGTTACTGCAAATCCCTACAAGAGGAAAATGACTTTTATATTGAACATACATAATATATATCAACAAACAGGCATATATCAAGAAGGATAGCATTCTCATTTTGTAAATAAAGTAAAAGTATTCGTACCAAGTCTTTCTATGCAGTCCCAACATTATCCTAAACTTGACAAGTGAACCGTACCCATCAAAGTACTGCTGGGTAATACCACTTATCAGACAATTGAAACTCTTCAAACATGTTGTAAATAGGTCTTAATATTGCCATTTCATAGGTGAGAAAAACGGCTGGGAGAGGTTAATAAAGTTTCCAAATGTCATAGTTAGTAATCACCCAAAATATTATTCAAATTTAGATCCCATTGACCCAAAATCCCTTCTTCTTCGGCTTCCCGCTATTCATAAACATTACTTTTCATGTTACATTGCGTATTACTTAACAGCACACATGCATGTTACCTCAATCAGCGATCTGATCTCATACAGCAAATAAAAATTTGTCGGAAAAGTGGAAAAATACATTCAATTTGATCGTAAGTCTTTGTATGCATTTTTAAGACTTTTTAATAAGACATTCACTTGGATGGTACATATTTGGTGTTTATAAAAGTTATAATTAGAAAAAAACAAATAAGTTCGATCTTTTTGTGTATTATCTAAATGTGGAAATTTAGGTCTTTTATTATGTATTTCCTTTATAATTTTTAGAGATAAAGCAAAGCTGTCGAGGTACACTTTAAGGCAGTATGGTAAAAAATGGTACAGTGGCCTATTAAGTATCATCTCACAGAATCATGGAGATCTTTGCTTTATTTTTAAGGAATGGCCCAGCCATGTGGGAGTTACCAATGGCTGTGCCAGGTACAGGCCAACATCATGAAAAACAAGCCTAAGCTCAGGCTGACTGATGAGATGCCACCTTTCACTTTGTATTAGGAAGATTCAGGCAGACCGCCTGGGAGCAATGTGGACTTCTGTGGGTCGCGGCCGTGAGAAGTGTACGTGAGTGATCTCAGAGCTGCCTGTGCCAGTCAGCAACAAACAGATTCTTAGAATCATTCACTGCTGGTATCAAACAGCACAAGGTATCTCTTCCATAGCTCCTCTCATCATCAACTATGCGCTCTGTGGTCCAGGCAAGTAACTTTTTCTCTTCCTGAGAATATTTCAGGGATTCTTGTCCTCTGGAAACAACATTCATTCACTGCTTGATATTTTCTGGGGGGTGGGGAGAGTGGTAATTTGCTGGGGCCAGAAATGTGCTCTGATGTATTCACAGTTTCTTCTTTCTACTGGGAGGACTCCATAGGTATTTGACCCCAAAGTCTGACTCTGAAACTGGAGTCACTGGAGGTCAAAGCCCTAATGTCTTTTGGGGCTTTATGGAACCCCTCTGAGAATGACAAATATATCACAATCACTATAAACCCGCACTTATGCACCAATGACCATGGGCCAGGCTAGATGCTAAGCACATAATAGTCACTATCAAATCTAATCTGCTTAACAATTTTAGGAGATATGAGAAAGCTGAGTCTTAGGTTTATCAAGAAATCTTCCCAACATCGCACATGTCATGAAAGGAAATGCGAAGATTCCAACAAAATTTATACTGAATACTTTATGCTATTAATCATTATGGATACGTTTTCCCAATGGGAATCTGATGAATCTGTGTCATCGTTCTGTGGGAGTATAAGCACAAAACTTTGCTCGCAGATTTAGGGTGCACACACATGCCCTGGGCCTTTACACATCCAGTGTCCCCTGGTAAAAAAAAAAGAAAACTCCTAACCTAAGAGAAATGCTCTTGTAGCTACGGAGCTCACTTTTGCCTCTCCCTTGTTTAATCCCTGGAACACGCTTTTAAGAACATTGCTTAAAAAAAAAAATCTGTCTTATTTTTTGTAATTGCTCTGCAGGGCCTATTCCAACAACATGAAACAACTCTGGTGAAGCAATCACTTAACAGCAGGCCAGAGGTCTCAAAGATATTATTAATACACCTTCCAAAGGCACCAAACTGGCTTACAGGCATTAGGGGCAATTCTGGATTCTTAGCTATTGTTTGAAACAGGATTTCTGTGCGAGGACCAACAACATTTTCACTTCTCAAATATTACTGTGGAGGTAATATAATAACACATCTTCCCTAAGAGGAAGATCACTCATACATCTGTCTTGCTTTGCAAGCCCTGGCAGGGAATAATGTTCTCCTTCACTACTGTAGGAGGCTTGCCTTTCTTTTTCACATTGTGGGTGAAATGAGGGGAGCAGCTGAGAAGATTTTTGGAGAATTCTAGTGAACAAGTCCACTGCACTGGAGACAACTAAAGCAATGTTCTGGAGAGGCTTGAAGTGGATCGTGATTGGATCTTTGGAGACTGGGTCAGGCTGTAGCTAAGATTAGTGGATGTGACAGGCCGAGACAGCTATCCTCTCAACCTCGCCCCTACTTGGAGGAGATGGAGACTCGAAAGGTGTCAGTGTTGAGGCACTTTCCCTCATTGAACTCTGTAACTTTTACATATCCTAGGGTGATTCATGTGGGCACCCTTGCTAGGAAATGGCAGTCTGAGCTACAGTAGTCAGCAGGAACCCAGACCAAATCTACAGGAAAGATGAGCTCAACGGTGCCGAGGGCAGGGCCTGCAGAAAAAGGCATAACACACGGCATGCTCCTGAGACAGCAGTGGGGAAATATCCAGAGAGCTTCCTCCCAGAAGGAGGACTGTTCCCACAGCGTGGTCCCTCTGCCCAGGTATTGCATCCTTAGGGAGGTGGTTGCCTTTCCGTGGCATACGGGGAAAAGTCCTAATAAGGCCCTCTGTTAGGCTCAGGAGCTTGTTCGTGCTTCAGGAATGGGTGAAGTGTCACCTGGGAACCCTCCTTTCCCAAAATCATCACTCCTTCGAAGTTCTTGGGGCTTGTGTAGCAAAGGTAGAGGTTTAGGGAAGGGGGTCTTGACTCTGGAGCTAACACGAACTCGACAAGTTTGAAAAGTATTTAATAATTCTCATCACAATTTCGGACAGTGATTGTAATAAAAGCACCACATATGTCCTGCTGTATACAAGTTGATGGAACGGGTACAAAATCATTAAAAGACTAAGCCCTGTATTAGAGCTGCTTGGACTCTAATTAGACAAGGAAGAAAAAATGGCTTTTTGACTGATATGCAGACAACGCTTGGGAGTGACTAAAATGTTTCGCCATTTATTTATAAATAAAGGTAAATAATTATCTTTATTTTACTCTTAAAATGGAGGCATCACAAGAGCAAAGACCAAGTGCTAACATGGCACTGGGGAAAGGAGAATGGAACATAAACTAAGGATAATAACACGGTGAGAGCTTTTTTTACAACTTATTTCAGACACATGTTACATCGGGGGATAAGGAATTTTATAATTCACGGAAGACAATGTTCATGCAGTTCAGTGAATTTTGGGGTGGCGATGAAAATATGTGAGAGGCACTTCCCAGCTGCTCAGCTCTCTCACCACGTTTGAAAATATGACGGAATTCAGAGCATGCCTGTGTCCTGCAAGCTGACGACAGGGTGGCAGGTGCACTGAGGCCACAGAATCCAGCAGGAAGAGACTCTGAGGATGCTGCCCTGTCTGCCGTAAACACACTTAATCCCTTCATAAAATCACTAAATTTAAGTGTTCTGGTTTTATTTTGTTCACTTTATTATATATTTTGAAAGTGAACCAAGTAAACATCATACAAATTTTACAAATAAGTCAGATGCAAATGGTGCCTTTAGAATAACTTGAGCAGACAGTATTATGAATGCATTATTTTTGGGTTCTAACACAGCAAAAGACAGATGATTTTAATATAAAGCTATTGTGGTTAATAAGAAAACAGACTGATATTGCTAATTCTATAATCTATTTTCCCCTTTGTATTTGCATATGCTTCTTCAGACCATTAAGGACATAAAAACACAACAACAAATTCGGTGCTTCTTTAGAGACTGTAGCGCCTTCTCTCCAGAGTACATTATTACCAATATAAGTTGTTATTGGAGAGTGCATGTAACAGGCTAAATCTCTATCTTATTTCTGCCTTCCTTGGAAGCAATGAATTTCAAGAGAACTGGAAAAATAAGTGCTTCCTACACAGTATCTACACAGAACTGTTATTAGCTTGATTGATCATGACCAGAAATGCTTTCTTGGGCATATTTCTGTAGCTATTACAAGACAGATGTGGCCAAGTCCTACTTATTCAGGGGCTGCCCAGCTAGCCCTTTGGGGACATTCCAGAACTCTAGAAATTGGAGATGACCAGAAAATTCTGTCAAATTACCTTGGCAGCTGTGATTTACTGGACAGGTTGCCAATCACAGGACCCAAAGAGCTCTCAGAAAATCATATAATGCAAGTGTCTGCTTCCAGGCGTGTCTCTGGGGACTAGATGTCAGCGTCTCTCATGAATGCTCATTCCAAAATTAAATCACATCATTCTTAAGGTCATTTTTCTTTTGTTTAACTGAAGTCTCTATAATTATAGATTCGGTTTTTTTTTCCTTATTGAAAGGCTATATATCCTGGCCCCATCTCTACTAAAAATACAAAAAAATAGCTGGGTGTGGTGGTGGGCGCCTGTGGTCCCAGTTACTTGGGAGGCTTGAGGCAGGAGAATGGCATGAACCCGGGAGGCGGAACCTGCAGAGAGCGAAGATTGCGCCACTGCACTCCAGCCTGGCAACACTCTGTCTCAAAAAAAAAAAGAAAAGAAAAGAAAAGAAAAGAAAGGCTATATAACATCAGCTGCTCTTTATATTTCCAGTTTGTCTCCATCCAATTTGATTAATAACAGGAGTGGCTTTCATAATCCCCTCTTTCACATGACATTGCTTGTCTGAGCAGCTATAAGCACTCCCATGCTCTCTATCAAACTCCAGACCTTTCTCCTTTATTCTAAGAGTTTTCCATCAGAAATCTCTCGTCTCATCAGCCTCATTTCTCAATAGACTGAAACTTGTAAATTCTCTCTAATTAAACTCATTTTCTTACACTGCCACAAAGAAAAGATTCTCCTTCTCATCTGTGTTCCATCTTCTTACCTCCGTCATCTTTTCTCACCATCACTTTCCAAAGGATTCTCCTCTACGTGTTTTCCCTATATATCCACCTGAATCTTATATCTTCATACAAGTTTCCTGAACTGGTAAAAATAGTTCAAAGGATCACCAGTTGTCATATATACACATACAGAGTATATTTTCTTTCACTATCTTTTATATTTGACTGAGTCTTTTCAAATCCTAAATCAATAAATATAACAGCTTGTCCAATTCTGAGAATGATTTTCTATTTTTATTTAACCTGATTAATGTGAACTTCATATTTCTCATGAATTTGTAATGATTTCAAAGAAATCTTATTCTAACTCTGATTCGACATACTTCTATAGGGGCATGAACTTACTGGGAAATATCACTAATTATGCAAAAAAGCAATATATGAAGGGTGAATATTTTATATTTTAATTATATTTGATAGATACTAATCAATCTCATTTCAGTAAAAACATGTATTTAGGATTTACTACATTCAAGGCAATCTTCTAGCCAATGGGGACACAGGGACAAATAGGGTGGGACGATTTCTACTTACAGTAGACCAGGGAAGACATTCCTATACAAGAGAGGCTGCATGCTCCTAGACCCTCAAGTGAAACATATTGCATACAATGGAAATATATAACAGAGGGGGCTGCTTAATCTTAGCTTCTCTGCCAAAGGGGTTTTGGAGATGAAAGTTAAAGCATGATAGAAAAGAGAGAGAAGGAGGTAAGGTGAATTCCACCCAGTGTTTACAAGGATCCTCAAGTGGAAACAAGTGGAGCATGTTTGATAAACTGAAAAATACATGCAGCAAAGGACAACTGATGGGATGAAATGTCCGAGATGAGCCTGAAGAGGCAGTCTGCTCTTGAAGCTCAAGGTCACATGAAGGCATGCAACGCTAGCTAGCGTAAACATGGTAGGATTTTATGATTTAAATTATATTCTATTGAGGGTTCTGGAGGGGGCATAGTAGGGAGGGTGATGTAAAAGTGAATGAAGATCAATTAATCAGCAACTATGGTGGTCATTGGGGCAAGAGAACACAGGGTGTGAACCTAGAGTGACAGGAGTAATCAAATGTGAGGAAGACGCAGGAAAGCCTACGCACTGGCAACTATAAAGAGCAAAGGGGTGGAGAGAACCATGACTTGAGCAGCAGGGTAACATGGCAGCAATGGGAAAGGAGCTTTTGGACGGTGTGTGTGTGAGTGTGTGTGTGTGTGTGTGTGTGTGTGTGTGTGTGTGTGTGTTGCAGTGGTGATTTGGGGTTTTGGCACCTTGAAATTGGAAGTATCCATGTGACATCCACATGGAGATGTTGAGTTGAGAGCTGAATATATTGGTTGGAGGTAAGAACAGATATGAGGGTTGGAATAAGCATTCAGGAATTCTTGGCACGAAAATGACAATGGAAGCCATGGGGAGATTTCTGTGGAAGGATCCTGTGAGGACCATCGACCTGTTCAGGAGTGAGAATCCAAGGCCCACCCAATGACAGAACACAGGAAGCAACCAGCGAAGGGAAATGCAACTTCCAGACTGGAAGAAGCAAGCCCTTGGGATGTGTCCCAGAAGTGAAGGAAAATGTGTTTCAGAAAGGATGGAGCGAGCCCTAGGTGCAAGTAATAATAAGGCAATAAAGAATATGGCCAGTGAGTTCCGGTGCATTTGGCCACAGATCAGGGGCCTGCTCGGCAAGAATGTACTTAGGGAAGTGGTGGAGTAACATCCAGCATTGAGACATTTGGGTCAGGGCCATCGAAATATCAAGGATGCACAACTTTCAGGAAGTTGAGATGGAAGCATACAGGGAAGGCACGAGTGGGGAAGGAATGCAGGTCACAGGATGAGTTTTTAAAGAGATAAGCAACTTGCATCCTAATGCTGGGCACCAGAGTACTAGAGTATTAGAACCAACTCAGATGGTCTAATCACCTTGACTTACCTGTGTGTGTATATATAATTTATGATGACCTTGACTTTTCTTTTTCACCTGTGTAAAGTACAGTTTTGGACTCAAATAAATTAACGATCTCTTTTGACTTCAGATAAAGGAAACACTTCAGCCAATATTTAAATTTTGTAATACTTTGTTATTCTTGAAACCCTTCTCTATACTTCTACGTTAAAGAAAAAGTAATCCTAATTGGAAATGATCACAATAGAGTCCTATTTGAATGATGTAAGTGCCTTGTCTTCAGTGTGAGAATTTTATATCAATAGAGTATGAGGAGAAAAATAATTCAATCAGAGAAAACAAGAAAAAGTACTTTTAAACCCCAAAAAGAGATAAGTAAGTTGAGCACCTGCCAAAGGGCTAGAATAGAGTAGATAAGAGCTAGCTGGAGAGGTTGCATACTTTGGAGAGAAAGGGTCACAGATAGCTCATGGTTTTTAAGAATGAGGAAGAGAATGGGGCCTAGAGGGTATCAGGATGTGTCCCATCACGTTGGATAGATATAAAAACATACAGGCACATATAAAGATGTTTGGTGCAAGAAAGTAGAGAAAGCCCTGTTCTAAATCTTCTACTTCTATTGCTAATTATTATTATGAGATCATGTTTTGAGTAAGGACAGCGTGTGTGCAATCGGTGTAAAGTTTAATTGTTGTAGCTCCTAACTAAAGTGTCAATAGTTTCCACTGCTGAAACGGCAGTTTACTCCTTAAAATAAAATAAATTAATAAAATAGACCAGCTAGCATTAAATGAAACTCTTTCTCTCTCTCAAATCTCCACCTACTGCGCATTAGTGTGCATTAAGTCAGCTTGGTTGTCAAGGTGAAAGATGTCTTTATTTTTTGACTATCCCTTTTATTTTCAGATCCTTTGACATGTATCTGTCTTTGCTCATTATTCATTTTTACCGGTTAATTCCTCAAAAAAGATTTATTGACATCTACTCTACTGAGTGTCCTTATGCTAGAATGCAAATACTTCCAAGGCACACTTCATACAGTTTTCAGTTTTATGTTTCTGAAATCTTACAGAATAACTCAATAATTACTGATTGAACTGAAAACAACAACAACAACAACAAAATAGTATTGCAGTGTGATGAAAGCTGAATGAGAAAAGTCTTCACACACATACAACTGTTCAGGATGAGGAGATTCTACAGACACATCCAGGGATACATGCAGGGAATAGTTACTGAATTAATTAGGGATTAGAAAAGCCCTAATAATGAAGAGTGAAGAGTTTAGGTAGCAGGTTGGGAGTAGTAGCTCATGCCTGTAATCCCAGCCCTTTGGGAGGCTGAGGCAGGAGGATCACCTAAGGTCAGGATTTCGAGACCAGCCTGGCCAACATCACGAAACTCTGTCTCTACCAAAAATACAAAAATTATCTGGGTGTGATAGTGCGGGCCTGTAATCCCAGCTATTTAGGAGTCTAAGGCAGGAGAATCATTTGAACCCAGGAAGCAGAAGTTGCAGTGAGCTGAGATAGTGCCACTGCACTCCAGCCTGGGCGTCAGAGTAAGACTCTGGTTCAAAAAAAAAAAAAAAAAAGAGTTTAGCATAGTAGGTTCGGAGGATCACTTCAAGGACTTCAGGGAGGTGCAGGAATGCATGACATGAAACAGGACATGACTGGGCTTTGTTCATCATACGATCGAATTCTAGCCTTAAACACAAGGATGAATAATTCTGTAATAGACATTTAATAGGATTATTACTGAAATATTTGAAAAACTTATCATATAATTATATATAATTTACCATAACCTGTGTACTTCATAACTGACATTACTAATTATGTAGAACTCTATCTCTGTTATAATTTATTGGTTGAATGTTAATTTAGCTAGCAGCTCAAATTATGAACTCTCCCACCTTCCATTGCATTTGTTCCTAAAATTTTTGTATCAATTTTATTATCTTTATCTAGCATGCATTTTGGGGTTTAACATTTTACATATCACCCCAACTAGAAACTTTTCAATTGTTTTTCAATAAAAAGGAAATTAAATATCATATAAATTGTGAGAGTTATCTGAGGCAGAACTACATAAACTGGCTCCAAACTTCAGGTAAACAGACTGGAAGCATTTGAGTGAGATTCATAAGATTGATATAATGCAATTAGTTGGAAAATGCCACTGCAGACAGAAGACAAATGGGCAACATAATACTTTGCTTTTCAAAGTATCTGCTCTGGAAGTCTTTGACTCAATGATTCTGTCAAACAAGATAACATGCCAGTAAATTTCAGTGAAAAAAAAAATGCTAAATGCTCTATTACTTCAAGAAATTGAAAACAACAATACAGTGATAAAGTAGAGGCTTCCAGATGTTGCCAACCAGTCATTTATGTGGTGCAAGGAAAATATATACAACAGGAGACCAAAAAGCTTTTGTCGGAAGTGTCACATAAAATCACCTGGGTCTCAGCACTACCCCGCATATTTATACAGCATGAATATTGTCAGCCAATATCACGCCTCTATACATACAAGGTAATTCCATGATGAAATAACTCTCAATTTCTAAAACTGTCTTAACAAATGACAAGACCCTTATATAAACCACAACATTACTTATACACAAAGGCTTGTTAGCTTCAAATTTCTGATAAATGGGAATTAACTTCCTACTTAGGAATCTGCCTAGGTTAAAACATTTAGTATCCAATTATGTATGAAGTATGATTGTATGAACATTACGTAGGTGACAATATGAACTTTAGTAGGCGACTGTAAATGCGGTTAACATACAGGTACCCTGACAGGCAACCCGGATGTATTCATTACCTTATGTAATCAGTGTAGTTTCCTTCTACAGTCATCATAAGGGTAGAAAAAGTAGAGATAATCAATGAGAATCTGTCACAAAGGTAGACAAAGAAAAAAATAATTGAGTGGCTCAATTTCAAAACAAGGGTGTGAAGATGGGTTACGGGGGAGTGGTCCTAGATTGTTGCAGGTTAGAGAGATAAAGACTTCCACCAAACAAATGTCCCTAGCTGGTCATGAAACAGAATGAGACATATTAAAAATAATAATAATAATAATCTGCACTAAAAGCTGCTCCTTCTCCTCTAATTCATTATTTCCTGAAGCAAAATTGTGAAACTCCACTGTCCTATGAACCATTGTTGATAATGGAAATTAATTTTATTTTCTTCCTCTTTTTGAATGTTACATGTTTCTTAAGACACCAGGCATTTATTCAGAATTTTAAAATCTTTGTCATAAAACATAGTCTAAGAGAATGAGTGCTTACCTTCTGCACAGAGGAATAACGATTACAAATATTTATGGAACACTTAATCTCCGAGCTAAGTGTTTCCCATGAGCCATTTCGTGTGCTTTTAATGCAACCCTATGAGATCCTGTTGAATTCATGAGCAAACTGAAGCTCCTGAAATTAGGCAATGTGCTGTAAGCAGCAGACTCAGGAGTGAATCCTAAGTTTTGCAAATACAGAGTCCACACACTCTAACACTTCACCACACTGCTTCCCTCCACAGGAGTCTGGGTTTTGTTATACCATGACACACACACACACACACACACACACACACAGACACACACACACACATGCTCAAGCATGCACATATCTGTTTCCTGCTACTATGCCTGAAAGTTTTGTTAAAAGATAAACATAAAAAAGAAACAAATAAACAATGTTTTATTACGTGGAATGCCTTTTTTGAAACTGCAAAAAAAAGATCTTTCACAAACCTGACAAAAACAAGCAATGGGGAAAGGATTCCCTATTTAATCAATAGTGCTGGGAAAACTGGCTAGCCATATGTAGAAAGCTGAAACTGGATCCCTTCCTTACACCTTATACAAAAATTAATTCAAGATGGATTAAAGACTTACATCTTAGACCTAAAACCATAAAAACCCTAAAAGAAAACCTAGGCAATACCATTCAGGACATAGGCGTGGGCAAGGACTTCATGTCTAAACACCAAAAGCAATGGCAACAAAAGCCAAAATTGACAAATGGGATCTAATTAAACTAAAGAGCTTCTGCACAGCAAAAGAAACTACCATAAGAGTGAACAGGCAACCGAAGAATAGGAGAACATTTTCTCAACCTACTCATCTGACAAAGGGCTAATATCCAGAATCTATAATGAACTCAAATTTACAACAAAAAAACAAACAACCCCATCAAAAAGTGGGCAAAGGACATGAACAGAACTTCTCAAAAGAAGATATTTATGCAGCCAAAAAAACACATGAAAAAATGCTCATCATCACTGGCCATCAGAGAAATGCAAATCAAATCCACAGTGAGATACCATCTCACACCAGTTAGAATGGTGATCATTAAAAAGTCAGGAAACAACAGGTGCTGGAGGGGATGTGGAGAAATAGGAACACTTTTACACTGTTGGTGGGACTGTAAACTAGTTCAACCATTGTGGAAGTCAGTGTGGTGATTCCTCAGGGATCTAGAACTAGAAATACCATTTGACCCAGCCATCCCATTACTGGGTATATACCCAAAGGACTATAAATCATGCTGCTATAAAGACACATGCACACGTATGTTTATTGCGGCACTATTCACAATAGCAAAGACTTGGAACCAACCCAAACGTCCAACAACGATAGACTGGATCAAGAAAATGTGGCACATATACACCATGGAATACTATGCAGCCATAAAAATGATGAGTCCGTGTCCTTTGTAGGGACATGGATGAAACTGGAAATCATCATTCTCAGTAAACTATCGCAAAGACAAAAAACCAAACACCGCATGTTCTCACTCATAGGTGGGAATTGAACAATGAGAACACATGGAAACAGGAAGGGGAACATCACACTCCGGGGACTGTTGTGGGGTTGGGGGAGGGGGGAGGGACAGCATTAGGAGATATACCTAATGCTAAATGACGAGTTAATGGGTGCAGCATACCAATATGGCACATGTATACATATGTAACAAACCTGTACATTGTGCACATGTGCCCTAAAACTTGAAGTATAATAATAATACAAAAAAATTGGAACTAGTTGACATAAAGTTCAGATTGGCTTCATATTTATTATTTATCTTTTTTCTTAAATAATGCTTATTATGGTACGACTAACATGCAAAAAGTTGTACACATGTAATGCACTGAACTAGATTGTTTTGGAGACATGTATATCCCTGAAACCGTCACCACCCTCAAGGCCACAGACATACCCACCACCTGCCAAAGATTCCTCCCACACTTATTATTAGTTTTGTCATTAGTATTATTACTTGTGTGTAAGTGGTAAAAGCACGTAAGATCTACGTGATTAGAAATTTTAAGCTTTTAAAATTTTTCTTAAATTTTAAATGAAGATTTAAAATTTTCAGTCTGTTTTTTGAGCATTTAAAATCCTATTTTAAATGCTTAAAATTTAAGCTGGTTTATTTTATTTACCACGATGTCTTCCAGATTCGTGCACACTGTTGCAAATGGCAGAATTTCCTTCCTTTTTAAGGGGTGAGCAATATTTCATTGTATATTCCACTTTTTCTTCCTGCATTCATTGATCAAAGTGCATTTATGTTGTTTCCTAATCCTGGCTGTTGCTAATACTGCTCCAATAAACATGGGAGTGAAAGTGTGCCTTCAAAATCCTGATTTCATATTCCTTTGGATAATTACCTGGAAGAGGGGGTTGCTGGGTCATATGGTAGGTTTTGTTGTTGTTGTTGCTGTTGTTGTTTTTGGCAGCCTACAAACTCTTTTCATAATGACTGAACCGATTTACATTCCCACCACCAGTGTACAGAGTTCCTTATTCCCCACGTCTGCATCAACACATATATTTTTATATAATGGCCATCTTAACAAATATGAAGTGATATATCCTTGTGGTTTGGATTTGCATTTCTCTGATAATTAACTTTATTCATCACCTTTTCATATACCTGTTGGACATCTGTATGTCTTTGCGGACATACCTATTTCGGTCATTTGTGCATTTTTAATTTTTAATTTTTTTTCTATTGAAGTGTTTGAATTTTATATATTTTGGATATTAACTCCTTATTGAATATGTGGTTTGCAATGTGGAACCAGCATAAATTCCCATCAATAAACGAGCGGATAAAGAAGCTGAAGTGTATGTGTATATGATGGAATACTACTCAGCCATAAAAAGGAATGAATTAGTGGTATTTGCAGCAAGCTGGGTGGGACTGGAGACTATTATTCTAAGTGAAGTAACTCAGCAATGGAAAACCAAACATTTTATGTTCTCACTCATTAATGGGAGCCAAACTATGACGATGCAAAGAAAAGAAGAATAACACAATGGACTTTGGGGATTTGTGGGGAAAGAATGGGAAGGGGGTGAAGGATAAAAGACTACAAATTAGGTTCAATGTATACTGCTCAAGTAAGGGGTATATCAAAATCTCACAAATCACCACTGAAAAACTTATTCATGTAACAAAATACCATCTACCTCAGAAACACCTATGGAAATTTTTTTTTAAAAAATAATACATGGTTTGCAAAAATCTTCTCCGATTCCATAGGTTGATTTTTCATTTTGGAGATTGTTTCCTTTGCTGTGCAGAAGCTTTTGCGTTTGACGTAGTCCCACTTCTTTTGATTTGCCTGCCTGTACTTTTCGTGTCACATCCCCACCCCCAAAAAAAATCATTGCCAAGATATACATCAAGGATTTTTAAAAAATATTTTCTTCTAGGAGTTTTGCAGGTTTGGGTATTGCATTAAAGTCCTTCATCAATTTTGTGTGGTCTAACACATAAGCCAGTTTCATTCTTCTGCATGAGATATTCAGTTTTCTCAATCTCATGTATTGAAGAGACTCTCCTTTCCCCCATTGTGTATTTTTGGCATGTTTGTTGGTTAGTTGGCAGTTTTTGTTTCAGCTCACTTTCTGGCTTTCTGTTCTGTATTATTGGTCTATGTGTCTGTTTTTATTACAGTATCATACTGCTTTTATTACTGAAGATTGGTAATATAATTTGATATCAGGACATGTGATGCCTTCAGCTGTGTTATTCTTCCTCAAGATGGCTTTGGCTATCTGTGGTCTTTTGTGATTCCATACAAATTTCAGGAACTTTATTTTTCTATTTCTGTAAAAATGCCATTGGAATTTTGATAGAGATTGCTTTGAATCTGTAGATCACTTTGGGTCGCATGGACATTTTAAAAATACTAATTATTCCAATCCAGGAATAGAAGCTATCTTTCCATTTGTTTGTGTTTTCAATTTCCTTCATAAATATTTTATAGTTTTCAGTGTATAGATCATTCACCTCCTTGGTTATTTTTTTCCCAAGTATTTCATTCTTTTTAATGACATTCAAAATGAGTTTTTTTTGGAATTTCTTTATCAGATAATTTGTTGCTAGTGTATGGAAACACAACTGATTCTTGTATTTTTAGTTTGTAACCTGTGGATATACCATATTTGTTTTTTACTTTAGGATTTACCAAATTTGTTTTTTAATTTTTTTTTCCCCGAGACAAGATCTCACTCCCTTTGCCCTGGCTAGAGTGCAGTGGTGCAATCATAGCTCACTGAAGTCTTGACTTCCAAACTCAGGTGATCTTCCTGCCTTAGCCTTCTGAGAAGCTGGGACTACAGGTGTGTGTCACTGTATCTGGCTAACTTTTCGTATTTTTATTAAAGACAGGGTCTCACCATGTTATACAGGATGCTCTTGAACTCCTGGGTTCAAGTGATCCACCCACTTCAACCTCCCAAAGTGCTGAGATTACAAGAGTAGCCACCATGCCTGCCCTATTTTTCTCTTCTAAGAGTGTGCGTGTGTGTGTGTGTATGTGTGTCTGCACACTTTAGGTTTTTTTCTAAGATCATAACATCTGAAAACATAAAATTTTACTTCTTACTTTCCAATTTGAGTGCTTTTTATTCTTTTACTTTGCTAATTGATCTGGCTAGGACTTTCAGTACTATATTAAGTAGGTCTGGCAATAGTAGGCAACTTGTCTTGTTCTTAAATTTAAAGAAAATGCTTTTGGCTTTTCACCATTATGTACATTAGTTATGGGCTTGTCATATATGACCTTTATTATGTTGAGGTATATTCCTTCAAAATATAATTTGTTGAGAGCGTCTATCAGGAAAATATGTTAAATTTTGTCAAATCTTTTTCGTTCATCTATTGAGATGATCCTATAAATTTTATATTTTGTTAGTGGGGTATATCCAATTTATTGATTTGCATATGTTAAAACATACTTGCATCCCAGGGATAAAGCTCACCTGACTGTGGTGTATGATCCCTTTAATGTGCTATTGAATTCATTTTGATAGTGTTTTGTTGGGAATTTTTGCATCTATTTTGATCACAGATACTGGCCTGTACATTTATTTTCTTGTAATGTAATCTAGATATGACATGAGGGTACTGCTGGCCTCATAAATTGAGTTTGAAAGTGTTTCCTCTTCTTCAGGTTTCTGAAAGAGTTTGAAAAGCGTTGGTTTAGTGTTTCTTTAAATGTTTGGTAAAATTTAGTAGTGAAGGCATCTATTTATGGGTTTTCTTTGAAAGAAGGCTGAACACTGACACATTTCCCTTATTTGTATTGATGCTTTGAGATTTTCTATTTATTTACGATTCATCTTGGTAGGTTATCCACATTTTAGGTATATAATTTTTATAGTATTCTTCTTATATTTCTGTGATACCAGTTGTAAATCACCTCTTTCATTTCTAATTTTGAGTCTTCTCTTTTCTACTTCGTGTAAGAGTTTATCAATTTTGTTTATCCTTTCATAAAATTTCAGTTTTTTGATTTTTTTATTGTCTTTCTAGCCTCTATTTAATTTATTTATTATCTAACTTGTATTATTTTATTTCTTCTATGAACTTTGAGCTTGGTTTCTTCTTTTCCTAGTTCAGTGAGGTGTAAAGTTAGGTTGCTTATATAAAATACTTTTTATTTTTCAAGTAGGCCATCATTTCTGTAAACTTCCCTCTTAGAACCACTTTTGCTTCACCTATTTTGGTGTGCTTGGTTTCCATTTTCATTTATTTCAATCTCTTTTTGGATTTCCCTTTTGATTTCTTCCTTCCCCCATTAGTTGTTCAGGCGTATGTTGCTTAATTTTCACATATTTGTAAACTGTCTAATTTTCCCCCCTCACTGATTTTAGTTTCATAATATAGGGGTCAGAAAAGTTACCAAATATGACTGCAACCTTCTTTGATTTATTAAGAGTTGTTTTATGGCCTAACATATGATCTATCCTGGAGAGAGTTTTTCGCAAAGCTGAGAAGAATGTGTAGTCTGCTGCTGTGGTCTCGAATGTTCTGCACGTGTCTGTTAGGTCCATTTGGTCCATAATTTTGGCCAAGTACATTGCTTTCTTATTGATTTGATGTCTGGATGACATGTCTATTTTGGAAAGCAGTGCATTGAAGTTCCATACTGTTAATATATTGTTTTCTATTTTCCCTCCGGTTCTGTTAATATTTGCTATATATGCAGGTGCTACAATGTTGGGTGCATATATAATTGTTATATAGTTTTGATGAACTGACCCCTTTATCACTATATTATGACATTCTTTCTTTCATGTTTCAGCTTTTGCCTAATGTCTATTTTGTATGATAAAAATATAGACACCCCTGCTTTTTTTAACCACTTACGTAAAAATATCTTTTTCTATCTCCTTGCTTTCAACCTACGTGTGTTCTTAGAAACATAGTCAGTTCCTTTTAAAAAGCATATAGTTGGATGTTATTTATGCCAATTCAGTCACTCTGTCTTTGGATTAAAAAAAGTTAAGTAACTTACATATAAAGAAATTATTAATAGGTAAGAACTTACTATTGCCATGTTATTAAACTTCTTGGGCTGTTTCATAATAAATGTATTCTGTTCTGTTTCTCGTCACATTTTCTTCCATAATTTGCTAATTTTTGTATTCATATGCTTTGATTCTTTTCTATTTATTTTTTGTATACCTACTACAGGTTTTGATTTTTCTTCATGGTTACAAGTAGGATTAAATAAAACATCTTATGGTAAAAGCAGTCTATTTTGTGGCTGATAAAAACTTAAATTTTGTCACATAAAAATAACTTTCAATTATGCTTTTCATCCAAATCCATATTTTATGTTGTTGATGTCACTATCTACATATTTTTTATATTTTGTATTTATTAACAAATTACTGTAGGTATGGTTATTTTTAGTACATTTGTATTTTTAAACCTTTTTAAATTGATGAATATAAAATTCCACATATTCATGTTGTACAACATGGCCTTCAGATATTTGGATATGTGGAGGAAAAGTTAAATATTAAATTTCGACTCAACTGAACATGAACACAAACAATGGTCATCAAGTCCCGGCACAGGTTGTGTGAGCCCCTTGAGGTGGATGCTGTTTCGGAGAAAGCTCTATTTCAATCTATTCTTATGTGTTAGTTATTGAAAAACAACAGGCAATTGCAAAAAAAAGTAGACCTTTTTGTGTTCCTTGAGCCCAGTCGCAAAGGGCCCTTGTGACTGCGCCTCATGCCAAAGAACTCATTAAAAAAGAGCTAGGGTCCCAGACCACACTGAAGCTTCATGAGACCTCTCCTCATCAGTGCACTAATGACTGCCTGACTCTGGAGCCCAAGCTATTGTTTCCTTGTCTGGTGGTGAACCTTCCAGAGACTGGTGAGTGGAGTGGAGTGTCCCACTCTGGAGCCCAGGCTGTTGCTTCCCGGTATGGGGAATATATATATATGTATGTATATATATATATATGTATATATATACATATATATATATTCTTCTCTCTTCTCCCCTTCCCATTGCAATTTGCTTATTATATCATTTGCTGATTTTATCAACTTGATTATATTAATTTGCTTATTGGATCATTTGCTTATTATATGTGCATTGCCATTTATGTGGGATATGTTTACCCTTAAAGGTATTGTGTGTGTCTCTTTTTTTCTCCCCTTACACGTCTCCCACACAGAACAGGATACATTGTGAAATAATTAAATGAAGACAATTAACGTATTTGTCACCTCATATACTTACCATTTTTGTGATTCAGTAATTTTAACTCTACTCTGTTAGAAATTTTAAAATATATAATACATTCTTTTTACCTGTAGTAACCACGCTATATAATAAATCTCTAGTACTTACTCTTCCTGTCTAAGTGAAACTTTACACCCTTTGACAAACATCTCTCCAATTTCACTTTTTCACCAAGCCCATAGTTACCACTGCTCTACTCCCTGCATCTATGAGTTAGAATTTTTACATTTCATATATAAGTGAAATCATGCACTATTCGTCTTTCTTTGCTTATAGCTATTTTTAAAATATATTGTCTTTCAAATTTTATAAAAGAGTTAGATTTTTTCACCACTATTACAGTATTAGAATATTCTGAATTTGACTATACACTTATCTTTACCAGTAAGTTTTGTGCTTTCATGCTGCTAATTAGTGTCCCTTCACTTCAACTGGAAGAACTCCCTTTAGCATTTCTTGCAAGGTATATCTGGTGGTGATGAAATTTCTCAGCTCTTGTTTCTCTGGGAAAATCTGTATCTCTCCACTTATGAAGGATAGTTTTTCTGAGTGTAGCATTTTTGATTGGCAGCTCTTTACTTTCATAACTTTGGATATATCAATTCATTTTTTCCTGGTCTTCAGAAAGATGCTGATATTCTTGTAGGGATATCTTGTATGCTATAAACTGCTTTCCTCTTGCTGCTTTCAATATTCCTTCTTGTCTATGACTTTTGACAATTTAGAGTGTCTCAGTGAGAATCATTAAATGCTCAAGCTGCATTTAATTAATTGGGCTTCATCTACCTAGACATTTATGTCCCTCTGCAGATTTGGAATGCTTTTGTCATTATTTCTCTAAAAAATTTATCTTTCTGTCATTCTTCTGGGACTTCTATGATGCATATATTGATTCTCTTGATGCTTTCCCATAAATTCTGTAGACTTTCTTCACTTTAGAAAACTGTGTATCAGTTTTGTCCCTCTGACTGGATAATTTTAAATAATCTGTCTTTTAGTTCACTGATTCTGTTTTCTGATTGGTTGAATCTGCTGTTTAAACACTTCTTTAATTTTTTCAGTGCAATCATTGTTTTCTTTAGCTCCAGATTTTGTCTTTGTTTCATATTTATAATTTTGTTGAACTACTCATTTTGTTCACATCTTGTTTTTCTGGTACTCTTCAATTCTCTATTTGTGTTATCCTGTAGGTCACTGAAGTTAAGATGATAATTTTAATTTTTTTGTCAGGTAGTTCACAAATTCTCATTTCTTTAGGGTTTGCTACTGGTGCTTTGTTTTGCTATTTTGGTACCATTATGTTTCCTTCATTTTTTTTTTCTCTTCCTTGAAGTTCTGCATTGCTTTCTTAGCATTTGAAGCAGAGTTCCTTTAGTCTTTACTGACTGTTAAGACAGAGAAAGACTTTCAATAATTATCCTGGCTAAAGACACTGTGGGTCTCTCCATCTGTTCTATGGTTGTGCCTGCCCCACTTCTCTTGTTCTTTCTTATCAGTCAGTAAAGAGACCCTGAGGCAGAGCCATACAGCTAATCCACTTCCCAAATCCGGACCCATAGAAATTATGAGATAACAAATGTGTGTGTTTTCAATTTGCTACATTTTGGGCTGTTCTGCTTTAAAGCAACCTCTAAGTAATGCAGTTGGGGAATGTGCTTCAGCGATTGTTGCAATAACCCAAGAGGTGAAGCATCAGAGTAAAGCACTTGTGCATTTGTATATTATATGTTATTCTATTTTAATTAGAAATATTCAAATCACAATTTAATATTAGGTATACTTTAAAATATAAAAGCATGATGAAAGAAATAATATTTAAAGTATACAGTTAAACCAGAAATACAGTTCAAAAGATAATGTTCATAACGCTGGGTGGTAAGGCACTGATGCGGTTTGGCTGTGTCCCCACTCAGAACTTCCAGAACTCCCAGGTGTTGTGAGAGGGACCCAGGGGGAGGTAACTGAATCATGAAGACCAGTCTTTCCCCTGCTATTTTCGCAACAGTGATAAGTCTCATGAGATCTGATGGGCTTATCAGAGGTTTCCACTTTTGCCTCCTCCTCCTGCCACCACCATGTAAGAAATGCCTTTCACCTCTCGCCATGATTCTGAGGCCTCCTCAGCCATGTGGAACGGTAAGTCTGATTAAAACTCTTTTTATTCCCAGTTTTGGGTATGTCTTTATCACTAGCACTAATACAAGCTAATATGGGCAGTGAAAGATATTTGGGGATCTTTATTAATTTATTTAAATTTTATTTTTTAAATATACACTATCTGCATAACAAAATGTAGAAGGGACAGCAGCCAAGCAATAAAAGCTTTTCCTTGTACCTTTAACCTTAGCCACCCAATTTACCCCCTCTATGAAACTAACTGTCTATTTGTCTATACACACACACACACACACACACACACACACACACACACACACACACACAAACACTATATACACACACACACACACACACACATAGTTGTGTGTGTGTGTATGTGTGTGTAGGTGAGGATTTATGTATACTTTCTAAGGCATATTTTTCCCATACATGATTTTAAGTACTAATAACATATGTTGATTTATTTCCTCTTTTATGTTTTAACACCAAAATCACAATCCATGTCCTCTCTACCCTGTACTCCCCTTGTGCTATGTATTTCTCCTTATAACTTTTCAATCTATAATACACTATTTATTTTATCTTATCTTATTTTCTGTTTTTTCACCACAAACAGGAGGGCAGTAAGATTTTTTTGTTTCTTTTGTTGCGATATTACCCATAGCTAAAATAGCGTCTGTTGTAAATATTTGTTGAATGAGTGAATACATGTGTTGCATTTCATTAGTATTTTAATACTAAATTCTTTATTATTTTTCACTTACAAAAAGCAAATAATTGTTTTTCTTTTGATTTAATATTTGATGATTATTCTAACATATTTATTTCTGGTTAATTTTATCAGTTGTTTAAAATATGATTTTATGAAAAGCATATTATTAGAAACAATTAATTGACCTGAACTTTTATGTGAAACACATTTTGAAAATGCAATTAAATTCAAGTTAAATTGACATCTTTAAAAGTACTTTTGTGCTTTATGTTTTTATAAGAGGTAATTTAGTATTTATTGTAATTATGGTTAAGTCTTATTATAGTTTTTAACTGAGAATAATAGAAATTATTATAAAGATAGGGCTGTCATAAAGTTTTGAAGCTATAATTTATTAGAGACATTATATCTAACAGCTTCTAATAAATAAACGCTAACCTTCTTTATATTATTCCAACAATTACAAATAAATATATAGCAGACATAAGCTAATAATTATTAAGGTGCCAGAGAGTATGAAAATTATTCTGACTTTTTAAGAACGAGGTAATCTGAGTATTCAGTGGAAAAAGGAAAGGTATCACTATATAACAGAAAACAATACAGCCAGGTGCAGTGGCTCATACCTGTAGTCCCAACACTTTCTGGGGCCGAGGCAGGTGGATCACAAGGTTGGGAGTTTGGGACCAGCCTGGCAAACATGGTGAAACCCCATCTCTACTAAAAATCCAAAAATTAGCCAGCCCTGGTAGTGAGTGGCTGTAATCCCAGCTACCAGGGAGGCTGAGGCAGGAGAATCGCTTGAAACTGGAAGGTGGACGTTGCAGTGAGCCGAGATCACACCACTGCACTCCAGCCTGGGCAAAAGAGTGAAACAAGTGAAACGTCATCTTAAAATAGAAAAGAAAAAAAAACAATTAATACCTTCTTTACCTTTGTTAACCAGAAAAAAAAACAGAAGATGCTAATTTCATTGTCTATAAGCAGAACACTAAGAAAAATACCAAATCTACCAAACATTTTAGTTTTAAATTTAAAATTATGTCTCTCAGTGATGTTTGCCAAAGACTTTGTTTATAAAATAGTTTCATAGACATTCTTAATATGATAGTCGAAGCTTAACTAAAAAATCATTTTACATCAAACTCTTCATTTTGTTAGATTATGTGTTAACTTCTTTTTAAGTTCATTTAACTTAATTTTTATATTGAAGAATATGATGGTTTTAAAATATTATCTTTTCTAATTGATGAACAATTATAGTATCAATTTTTTCTTAAATTTCCCCACTTTATTCAAGGAGGCCTGAGTTTATGAAAGCGTAACAGACATACAAAGGTAAATAAACTATCTATAGATTGAATTACCTGTTGGACATTTACATTTCAATGAAGCAACTCAGAAAAGAACATGAGAATGATGTTAATGTAATAATGCTGAAAGGAAAACCGAAATAGTAGGTATAATTAATACAGCCTCATAATTATATATGCTGTGATATAAATGATCTATTGATTATTCAACTTCTTGAATGTATTTTTCTTTTAATTGCCAGGACTGAGTGGTAAACAAATGTTATCTTGCCCTGTTTAAAGTGCAGAAAATAATGTGTAGGTAGCAGTGAAATATCAGCACAAGCAATGAGTCCTAACTTTTCAAAAACCAGTGACTGCTGAATTAATTCAGTCTTTTTGTAGAAATAAAAATGCAGTTAAGTGGAACAGGCAGCACTGCCCAGCTGCATTCACAGGTTTCATGGCCATTTGTAAGCTTTGGTACTGTACTAATTTCAGATCTGCCAGTAGTTCCATCCACCAATATAAAAGATGCTGTCATAAGAAAGAGAAGGAAGCAATAAGAGTATACATGACAATAAAAATGCATTAAAGAAGGTACAGATTTTTTTAAATTGCTTTTGCTCTTTGGCTGTATGCTATTTTTTAATATATGTGAATACTTCTGAACCCGTTCTGAAATCACAGGTGTTCTAGATCCCGCCCACCCCTGGGCCAATTCTATGCATTCCCAGCACTTGCACCTGCCCCAGGTTCTGCTGCCACTTTACAAGGGTAGGAAAAATGTCATGGAGCTTTCCACTGCTGCTTATCAGTGATCTTTCTTTTCATATACCTGGAATTATTTTATCACCCTGCAATAAATTCATTTTATTAATGAATACTGTGGTTTTGTGTGCTAAAATAACTGGTTTTCATTACATAGGAAATCTTACTGATTTTTGGTCTCCCTGTAATTCTCAGGGCCATCAGCATTGTCACCTACTAATTACAGAAACATAAAAGCACAGAGAATTAAGAAAGACTTGGAGCGAGGAGAGATGAAACCCTGCACATAAGCAAGATGTTTTCTACCGCCCCTCTGGAAGGACACACTTCACAAGAATGCAAGGTTGAGAGAAGCTCTTGCCTCTGCACACAGTTTCTCTTACATAAAGGAGGTGTTTGTCCATATACACATATGGACAGGATGATTTTCTCCCTACATTCCCTCAATGAGAAACTCAATGCTAAAATTAAAAACTCATCTTCCAGATACAAAATGCGTACACATTTTTTAATACTAGACATTGTTTGAAAAAGTTTGGAAATGTTCACAGCCAAGGGTGACAATGTAATTTCAACCATCCCCACATGAGAAGTGGGTCCAGAAGCTGGAGGGGACAGAACAAATCAGCTACAGGTGCTGTCTGTGAAGGACTCTGCAATCTGCATATTGAAATTCAAAGTCAATGTCCATTGGCAGGAACTGGGTTGTCTATTCTGATGGAATGATTTCATATTATAAGATAAAAAATAAATGTGGCTGCATTATTTTGTCTTTAAAAGGAAGAGTATATTATTTCAAAACATATTTGTGTGAATGAAAATACTTTTTTTTTATTACAGTCTATTTGTTTAATTTTTTTTTTTTTTTCTTTTTGAGATCAAGTCTCACTCTATCTCCCAGGCTGGAGTGCAGTGGCACAATCTCGGCTCACTGCAACCTTGGCCTCCTGGATACAAGCAATTCTCCTGTCTCGGCCTCCTGAGTAGCTCGGACTATAGGAACATGCCACCATGCCCGGATAATTTTTGTGTTTTTAGTAGAGATGGGGTTTCACCATATTGGTCCGGCTCATCTCGAACCCCTGACCTCAGGTGGTCTAGCTGCCTCGGCCTCCCAAAGTGCTGGGATCCCAGGCCTCATGTGAGCCACTGTGCCCTGCGTATGTGATTAAATTTTTAAAAACTATTTTATAGTCAATGCAAGGTTTTCTTCTCACACTGGCTTATGCAAAGATGTCTCTGAGAGAGGGTATGTGTTACCTAGGGCTGTTTTTCTTCCTTGGAAGATTGTTTTTACTTGGTACTGGGAAAACCTACAAAAGCAGTACTCTACCAATGTGAATGAGCTCTATTCCAGTGAGAACATCAGTTATACACGCCGTATCTATTACATGATGATTCTATACATAAAAAGTAAAGCAGACGTCCCTCTTCAAAGACTTTCCTCCCCATCTAATTAGGAATAAATAGTAACTTCTCTTAGAAGCAAAATTTATTCAAAGACCTCTGCTAACACTTAAATATCTGCTAGCAGTAATAAAGAAATCAATGTATTTTATGTTCTTAGCTCCCAAAACTTAGCCCTGGCATGCTTATACTGGTCCAAGCAAGCATCAGGTGACAGCCTGTTCCTCTTCCTTATTTGAAGGTGTTTTTACCTTTCTCACCATTCCACAAGTTACTGCCTCCTTCCTTTGTTCTCTTCTGCCTTTGCCTCTTTTAAAAAGTTCTAGGTTGCTAGCCATTCAGGACAAATACAGAATGTAAGGTCCCGTTCCAGCCAATGGAAACAGGACACAGCAGTAGGGAGGCCGCGTCAGGTTACAAATGACCCTGTCTCCTTTGTTCCGTGTAGTCTCGTGGCAAAACTGCTGGCGAGTGTACCCTTTCTGCAGAAAGTAAAAAAACGGCCTTGTGAGGAAATTAAATTTATGTTCAAGTGCTGTTTCTTTACGGCACCAGGGAACGAGCATTTCTAACATACACAAGGGTCAAGACTTCCTATAAATTTGCACTTAAAACAAAACAAAGCAATAGGTATCTTAAAAGTTAACTTACATTTTAGTCTAGTTTTAAAACCTAACAAATGTCACAGAAAAATAATGTACAACGGTTCAGTTTTTGGTAGGATTCTTAAAAACCTAAAATTCATCAGCAAAAATGCCCTGTGGAACCTTATCTTATTTAAAGGTGTTAAGTAGCCACAGTGCTAGTTACCACAGGGAAAATCTTAATTGTGGTATGATTGCTGAGATAAAGTGTTAAAAATTTGACATCTTTCTTTACATATATCATTAAAGCCTAGGCCGATATTGCAGGGTTACCACAGATAATTTCAGCTAAACATCTTCTGCATCTTTTAAAGCATCACCCACTTATATCTATTTAGTAAGACACTAAATAAATTAGCTTGGGAGTATAATAATTAATTTTGTTAGTTTCTCACCGCACTCTGCATTTTGGATTTTTAATAAATGGTATCGTGAAATTTTCAAATAAAAGATTTAAGAACTAGAAGTAAGCGGGAAAGGGCCACTCCCTCTCCCTCCCTCATTTCTCAGGCTTCTATTTGAATGTCACATTCATCCTTTTGGGTATTGTGGAAAAAATTATTTCAATCCACGGCTTTTAAACCTCCTGACAATTCATCAGATTGGAGCTTTTGTAAAAGGCATAAAAGCTCATACTCTCTCCAATTTCATTGAATTAGAATAAATTTGTTTAACAAACTTGTCGTGGAGGGAGGTCAGGGAGCAGTCAGTGCCATGAATTGGCTCAAATCATTGCGCCAAGAGTTAGAGAGAAAAGTGCCTCAGGATGTCTTTTCACCTTGTATAGTTCTAAAAAACAAACAAACAAACAAAGGGACTATAGTTTAAAAGAAGGGCTGCATTACAAGGCTTTAATCTCAATCCACACAAGAGAAAACAAGGTGAGCAAGGAGCAGCTAAGACACTACTAAGGAATATTAAGTGGGCAACGGGACTTCCAATTCAAGCAGAGAACTGAACTATCTTTAAGGCAGAGTTGCAAAGGGAGATGTGATTTCGGTTGTCAAGGATTGCAGGAAAAGAAACAGAAAAAAAAAAATCACAGAACCCAATTGTAGCAGTACAATCTAAAAAGGACTTTTTTTAAAAGACTAAAACAGTATTGATTTCGATGCAGAAATGGGGGCAATGAGAAAACAATAATTTTATGACTTCAGTTCTAATTTCATCAGAGAGTAGGACTCAATATAAACAGATCTATTGGAATGACACTCATCCAGAAGAACATTCTTGAAAGTAGGTGATTTTATGGCTTATATATTGAGGACAGCGCTGGAATGAAACTCAGATATTGATCACTGTAGACACTGTTTCATTGATAGTTTGGTCCCATATCATGTTACTGAAAAGGGTCAAACTTAAGAGCAGGAAAATCCACCAAAGTAACAGTTGGTTGAGAACTGTCAAGAAGTTTTGTTGCTCAGTTAAACACGTGCTCATGGTCTTTAAACTTTCCCCATTTATGCTGCGACTGGAGGAATGAATATAGACCCTTGGGTGTTTTGCTATGCCTGCAACATATGCCATCTGCATTGACATTTCTCATGGTATTTCATTCTCATAACCCAGCTTAAGCAGGGTAATAAGACCTTGATATGTAGGGCCTTGATGCTAAGTCTAGGGAAAGCAGCAGATGTTAGCCTTATTAAATCAATCAAGCCCCACAATTAAAGTTCAGGGGATTGCAGTTTAATTAGTACTCTGGCTAGTTAAAAATCCACAAACAATATCATATTTCACCAAACATTTATATTGACATTTTGCATGCTCTTATGGAATCCTCAAAAAGCTGGTCCAATAAACTCATAAGATCATAACTCATTTTGGTGGACTTTAATGTTAATTGATTAAAAAAATAGTGTAATGTGATAAACCACTAATAACCATAAAGGTTAATGAAGCTCAATTTTCATTTCAATTGGAGATAAAAAGTTACTGATACATTTTTCTTTTTTACGTTATCGTTGTTAGATTTCACTATTTTGTAAAGTTGAATGTTTTTGAATTTTCTATTCCAATAGCAACACACCTCTATTTAGTAAAGTAACTAAATCTCTTTTAAAAGAGTAAGTGAATTTTTAAATTTTTTGCTTTCTAATATCCTGAAAAACTTTTTAAATGTTTAACATGTATAGAACAAGAGAAATGTATGATAAAAAAAAAAAGCTGTGGTAAATTATCTCATTAAATAAAACAACAACAGAAACAACATTATTTTCCTCTTTATACATCTGGTTTATATATTTTGATTTTTACCAGTATAATAAATTTATCTAAAGTCCACCTCCATGGTAATACCTAGTGAATCTCTATTTTTCCCAAAATATTTTCTTGTTAAGTAGAAAAGGAGATGAAATAAGATTTAGAGTACGTGTTAAATGGACTAATCTAAAATATTTTGCTTTATTCACTTTAAAATACATTTATTTGTTAACTGAAGGTTTTATTAAATTACTTGAACCATTAAGCTGTTTTTACAGATATTGCAGTTTAGTTCTAACTAAAATAAATACATGAGTCTATAAGGACTTCCATGTATGACAGAGAAAAGAAACACTAAGCATTTCCTGCCTGGATCTTCACTCCCACCCACTCAATCCCTTTGAGCCATGGTCTTCTTTAAGAGAGAAGACCACAATTTGCAGGCCTTTGAGAAAAAGCAGATGAGAGTCCTGGCAAAACCCAATACAGTGAGAAAATATAGGAGTGTGTAGAATTTCTAAGATTTGCTTCTGGTACGATACTGTTAGTCTCTATATTGAAGAGATTTCAGAAAAAAAATGTTATTATTTTACAAAATGTTTCGCATGCAATTTGTGCTCCTTTTGTATGCAATATTATATTGAAAAATCCTAAAGGAGAAATGAGGTGAGATTTATTTAGGTTTTATACATTTTCCTAATGTATTTATTTTTATAATTTAGATCTTGCACTTAGAACCAATTCGTCCAACATGGACATACTGCTGTACTCTGAACTATTTTTTTCACATTTAACAAAGCTTTATTTACTTTTTCTAGGCCATCTAGTAAATGTGGGTGAAAAATGCGATGAATAACCAGGCAGGATCCTAGGCAGGGACCACCCACTTGGGCTAGTGAAGTGGCAAACCCATGGCAAACACTCGCCTAAGGCCTGAACCCACCAAGAGTAGGAAGCCACTCTGCTCTACACTGAGTATCAGTGACACCATGGTCACTATTTGTTTTGTTTTCTAAGGAATGTTTTTGAAACTAAAATTAAATGATTACAGACTTCACAAAAAAGATGAGCTCATATTTTACAGAGATAACTGAATACAATGTCGGCTAAACCATGATATTAGTTTCATTAGACTCCTACCTAATCAATGATGAAAACTGATGAACTTGCTCAGCATAATCAATCAGCTGTTCTTCATCAATTTAATCTGAACCAAAGTGCCTACTATGTATAAATGAAAATTTCAAAAATAGTTAACATACACAAAAAGAAGAGAAAAATACATATTTAGTCTTGTACTGATTTTTTCATCTTGTATTCATTGAAATCACTAATGAACACTGCCAGTAATTGTTAAAAATTGTTCTCATAATTTTCAAAGTAAATGATTCTCTTTTTTTCTGAAGTATTCTTAGTAACTGAAGGAAAGGTACTGAGGCCAGACCTAAACAAGTGCTGCCTTTATCACTCACTAAGGGTTGAACAATTGGTATATTTGGCCAGGCACGGTAGCTCATGCCTGTAATCTCAGCACTTTGGGAGGCCAAGGAGGTGGATCACCTAAGGTCAGGAGTTCGAGACCAGCCTGGCCAAAATGATGAAACCCTGTCTCTACTAAATATACAAAAAATTATCCAGGCATGGTGGCACACTCCCAGCTACTCAGGAGGCTGAGGCAGGAGAATCACTTGAACCTGGGAAGCAGAGGTTGCAGTGAGCCAAGATCAGGCCACCCCACTCCAGCCTGGGCAACAGAGCAAGACTCTGTCTCAATAAATAAATAAATTAATTAAATAAAATAAAAGCAATTGGTATATCTGTTTGAGTTTTCCAAAAAAGAAGAATATTATAAGTACGAGAGTAGAGGGCAGATAATAGTATTTACAAAAAACTTAACAGGCACCCAGAGAGCAGATAAAAGTAATATTTACAAAAAACTTAACAGGCACCCAGATCTAAACTCTGTAATACACATAATCAAGTGCATGGAGTATCTGAACTCCAAAGCTAGTCTCATTTCTTTTGCATTGCACTGGCTTCATAACTACAATATGCTTACATCTAATACTTAAAACAACACTTCTTCTCACGCATTTTCTCTGTATGTCCGAATTAAGATTTTTAAGAAGCAGGAATATGGTCATGATTTTTCTCTAAGAAAGTTCTTAATAATAACAAAGCTCCAGTAGAATAAATGGAAATCGTTCTTAAAATGTAGGAGAATAGAATCAATATATGAAAGAATTTTCATAGCTACTGTATTTAATACACTCCGATTCAGCATGAAACACTTAAATATATTAGCGATACTTGGTTATTTCACTTAAGAGATTGTCATACACAGGCATACGTAATCTCATTGCACTTTGCTCTGTTGCGTTTTGCACATACTGGGTTTTTTAAAAATTGATGGTTCCTGGCAACCTGACATTGAGCAGGTCTATTGGTGTCATTTTTCCAATTGCATCTACTCGTTTTTGGTGTCTGTGCCACATTTTGGTAACTTTCATAATAACCCAGGCTTTTAGGTATATGATTGTACTTGCTATGGTGATGTGTCATCAGTAATTTTTGTTGTTACTATTGTAATTGTTTGGGGGCCCCATATATGTCCATATAAGCGGTAAAATTAGTCAATAAATGTGTGTGTTCCGACTGCTCCACTGACTGGCCTGGTCACTCCTGCATCTTTCTACCTCTTCACTGGGCCTCCCTATCCCATGAGACACAACAATAATCAAATTAGGCCAATTAATAAGCCTACAGTGGCCTTTATGTGCTCAAGTGAAAGGAAGAGTCACATGTCTCTATCACTTTAAATCAAAAGCTAGAAATCATTGGCCTTAGTGAGAAAAGTATGCTTAAAGCTGAGACAGGCTGAAAACTAAGCCTCTTGCACTTAACCGTGAGCCAAGCTGTGAATGCAAAGGGAAAGTTCTTGAAATATAGTAAAAGCGCTATTTCAGTGAATGCAAATGATAAGAAAGGAAAACAGCCTTATTGCTGATATGGAGAAAGTTTGAGTGTCCTGGGTAAAAGACCGAAGCAGCTGCAATATTTTCTTAAGTGAAAGTCTAACTCTCTGAAGGTGGAGAGAAGTAAGGAAGCTGCAGAAGATAAACTTGAAGCTACCAGATGTCAGTTCATAGGGTTTAAGAAAAAAAAAAAAAAAAATCTACATAACATAAAAGGGCAAGGTAAAGCAGCAAGAGCTGATGGAAAGCTACAGCAGGTTATCCAAAAGATCTAGCTAAGATGAGTGATGAAGGTGGCTACACTAAAAGACAGATACTGAGAGTAAACACAGCAGCCTTGTGTTAGAAGAAGATACCATCTAGGATTTTCACAGCTAGAGAAAAGAAGTCAAAGACTAGCTTTAAAGCTTCAGAAGACAGGCTGAGTCTCTTATTAGGGGCTAATGCAACTCATGATTTTAAGATGAAGCCAGTGCTCATCTACCATTACAAAAATCCCAGGATCCTTAAGAATTATGCTAAATCAACTATGCTCCATCAATGGAAAGACAAAACCGGGATGATAGCATGTCTCTTTATAGCATGGTTTACTGAATATTTTAAGGCCACTCTTGAGACCTACTGCTCAGAAAAAGATTCCTTTCGAAATATTGCTGCTCTTTAACAATGTACCTGCTCACACAAGAGCTCTGATAGAGATCTACTAAGAGATTGATGTTTTCACGCTTGTTAACACAACATCCATTCTGCAGCCCATGAATCAGGAAAGAATTTTGACTTTCAATTATTGTTATTTAAGAAATACGTTTCATAAGGCTATTGCTGCATGGAGAGTGAGTCCATTCATCGATCTAGCTACACAAGGTAAAACAAAACCCTTTGGAAAGGATTCCCCATTCCAATGATATTAAGAATGTTTGTGATTCATGGGAAGAGGTCAAAATACCAGCAAGAAACAGGAGTTTAAAAGAAGTTGACTTCAATCCTTGTGGATGACTTAGATGGGTTCAAGGTTTCAGTGGAGGAAGTAACTTCAGATGTGTTGAAAACAGCAAGAGAAGTAGAATTAGAAGTAGAACTGAATTGCTGCAGTGTCATAAGATTTTAATGGATGAGGAGCTGCTTCTTATGGATGAGCAAAGAAAGTGGTTTCTTTAGATGAAATCTACTCCTGGTGAAGATGCTGTGAACATTGTTGAAATGATGACAAAAGATTGAGATTATTTCATAAACTCGGTTAATGAAGCAGCAGGGTTACAGAAGACTGACTGGATTTCGAAAGAATTTCCCCTGTAGGTAAAATGCTTCTTAACCAGCAACACATGCTATATAGAAATATTTCATGAAAGGAGGAATCAATTGATGTGGTAAACTTTATTGTTGTCTTGTTTTAAGAAACTGGAAAAGTCACCTCAATTCTCAGCAACCACCACCCTGATCACTGAGCATCCATCAGCGTTGAGGAAAGATCTTCTACCAGCAAAAAGATGATGATTCATTGAAGGCTTAGACGATTGTACATGTTTTTAAAAACATAATGCTATTGCACACTCAACAGAATGCAGTATGATGTAAATATAACTTTAATATGCACTGGGGAACCCACAATATCATGTCACTTGCTTTACTGCAGTGATCTGAAGCCAAACTTGCAATATCTCTGAAGCATGGCTGCATATCAATAACCACAGATATCTTACCAGACATTATAGTTTCCACATTACAATACCATGTAAGATATTACTGATTAAGATGTAATATATTCTTATGTCATGAGAGCCTCACATAGATTGTTACTTGAATTACTGCTTACACAGGAAACTTTATTATTTAAAGCTTATGATTAAATTCAAATGTTACTTGAATTACTGCATACATGGAAAACTTTATGATTTAAAGAGTTACAAAACTTTATTAAACCCTAGTTCTAATATTTAGTTACATATTAACTTACAGTGACCGTATTAAATCATATCACATGAATTTCAAAATACCTAACTATAAAAACCAGCATCTAACATAAAATAAAAATGCTTTCCTAATTAACTTCCAGCAGTATTCTGAGGATTACACAGGATCATGTACTAGAAATTTTGAAACTGTGAAGCATATAAAATGTTAGATGTAAATAAATATTTTATTAATTTCTGGTAATTGTGTCAATAAAAGTTGGGCACTGACATTGCCTGTCATTTTTGGGCAACATCCAGTCCCTGATGAACCCATGTGTAAAATGCTTTACTGTATGAAAAATTAAATTTACAGAGCACAGGGGAAAAAATTGCATGCTGAATTTCCTTAAATAACTTGTGTTTTGGGAGGAAAAAGCATATAATACAACATAAAGTAATAGAGTCAAAACTGAATATGCTGAATGCAATCAGTGGGAGGCTAGTTTTGATTTGGGCTTCAAAAGAATAGTAGAGCTTCATGTCCTTGTGCAGCGGATTTGTGGTGGGGATAAGTAAATTGAGTAAAGAGGATGGGGAGAAGGTTCATTTGGCGAGAATGGACAGGCTCTGCTGGGGGATGATTTGAGAGGACCGACGCTACCAATGCATCTCTTTTTTTATCCATTACTTGGAAATCATGGTGCAGTCCCCAGATAAGGGCTGGGCTGCCCCAGCAGGTCACTGCAAGTCTCTCTGAAGTCTGTTCCTGTTAATTATTTTGAATGGCAGGAGTTGACTCTACAACAAGGATTATAGACCCAAACATAAGTTGTTTTATTCATCTCAGCAATCTATGTCAAGTGCCTTTGTTGTTAATGTGACACTTCAGATGAATCCAATCATTTTCTTCAGTAAAATATTTAGCTAACATACCTTTATTTAAAACAAAGTAAAAATTTTCAGAAGGCAAGTGAATCATTAAGTGTGACAACTATATATCTACATGCTCAATACTCTATCATTCTCTAACACGGTAACATTTTATTTAGTTCTTAAAAATAATATTCATAGGCAGGGAGTATGAAATTGTGGAATGGGGTGGGGTAGAATATTGCATGTATAGTGAAATGGATTTTTATTCCAACATAGTAATTATTGAGCCAACAGTCTGACAGAATAAATAAATCTCCTAAAATGCATAAACTGTTGAGAGTTTATTGAATTACAGAAAAATAGTTCTTGCCCTGTGGAGAATAAACCAATCTAACATAGTTTCTGAGTGACAGACTGTACAAGAGAACCCAACACAAAAATAGCTCATCACGAATAAACTCTTAAAATCCATGTTTTACATATGAAAAAAGATGTTCAACATCATTAATTATCAGAGAAATGCAAATTAAAAGCACAGTTAAATACCACCTTATTCCTGTAAGAATGGTCATAATTAAAAAGTCAAGAAAATACAAATGTTGGCATGGATGTGGTGAAAAGGGAACACTTTAAACTACTGGTGTGTATATAAACTAGTACAACTACTATGAAAGACAGTATGGAGATTCCATAAAGAACTAAAAGTAGAACTACCATTTGATTTAGCAATCTCACTACATTCATTTGGTATCTACTCAAAGGAAAAGATGTCATTATGTGAAAAAAACACATGTAGAAGCATGTTTATGGCAGTACAATTCACAACTGCAATAATATGGAACCAACTTAAGTGCCCATCAACCAATTAGTAGATAAAGAAAATGTGGTATATATACACCATGGAGTACCGCTCAGCCACAAACAAAGGAAAAAATAGTGCCTTATGCAGCAACTTGGATGAAGCTGGAGACCATTAGTCTAAGTGAAGTCACTCAGAAATGGAAAATCAAATGTCATATGTTCTCACTTGTAAGTGAGAGCTAAGCTGTGATGATGCAAAGACATAATAATAATATAATATACATTGGGTATTGGGAGAAGGGTAGGAAGCAGGTGAGGGATAAAAGACTACATTTTGGGTTCAGTGGACACTTCTTGGGTGACAGGTGCACCAAATCCCAGAAATCACCACTAAAGAACTTATCCATGTAACCAAAAACCACCTGTACCAAAAAAACTACTGAAATAAAAAATAAATCCGCCGGGCGTGGTGGCTCACGCTTGTAATCCCAGCACTTTGGGAGGCCAAGGTGGGCGGATCACGAGGTCAGGAGATCGAGACCATGGTGAAACCCCATCTCTACTAAAAATTTAAAAAAATTAGCCGGGCATGGTGGCGGGTGCCTGTAGTCCCAGCTACTCGGAGAGGCTAAGGCAGGAGAATGGCGTGAACCCGGGAGGCGGAGCTTGCAGTGAGCCGAGATCGCGCCACTGCACTCCAGCCTGGGTGACAGAGTGAGACTCCATCTCAAAAAAAATAAAATAAAATAAAATAAATCCGTGTTTTAAACAGAAATGCTGAAGATGTGTAGATTCACAAATAAAATATAAAAACTTATAAAGGCAGATATGCCTTACACGTTTTCTTTTATAAAGTAAATAGTACTACTATACAAGTTATTTTAACCTTGTCATTGTGTTTTCAACATGAAATATCTCATGTTTATTATTTTTGCAAAAGGTCTAGTACCAGTTAACAGAGAAGTTAATTTTGCCTACAGAAGAAAACAGACTCTGAAATGTCTATTAATGATAGACATTTTAGGGTGATAAATTTATATATACACTTAATATTTTTCCAAATTTGTATTTCAGTATGCCTGGCATGTGAGCCGGGCAGAACAGAGCCATATTTCTCTTCTTTCAAAACCAAATGGCAGAAATATCGCTGAATTCTTTTTCTCAGCAAGGAACATCCCTGAGAAAGAGAATACGTCCCTGAGGGTAGGCCTCTAAAACGGCTGCTTCAGGGGGCGGCCGTGTTTTATGGTCAAAGCTGTAGGGATGAAATAAGCCCCAGACTCCTGTAGCGCTCCCAGGCTTATTAGGATGAGGAAATTCCCACCTAATAAATTTTGGTCAGATCGGTTGTCTGCTCTCAAACCCTGTCTCCTGATAAGATGTTATCAATGACAATGCCTGCCTGAAACTTCATTAGCAATTTTAATTTTGCCCTGGTCCTGTGGTCCTGTGATCTCACCCTGCCTCCATTTGCCTTGTGATATTCTATTACCTTGTGAAGCACGTGATCTCTGTGACCCACACCCTATTCATACACTCCCTCCCCTTTTGAAAATCCTGAATAAAAACTTGCTGGTTTTGTGGCTTGTGGGGCATCATGGAGCCTGCCGACATGTGATGTCTCCCCTGGATGCCCAGCTTTAAAATTTCTCTTTTTTGCACTCTGTCCCTTTATTTCTCAGACTGGCCGACACTTAGGGAAAATAGAAAAGAACCTAGTGAAATATCGGGGGTGAATTTCACCCAATGTCTGGCTGAATTTCCCCCGATAATTTTGAAAATTATATTGAAAATAATGACAAAAATGTTTATAATATGTACGTCATTATAAAGTAAAACATAAGCACATTTCAAAATAAAATATTCAGTATACTCAGTAAAATTTAAATTATTTCCTCTGTGTTTGTATGTGTCTGTGTGTATGTATGTGTATGTGGATTTCTTTGTGTGGATATAGGCATTCAAGAACAACAAAAAAACAAGAACATATACATCACAACACTGTCAATCAATATGTAAAAAATACACATATTTTATATATATGTCCAAATAATCATTTACTTTTATACTATTTTTATTTTTTGGAGGCATAATAGATGTACATATTTTCAGGCTATACATGATAATTCAGTACATTCATATAACCAAATCAGGGTAATTATAATATCCATCACCTTAAAATTTATCTATTCTTTATGCTAGAAAATAAAATTAACTCTTATATGTATGCAGTTAAGAAAAAATATAAGCACTTTTCAAAATAAAATATTCAGAATATTCAGTAAAATTTAAATTGTGATAGAGAACAATTCAAACGTTCCCAGCACATATATTAAACATTTAGCTGAAACCTGACTTGCTGAATTACAAATTCTCAAAATATTATTTTAACCAGATGCTCTGAAAACCTCCTATGCCATTTACAATTTTTCTTCTACATCGTATAATGAATGCTGATAATAATTTTCAAGTAATTTTTGATTTCTCAAAAGTTTAAAATTGTAAATATCTCTGTCCATCAATCTGTAAAATTTTTTTGATTCCTGAAACACTGAGGTCCTATTAAATGCATCTTTGAGGTATCTGAATAAAACGAGCTTTGATTTAAATGTACTCAGTTTTAATGTACTCTCTCTCCTAGCAGTGGGTTTCCTTGGATATTTTACTACCTACACATTTCTATTAATAATAAGTATATGGTAATTCATGAAGATAAGACTTAATGAAAAAAAATTAAACTCTTTTTCAACTGCAAGCCCATGCAGAGTTTGACTAGAATGTAATGAGATTTTTTCCCAGATGTTATTCATTTATTTTTTAACTACAGAGCTAAATCTTGCCTAAAGCAGCACGGACAGACACAATTCTTTGATTCCAATTTTTCCTCTGTTCCCTCATATGCAAGGAAAAGTAAAAATTTAGTGAAATCCCTTAAACCAAAAGGGTCCCCAACCCTGGCCATGGGCCAGTTTCAGTCTGTGCCCTTTCATGAAATGGCCCATACAGCAGGAGGTGAGCACCGGGCCAGCTAGCAAATCCTCCCCTGTATTTACAGCCACTCCCCATTGCTGGCATTACCACCTGTACTCTCCTCTTGTCAGACCAGCAGTGGCATTAGATTCTCACAGGCGTGTAGACCCTATTGTGAACTGGGCACGCGAGGGATCTAGGTTGCGAACTCCTTGTGAGAATCTAATGCCTGATGATCTGTCACCCCCAGATGGGATCGTCACCCCCAGATGGGACCATCTAGTTGCTGGAAAACAAGCTCTGGGCTCCCACTGATTCTACATTATGGTGAGTTGTATTATTTTCATCATATATTACTATGTAATATTAACAGAAATAAAGTGTACCGTAAATGTAGTGCACTTGAATCATCCTGAAACCAATCCCCTGCTTCCAGTGGAAAAATTGTCTTCCCAGAAACTGGTGTCAGGTGCCAAAATGGTAGAGGACGGCTACCTTAAACCAAGCACCTTTTCTCAAAGTGACATTGCTAAGGCAAATCATTACATTTGTGGTACCTGAGACACCACACCTGGCCCATTTGACTATTTGTACACTGATGCCCGGGTGAGCAATTTACTATCAGGGACCATAATCCTCAACCCAGCAGGACACCAGTGCACGAGGACTTAAAATGTGCTCAGTTCAGTTTCACAGAGAGACAGATGTAGTTTTTCCTCTAAATGTGATGTTGGTCTGGCCATTCTACTTACTGGGTAGCCTCAGTTTAACTTTAAAAACTGTGTATGATTTATAGGTCCTTTTTTCGAATGCCCTTTTTAATTTCTGTGTTCTTAATATAACATATGCTCAAAATACTAATGCATGTATGATGTCTGTATTTATTATTTGTTATTTAAACAGTTAGTGGGATAAAATATTTTGGCAATACCTAACGATAATGGCAATGATTCAGCTACAATATTGTCCCACAAATTGCCGTGATAATGTTATAAAATCAAATGAATACATCATTGTGATACATTTTTTATCTTTTCATTTAAAAAATACTGGCAGCAACACAGTGAATTAGATACGTTGTGATAGTTTTACCAGCACTTTACTAATATTAGGTCTAAATTATTACCTTTTATTTTGTTACTCAGGAAAATCATACTTTTCAGAGACTAGAGTAAGATAAATGTAATAAAATTTCTCTGTTACCCAAAATTACATGGGATTCAACTTTGGATATTATGTTTCTCATTAAACAAGTTGAATGCATTGCTACCTTATGATAAGTAATATAAAAATGACTCGATTGAGGATGTTTTCTGGTGTTCGATTTTCACCAACTGTTTTGATTTATTTAACCTTTGTACAATAAACATTTTAAATTATTTTATTTCTATCTTTATTTCATAAAGTGTATGAAAACCAGTTTATCCCCCTTGATAACTGCAGAACCAGAAGAGTGAAGTATTCCGGTAGTGACTGAATTCAATTTTGTTAAAAAAAAAAAAAAAAAAGTCAGACAGCTAAGTTATATCAGAATGTCTTAGAAGTTTTTTTAATAAATTCCAGAATTAAATGATTTCCAGCAATTGTTTCTGACAAAAATTATCAGTCAGTGGGTGCTAAAATTAGTGAATAGAAGTATTATTGAAAATGGAATCTGTACATAGATTCAAAGAATCTCTCAAAAAATATATATTATTTACAAAAAGAAAAATAGTGACTTTTCGTTTGAAATACCTGGTAGACCTCACGTAACCAAGACATCAAAGTTACTATCACAATTAATAGGACAAATCAACAGCTGTCCCCTGCTATAATGAATTGAAGACACAATGCCAATTCCGGACATTTCTGCCAAAAAATATGAATCACCTGAATCTAATCACAAAGAAACAGTTAAATAAATCCAAATTTAAGGACAGCCTGTAAAATAATTGGCCCCTACTCTTCAAAAGCGTAAAGGATATGGAAGGAAAAAATTGCCATTTCCTATTTAGGGAAACGAAAGAGACACAGCAGCTAAATGCAACCTGTGAGGCTGAATTAGGTTCTCGGCCAGAAAACACACTGGTGGAATGTTAGGTAAAATTGGAATTAGGTCTGTAAATTAGGCAATGATATTGAACCAGAGTTAATAACTTGACTTTAACAGTTACACTGTGGTTGTGAAAGAACATGTTCTTGTTTTTGTTCTCAACTATTTCAAGAGAAATACACAGTGAGAAAGAATAAAGCAAATGTGATAAAATATTGACATTTGGGGAATGTTAGTGAAGGCTACAGGGAATTTTTTTTACTGTTTCTGCAACACTTCTGTAAGTCTGAAATGGTTTGAAAATAAAAAGTGAAGAAAACAGTCTCTCAGGTTGGTTTTTTTAAAAGGTGTCTCCTTCAAAGAGAGGGCAAAGTAGACAAATCAAACCTGTCAGTTTGTGCCCTGGATAATTAACTTTCGCATAACACCTTATTTTTTAAAGAATAATTTTTGTACCAAAATAAGATGTGTTCCTGTCTATGACTGAATATTGACAATTAAGTGAGTGGGTGATTCTTCTTCATATTCAACTGATAAAATAAGCCTTTCTAGTTTTTGTTTTTTTCCCTGAAAGTTTTGATGCTGTCAGATCACTTTAACCTTTAGATTAGGCAGAGTTTGAGTTTTAATTACCACACATATATTCAAGGAAATTTAAATTGTCTACAACTGTAAAAATACTTACTGTGCAAATTCCCAGATACGCCAGCAAATTCACTAACAGAGACTTTTCCTTTAAAATTGGTGGGTTCATTTTTGGGGAATGATGTGAAATAAAAAGATCTATGTGAGGATGCCTCAGGACATCTGTCTCTTGACAAAATTTCAAAATAATGCATTTTTCAGAAGTATACTCTCAACTATTTTCTTACAAATACCCAAACGATCTGTTCTATTTCTGCGTTTCTTCTCCCATGAATCCAATAACTACAGCTAGTTCTATGAGTTGGCCACAGCTTTGACAGTTGATTCTGGGTTGTGTTTTCTAATTTATCCCCATAATCAGTTCTTCTGAACCCTGTCACTCACTTTCTTATTCTTTGACATTACAAGGATGACAAAGATACCTAATAATTATCCATCTTATGCATTTCACCCGCAAGTCAAATGTGAGATGTCAGATGTCCACGACATCCAGAAAGAGCTCTACAATCCCTCATTTTATAAATGTTTGAGACGATGTGAACAGGCTGACCCCAGATAATTATAATTTAAGCCTTTGTAAGTGATACACAATTTGAACAATGATCGCCAATAATTTGACCATGAGAAAGAAAAAAAAAAAAAACAGAAGCTAACTGTTTCTTCTGGAAAATTGTCTTTACACATGGAAGATTAATATAAGCTGAACAATACATTCTCCATCACGTAAATTGAAATAATCACTAGTTTAATAAGAAATTAAATTAACTTATACTTAAAATTACTATGGGCATAATGATGTCCACAAAGCTTTCATAAAGGTAACAAACCTGCACAGTATAAATAAAGGGCTTAACTTTTTTGGGGGGGGCATATAACATATAATTTCAATAGTCTAACTGCTAATCTTTTCAATTGTTTTCAGTTACTCTTCAACTGTGCATTTCCCATATTTCCAGTGTTTATTCGTAATAGTGAAAGCCATTGATTCATTTAACTTTTGAGAGACAAGTTTAAAAAATCTATTAAAAGAACTCACAATTAATATCATCATTAGGCAAACTAATGTAGTGGTTAACTCACAGTATTAACTAAGCCTGATGTATTATGTTACTTGGGTGAAATGACTGCAGTCCAGATAGCTCATCAGCATTTAAAGCTCATTTCCTTACCTTAGGTTACTAGGGGATAGAAAAACAAGAAATGAGCTGGAACTGGAGATATGAAAGTAGATGAGAAGTAATTTCAGACTTCACACACCAACACACACATGAGGTAGTATAAAAGGTAAACATTGACTGTAGTGAATCATTATTCCAGAAATGATGTAGACATAAGAATGTACAGACTATTCACTCAACATGTGGCTCCTACTAAGACTATCATGACTATTACTAATAGCTTAAATTAATTGAAAGGCTATGTTCCACACAGTATTTAAAGCACTTTACTTAAATTTTGCTCATAACATTCTAGGATGTAGGTGCTATTTTACCTTTCTTTCACTACTAATGTAAAGAGTAATGGTGATCTGCGGAGGACTTAACGCTGGCACCTTTGAAGTGATTCCATGCACATGATATCACATGATCCCGTTGCACCCTTTGAAATAAGATTATTATAAAGAATAAATCTCAGTGGTTCTAAATGACTTGATCTTGCAAGTTGTATGCATCTTGATACTGTAATTTCCATACTAGAGAACACAGTGAACTAGTCTCATCTCCTCACTGCAAGTGTTTCTTCCTTACAGGATTACTTGAGATTTTCATCAAAAAAATCACTTTACCAAGCATGCGCAGGCCTGTCTCTGGATTTTCTCTTCTATTCCATTGAGCAATCCTGTACCACCTTGGTTACTTTAGCTCAATATTGACATCCTCAAATCATATTATATAAGTCCTCCCACTTTGTTCTTTTTAAATCATATTGACTACTCTGGATCCTTTGCAGATTCATATAAATTTTACAACTACTGTGTCAATTCCTAAAAACAAACAAATGAACAAATAAATAATACAACCTTTCGGGCTCTTGACTGGAATTGTGTTGATCCTACAAAGCATCTACAGATGAATAAACATACATCTTGAAAGCACTGAGTCTTCTCATTCATGGTCTAATATATCTCTCCTTTTCATTCTTTCATATTTTCTTAGGTCTTTTATAATTTCTGTCAGCTATGTTTTATAGTTTCAGCATGCAGTCTTGCATGTATCTTGTTAAATTTATTACTAAATCTGTCATATTTTAATTCTGTAAATGTTATAATTTTTAAAATTTTAGTTTGAAATTGCCCATTGCTGGTATGGATTTAAATTGTGATCTCAAACGATGCAACAGTGCCACCTCACTTGTTATGTCTAGTAACTTTTGTAAAGATTTAAAACAAAATTCACAGCAATCACACCATATAAATATATACATTTGATCTCATATTTCTAATCTCCATGTGTCTATTTTTCTTGTTCAAGGCACCTGCTTAGTAACTTCATTACATGTTGAATAGTTGTAAAAGTGGATATTACTTTTGTTTCTGATTTTATGAGGAACAGATTCAGTCTTTCATCATTAAGTAAGAAATTAGCTATAAAATTTCCATGGATACCCTTTAATGGGTTCAGGAAGTTTCTCTCAGGTCTTAGTCAGCTGAAAAGCTGTGTGATAAACGGATGCTGAATTTTTATCTAATGTTCTTTCCACATTTATTGATGTGATAATGTATGACGATTTTAATTTTCAGTCTATCAAAATTATGAATTACAATGATTTTCAAGAATATTAAACCAATCTTGTATTCCTGAAAGTGACCCGAGTTTTCATGACATGCTATCCTTTTTATAAATCACCAGATCTTATTTGACAACATTTTTATAAGGTTTTTTCTGTTTTCATTTCATCCGGTTTAATTTTTTTTTTAATTTTTAGGTAATACGTACTTTTAATTTTTAGGTAATACGTACTTCATATTTGGAAATTAAACAACGCTCTTCTACATAAACCATGGGAAACCTCCTTCTATTTGGAAATTAAATAACCCATGGGTTATATAGTTTTGTTTAGTTTCCAAATAAGAAGAGCTTTCCCATATATTCTGTTATCAATTTACAGTCTAATTATTTTGTGATAAGATAACACAGTATCAAACATTTTCAATTTACTAAGCCTTTTCTTAATGGCACAGAATACAGTTTATCTTAGTGAATGTTCCATGTGCAGTTGAAAAGACTGTGTCTTCTGCTGTTGAAGGGTAGTGTTTCATAAGGGTCAAGTAGATCACATTTGTTAATAGGGCTAACAATGTCTCCACAGCCTTTTTAACTTATGTCTACCTGTTCTATTAGTTAAGAGGCCTGTTAGAATCCCCAATGGTAGGCCGGGGGTGGTGTCTCATGCCTGTAATCCCAGCACTTTGGGAGGCCGAGGCAGGTGGATCACCTGAAGTCAGGAGTTCGAGACCAGCCTGGCCAACATGGTAAAACCCCGTCTCTACTAAAAATATAAAAATTATCTGGGCGTGATGGCATGTGCCTTTAATCCCAGCTACTCGGGAGGATGAGGCAGGATAATTGCTTTAACCCAAGAGTCTTACGTTGCAGTGAGCTGAGATTGCACCAAGCACTGCAGCCTGGCGACAGAGCAAGGCTCCATCTAAATAATAATAATAATAACAAAAACAACAACAACAGGTGTCCCAGATATAATAAGCGCTATATATATTTATTAAAAAATAAAAACAAAAAGTCATGTTAGCCTGCATTTGAAGAGTGTAAGGGGCTTAGAATTTGGGACAGAGGTTTTAATAAATGACTGAAGAGTACTTTGGCAGCACTGACGCCTACAGGAGAGGGAGGGAGAACAAGGAAAATAGCGAAAGACGTTAGGTTTTGTGATACGCTTTGAATGTGACCCTTCTCTATAGGCAGGGAAATTTTCTCCAGAAGTTATTTTGAATAGTTTGTTTTTTTATATTATATTTTATTTTATATATATTTGGTATTTTATATATATTATATTTGGTTGCTGGACAAAGATCTTGATTGTGAACTTGCTCATGATGAATGATGAACCTGTTCTAAGATCAATTCCACATACTTCCTGCTTTATATTATCTAAAAGTACAACTTTCCTAAAGAAATAATGGAAAGACCAATGAGTTCCATTCCACCAACTTAATAATGAATAAAACCAACAATCAATAATACAGTGACTTAATCAGCTGGAAGAGATGAGCATTTCTTCAATATGACTATTACAATCAAAAGCAGTTTTACTACCTAGTTATCATTTTGAAGAGACATTTTTCTTGGCAAGGGCTGTCCAATTTTCAATGTTCTCATTATTCAGAAACTAACAAAAAAGGAGATTTTTTTTTTTTCAGAACACTGACTGGTAGAAAAAAGCATTAGTAGAATAACTGATGATGGGCTACTGGAAAATATTTATCACGAGGGTAAGAAATTGTGTATATAACAATTAAAATGTATTAAATCTGAACTAGAATTTTCTAATTCATGAGTGTGATATTACTGTTTTAAAAAACTATTTTTAATTAATCAATACAAATTATACCTATTTATGATGTGCAATACAATGTTTTAAAATATGGACACATTGTAGAATGGCTAAATTGAGCTAATTAACATATGCATTGCTTTACATCCTTATCATTTCTTTATGGTGAGAACCCTTAAAATCTTCTGTTAGCAATTTTCAAAAAATACAATATAATTTTACCAGCTACAGCTACTATGTTGTACAATGGAGCTCTTAAAGTTATTCCTCCTATGTCACTGAAATTTTGTAGCCTTTGACCAAGATCTCCCCAACACCTCAATCTCACAGCTCCTGGAAACCAGTATTTTACTTCTCAAACGATTCTAACTATCCCATGGATAAGGTATACAGATGCTCTAACAATTTAAGGAAAAGGACACGTTTTAAGCACCAATACTATAAAAATTAAAAGGTTATTATTACACTCTCAGTAGCAAAGAGAGAAGCTAGCAACATTAAGTGTGTCTAATTTGTGGTTATTTTGGCGTTCTTTTGTGTAGGGGAAACTAACTGAAGTACTTGAGGGTGGGTGGTTTGTTTGGGAGATGATTTTAGGTACAAGATTGAAGGGGTAAGGGGGATGAGAGAAAGGAGCAGAAGGAGGAGTATTATAAGGGCACATTTCATGATTCATGCTATGAGCAATGGGGACTTGATCCCACTAGGATTTCCAAGAAGTGCACAAGACAGCCACAAGCACTGTTGCCTCTAACAGATGGAAAGCTGGGGCAATGTCCTGCTTCCATCTTTCATTGACTGACGGGATCCCTGGGGACATGGCCTCCTCATTCAGCCCCAGTTCAAGATTGTGCCTCCATGGCAAGCTCCAGGTGTTGAGGCGGGATGTGAAAACACACATGGAGAGGCTCATGCCAGCAGACAGACGTGTCTCTATGCTTGCATGAAATTACCCACTACATTTGCCAGGGTCCACGGCATTTCCTGTGGGCATCTGCTTTCATGCTACAGACAGGACTGAGTTGCCAGAAAATAAAATCTTCCTTAAAGGCAATGATAATAATAATTAGACACCTTACACTGACCTGCATTTATACACTGGCTGACTTACAGAAGAAAGACAAACTGCAAGATCCTAGAGGCCACGATCCAGTATTGACTCTGAAGTTGCTCAGCATGCAGTGGAAGAATTATGATGATGAATTAGTAGTTTGATACTTAAACATAAATTATGAAAATAAAAGAACCTATTCTCCAATTTGATGGTTTCCAATTAGAAAAGGCATCTGACTTTAGCTGGTCTGCATAAAGTTTAAGAACAGGGAAAACTCTCGGGTACAGTTCCAATCGGCCTAGGGGTCCATGTAAGTAGCAAAAGAGAGGTTCTTCTGGATCTCCAAAGCATGAGTGGTTCAGCTGCTAATGCACAAACAGAACGTGCCCCTTTACTTCTGCAGACTCCATCCACTTAGTGCCAGTTTTCTCAGCATGACACAGCCCATAGCAATATTGAATGAAATACGGAAACACCATTAAGTCGTGGGCAGCAGGAACGTGTTTGATCCTTTTCTTCATGATGGTTAAAAAGTTAATGTTTCTCCTGCCACTTTAATAATGCATTATGCAGCACTGGATAAAATTTCTTCCTCAAAATGTAATTAGGGTTTTCAATCTTTTTTATCTCTTACCTCATTGCTAACAAACAGTACATGGTATAAACATATTCTTCGGTCATAATAGGTTTCGTATATTAAAATGCTGTGCTAAGTAGAATATTTTCTTTAAAAGATTAAATTTCATTTTATTTCTCTTTCAAAGCATACTTAATAAAAAATAAGGAAAACCAATATTCATAATGAGTGCTGAACAGACAAGAAGAAAAAATGATTTCTTTTTTGATCACGTAACAGTTACAGTAAGAGCAGAATTCAATTAAGCTCCGTTTTTGATCTACAAAAGTCACTTTAGTGAGATTTTTAAAGCTGTTTCAATTATTTGAAAATAATACTTGAATTTTATACATTTATCTGAAAGAATATATCTACATTTATAAGCAGGAGTTGTCTCAAAGTTGTTTGTTTTACAAAGACAGAAGTTTTAAAGTAAATTTCTGCCATGTGAGACAAGACCTGGGTAGGTAGTTGGTGGGGACTGCACAGGTGGGCACGGGTCTGACGGTGACTGAAGCCAGCGTGGATTTCCTCGTCATCCCCAGCCCATCTTTGAGTCTTGCATGGCACCTTTTCCTCTTTTTAAGCACCAGCCCAGTGTCCTGAACAGAGCAGCAATTCAAGAATTCAATAGCTTTGTTAATTAAATGAACGCAAAACGCATTTGGGGTAGAGTGTAACTTAAACTCTGTTCATTAGTGGGATGGAAACCGCTGTATTTTCCTCCCCTTGTGAGATTCCAACTGCTTGAATAACAACTGGTAGACCTGAGCCCCAGAAATTAAGCATGTAAATATGATGATCTATCTAAGTAAACTACATCGCCAAAGATAGTAATCATCATAGAAAACAACCAGAGAAATACTATTGCTCTACGAAACAGCCGACAAACGTATTGGAAGAAAGGTTAAAATTTTTTAAAAATTAAAAAATACACATTTGCAGATATTTAGTTATAATTTAAAATGAGACTTTATGGGTATTAACAACATGGGGGGGCATTCAAATGTAATAGGTGAATAGAAAATAAGGGTAACCTGTGCTGAGAACAAATTAGTGAGCCGGCAAAGAGGCGAAAAATAACTCAAAATTAACAGAAAAACAAAAATTAAATATATAACTTTCACGTTAAAATATATAAGATATCCAGGAGAAAAAAATCTTAAATAACCAGTTTCCCAGAAAAATCAAATAAAATCAATCGACATAGAATAGATAATTATGAAAGTAATAATAAAGGAAATTTTCCCTGATTACCCTTGAAACAACTTCACCATTTATGTATAAGATGCATGAAAAGATACTGACATAGGTAAATAATGGTAAAATTCAGGAGTTGTTTGAATAAAAATAAAAAGATTGAAATTTCCAGACAGAAAGAACGAATTACTTAAGTAGTGGTTCTCAAAGTATGGTCCGAGAAACCCTGAATGGGACAGAGCAGAAACTCTTCATGGTGTCTTGGAGGTGAAAAGAATTTTCATAATAAAATGATTAAGATGGTATGTGCCTTCCTCACTCTTTTATTATCCTGAGCACACAGTAAATTTTTCTAGAAGCTACACAATAGGTTTCATAGCCATAAATTGCATGCAGAAGCCAATAGAATAATTCAACCATCTTCTGTTGAACCAAACTTAAAACAGATTTTAATTCTACTTATTTTAGCTTCTTCATTATAAATATGTATGTTGATATGTAAAGGGGTTATTATTTTCATAAATTAATTGATTCACATATACTTTAACTCAGTTTTACTTTCTAGTACTGACAGACACAACCCACATAAACAAAACGTCCTTCAGGTTTGGAAAACTTTTTAAGAGTATAAATTCACAGAGGCAGAAAGCAGATCAGTAGTCACCAAGGGACAGGGAGAGAGGAGAATGCAGGAAATTCCTTAATGGGTAGAGCTATTTTCCTGGGGTGATTACCAATTTTGAAATCAAAGAGATATTGTTGTTTCACAACATTGTGAATACACTAAATGTCACTGAATTGGACATTTTAAAATGGCTAATTGTATGTTATCTTTATTTCACTTCAATAAAAACAAAAGAGGTACTTGATTATTAAGGAATACTCTCATTAATCAAAGAAATAAAAGCAGAAAGTTATTTTGAATGCAGCGAAAATAAGAGCAAAAAACAAATCATCTCTAACTCCAAGCAACTCAGTGAAAGCTGTATTCAGAGTGCAATTTATGTCTTCATTAATGAAAAAGAAAGGAATACGAAACAACCTTCCACGATACACTATTTAAAAATTAGAAGAATAACATTATTTTTAAAAATACATGAAAAGATTTACTAAAGACAAAATTATAATCATTGAAAATAACTGAAAAAAACAGTATTTGTAAAGGAGAAGAAAATCAAAAGCTTTCTCTGAAAAGATCAATGATCATGAACCCTAAAAAACACCATTTACAAAAAAAACATTTAAACTGGATTAGAGATTTTACTTTGTGTAGAAGCACTATACACATTTTAGGATTAAAATCAAGAACATGTACGACTGATATAGGAGTTAAGGAGAAGTGTTTACCCTGGATTAAGAGAATTCAACTCAAAAATTCTCTCATAAAAGATTAGCATATATTCTGCATAGGATGTATAAACATTACATATCATATAATGCAAGTTAGGTGTTTATATATACTTAGATATTCATGTGTAACGAGTATATAGAACGTTTCTATTCAACAACTGTTTTGTACAGAGAAGAGACCGTAAACACACACAGACAGAGGTGTATGGGCTGAGTGTGGGGGTTCCAGTGGGAAAAGATAATGACATTGCCCTGAGTGGAGTTTTACAGCTTCAGGACTTCCCTGGGATAGATAATTGGGCTACTAAACTGGGTCACTGCGCCCAAGAATACGTATTTCCAGGTTTCTATGGTACGTGCCTCACCTGAGAACCCTGGGACTGGGCGCCTGGGGAAGTGATGGCGGGGAGGGGTGAGGGGTGGACAGGCTCGGGGAGTCAGGAGAAGCTTCCCGCACAGAGCCCCTGAGCTGCGCCGCGTGACGGCTGAGCTTATCCACAAGCCCCTCAATACCTCAGAGCCATACAGCCATGAGAGGTGTTATTCTCCCTGCAGTTCCTGGAAAGCCTAATGTTTTGGGTGTTCTCCTCTGAGAGGTGCTGTGCAGGCCCCAGGACTGCGCTCTGGCCAATGTCCGGAATGGCCCCGGCAAGGGTGGCTCTGCGTCTGGCCTTGGCTGGGGGTGCGCAGGAGCCCTTCCTTCCTCGGCCGGTGCTGCCTCCACGTCTCAGCGCCACCTGCTCACGGTGAGCGGGGCGCATGCCTGGGAGCTCCTGTCCCCAGGACGCCGCCTCTGGGAAGCTTGTGCAGGGGCCTAGGAACGTGGCCAGTGGGAGAGATCCCAGTTCCCCCGGGGAACCACATATGGGTCTGTAGAAACTTTAGTCCTTGCATTCTCAGAAGAAGCAACTTGACTGAGGGGCATAAAGGACAAAAAGAGACCCAGACTAGTCCAGAACAGAAGTGGAAGTTTATTTTAAAAGGCCTTAGAGCAAGAAAGGAAGGTGCGCTTGGGAAAGACCAGAGCAGGCACGGGAAGGTTAAAGAGAGAAGGTCAAGAGCCATTTAACTGGGATCCTAGGATATTTTTCTTTTTTGAGATGGGGTCTCGCTCTGTTGCCCAGGCTGGAGCGCAGTGGCGGTCGTGATCTCAGCTCACTGCAACCTCCTCCTCACGGGTTCAAGCGATTCTGCTGCCTCAGCTTCCTGAGTAGCTGGGATTACAGGCATGCGCCACCACTCCCAGATAATTTCTTTGTATTTTCAGTAGAGACGGGGTTTCACCGTGTTGCTTAGGCTGGAACGCCTGACCTCGTGATCCGCCCACCTTGCTCTCCAAAAGTGTTGGGATCACAGGCGTGAACCACCGCACCTATCCGGATCCCAGGACTTGTACAGACTCCCATGTTTCCCATGATTCTTTCCTTAGGGCAGGCAGCCCGCACGCGCAGAGCCCACCTTACCCCTCAGAACTGAGCATGCGTAATGTGACAGGTAGTTACATGCATGCAGAGCCCTCCTTGCCCCCGGAGGTGAGCATGCGCAGTGTGGCAGGGAGTCACATGCATGTGCATGGGAGTCTTTCTTCCTTATTCTGCTGGAGGGTACATGGAAAGTCACGCTCCTCCATCTTTATCCTTTAACACGTATGCCCAGAAAGTTGTTTCTCCCTGGGGTCTGTATTCAGTTAACATTTTGACGTTAATGGGTGCGGACCATCAGAAAGTGGCCTCTCCTTGGCATTGCTGAATTATCATTTTTAGAGAGGCAATGTGATAATTGCGAACCATCACCTGACATTTCTAGTAGGTGCGGGGAAAGCCCTCTCCTGCCTCCCTCATACCTAACTACCTGTAACAGGAAGAGAGAAGCACTGTCCTCCTGTCTTCCACCACCCGTGACCACGTGTACAGCACCTTGAATGAGCCTCTCTCTTCGGTGACAGGCCCCCACAGACCCAACTGGCAATGCCAACCAACATGCAAAAGAGGCATGCGGTGTCAACACCAAACACATCCAGTGCGTTCTTGGTGAAAACTCCATGTTACGCCACAAAAACAAAAACCATACATCCCTCATCTTACTGGTTCAGAGATTTTCAAAAAATGACTCTAAGCTTCCATTCAAGACACAGGTCAACAAGTAAACCAGAAGGAAAAAATGTAAAAATAAAGTAGAATTTTGTACTGGTATGTCATTCTCTCTACTCATGTTAGAAGCCGTCAGGCAACCTCTAATAAGTCAGCAGAGGATTTGGGGTCTGACAAAATGTTTAGATATTCCATAGGAGATTGGTGCTACCTGCCCTGCTCCGCTTTGTACTACTGAATATCTCATCAATAAATACATTACTACTTCCTCTTTCACCGATTCTAAAAGAGTGTCTCAGAGGATGAGGAAAGAGAATGAATATGTGGACACAAAAATTCTTTGAGAACTGCCAAAACTGAGAAAGAAAATAGGGTCAAATACACAGACACCCAGTGAATTAATCTGTCTTAGAAATCAATGGTATCTCTGGTTGATTAACTGAGGGGTTCGCCTTGCCCCTTGCCACACGGAGATCTCTGTCCACCCAGGATGGAGGGCAATGGCACGACCTCCGCTCACTGCAACCTCTGCGTCCCATGTTAAAGCAACTGGGATTACAGAGGCCCAACACCAGGCCCAGCTAATTGTTTGTATTTTTGGTAGAGTCAGCGTTTCACACCATGTTGGCCTGGCTGGTCTCAAACTCCTGACCTCAGGTGATCCGCCCCCCTCACCTTCCCAAAGTGCTGGGATTATTTGGCATGAGCCACCATGCTTGGCCAGGTTTCCTTTCTGACCCTTATAAGTTCTGACCAGGTCCTGGACCATAATCTAACAATCTTAGATTCAAAAATGTTGCACAATTTTGGGATATTAACCATAGCTAAATGTAGACAGCATATAATGTTCCACATGGTGTTGTTAACTTTTTACACACATTAATGCATTTGATTTTTAAAACAATGAAACCATGACATCAAAACTGTTAATATCCCCATTTCAAGATGGGGAAACTGAATCACCAAGATGTTAGTCGGTTGCCTTATAGCACAATTAGAACTGAGAGAGCTAGAATTTGAAGCCCAAAAGTCTAACTCAAGTCATGTATGTTTAGCCACCATACTGTTGCCTTCTGATAGCTTGAGTTTCATCATCATCCACGTACATTCCTAAAGAGATTGTAGGAAAAATAAAGAGCAGAGGTGGAAACTCAGTAAAAATAGTGGCTATTTTTTATCAAATACTTAATATGTATCAAATACTGTGCCCCATGTTTCGCATATACAATTATTAAACTCTGGTAACAAGACTAAAAGGTTATTATTATCCTTTTTAGATAAGACTATTGAAAATTACGAGTTACTACCCGATGTGGCAGAACCTATATTTGAAACCGTATTCCAAGAAAGTTCATTTGGGCTGAACATTCCTTAGTCCAACTCCAAAGCTTAGTTTTAGCTTCTGGAACAATAGATTTAGGAGCCTGAAGGACACCCAGCTGTTATGGAAGGAAGAGAGAATGTTGGTCGCTCTTCCAGACTAGGAACTCCTTGGAATGGTGGAAATGTACCAGTGATTATCTCTGCATTGTTGCAAGCACTAAATGCTATTTTCACATCTAAAAAGAATGTTACCTTTTCTATATGGAAAGGTTGGATCTGTTTTTCTTGTGGGCCCTAAAAAATGAAGCCCACATGGAAGTAGAAAGAGAGTGACAGGCCTATCTCAGAAGGAAGAAATAACGAAGGAGACAAAAACGCTGGGGGAGTCTCTGTATATATCTTTGGAAACTATTTCCTCACGTTCCTGTTCCTAATTTCCTGCCTCTTTCTCCCCCGACTTCACAGCCAGCTCCGCTAGATCCCTGATATAACTGCAGAACTAAAACATTTCTCAAAATAAGAAAACAGAAATACAGGGGCAAAGACAGTCTTTGTGTGTAGATTTCACTATTGCAGTGGGGACACATCTACTTTTGTACCCTCAGAAACATTCTTTTCAGTTGTTTCTTTCATTCAACAAATATTTATGAGTGCATTCTATGTGCTAGGCACCAAGGTAGGTGTTAAGCATAAAAATATTGTCAGTCTGGGAGCAGTGGCTCCCACCTGCAAACCCAGCACTTTGGAAGGCCAAGGCAGGAGGATCCCCTGCGCCCAGGAGTTTTAGACCATCTGGGCAACATGGCCACACCCTTCTCTATAAAAAATTATATTAAAAAAAATTAGCTGGGCATGATGGTGCACACTTGTAGTCCCAGCTACTCAGAAGGCTGAGGTGGAAAGATCACTACTTGATCTCAGGAGTTCGGGATGCAGTGAGCTATAATCATGCCGCTGCACTCCAACCTGGGCTGTTAACAGAGCAAGACCATGTCAAAAAGAAAAGAAAAGAAGAGGAGAAGAGAAAAGAAAAAAGAAAAGTAGAAAAGAAAAAAGAAAAGTATGAGTATCTATTTTCCAAGCCAAGAAGAATAATGTTAGTTTCATAAAGCTCAGAGGAAATGAAGGGATAATCATACATTATGCAGCCCGTAAGACGCACATTTGAAGCTGATGTGGGGCTATTGCTGTATAATAATCTCCTTTGTTTGGCTGGTGTTCTACTTCTCAGGGCAGCAAATCCTGCAGGGTATAAAATATTTGAAAATATTTTTACTTTCTTTTTGCTTGCTTAACATTCTAGATTAAACTAGAGAAGACAACTAATAGAATATCATTCTTTTAGTTGTGCCTGTACACTGTTCATGTGCTATCTTAACTTTTAATATTATAATGCTACTTGAAGAAAAAGTCAACATGTTAATGAAGCTGCCAAAGTCATGAGGAGCATTCTGTCCTTCTGGCAAGGAAATGAAATTATTATTTTGGAGAAAACAAATATCTTAACCCAGAAATCCATAACCAAACATGAAGAGAGACTATGTTTTCCAGCGTTCTGCAATATTACAACGTGGTTTTTTGTGGGGATGTGGAAAAAAGTTTCATTTTTTTAAAACTCTTTGTTTTTTCCAACTTGCTCTTTGAACATTAACTTTTAAGCTGTTTCACTCTCTTGAAAACCAAAAAGGAAGCAGAAAAAGATGGTGAATTCAGGGAAGCATGTGCACATTTTAGAAATTTTTATTTTTTTAAATGAATTATAATTGAAATTTTTCCTGCTTATCTCTAACATTTTAGAAATGCATTCTTCTGGGTTTAGTTCTATTATTCATTTACTGAGGTAGCAATTTACTCATTTATCTGTTTGTTCTTTATCCATTCACATACCCGCATTTGAATAATTTAAATGAGGTTCACCACATATTGTAAAATACAAATTAGACTATAAAAACAAAAAGTCAAAGAGGGAAATGCATCAGGACATAATTGAGGGTCAGACGAGAGGCTTTTGCGGCTTAAATCCTATCGGTCGGGTCACACAAAGCACCCTGCTGTCCACTTCAAAGAGGAACGAGATTATACCTTTATCTATGATACACACCAGAAGGCTCTGCAGAGGAAATTGTGTAGTAGATGCAGTGTAAGTAGATGATAATGGAAAAAGAGAACAGATATTCACTGACCTTGACAATTCTAATATACAATCATTTGTGCAACTCACATTTTTTGAGCCCTGACCTTGGCTTAGGATCTGTGAGCTCTTGGGCTGCGCCTTCTCCCACGCATCTCCCACCGCCCCGCTCTGGGGCGGCTTCTCCGTGCTTCTCCACGCTTCCTACTCCCCAGCACCGTGTTTCTCAAGCTCAGCTCTTAACAACGCCTGTGTCTCAGGCTTTCACTTTATATTGCACACCAGTCTTTACATATTTAAAAGCAAAATTTGAGTATAAGAAGTGACAGTGTATCTTTTCAAAAACTGACTTAAAAGATTCCTACAGTTTCTACACAGAGCACGGTGGATTCACGTGTATAATCCCAGCACTTTAGGATGCCAAGACGGGAGGCCTTGAGGCCAAAAGGTTGGGATCAGCCTGGGCAACATGGCAAAAAAACCCCATCTCCACTAAAAACACAAAAATTAGCTGGGTGTGATGGCACCAGCCTGTAGTACCAGCTACTCAAGAGGCTGAAGTGGGAAGATCACTTGAACCTGGGAGGTGGAGGTTGCAGTGAGCAAAGATCACACCATTGCACTCCAGCCTGGGTGACAGAGCGAGACTCCGTCAAGAAAGAAAGAATGAAAGAACAAATGAACGAACGAAAGAAAGAAAGGAAATGCATGTCAATTATGCCTCAATAAACATACTTAAAATGTTAAAAAAAAAAAAAGAAAGGAGAAAGAGAGTTCCCACAGTTGTCTCTTTTAATCTAAAAATAATTTGATCAAATGCTCCAAATCACAGCATTTCACTTATAATTCATGTTTTTACCATGCTTTCTCTTATTTGACTTAGGTCCTAGTACAGCAGGTAAGTTTCTTAATATGATATACCTGAACGCAGAATGTTTTGAAACTGCAGTGGAAAGACACTCAAACTTAGGTGTGTGTTCAGTTTTGTGATTGGAATAGCTGCAGGTACTTTGACACGCTAGTGCCTTCTGGCATTATACACCAAGTGATGTAGAGAAAAACTTTCTATATTGTGACATATATAATGCGTGATCTGCCTTTATTCCTATTATTGTTTAGATGTATGGGTATTCCCTGAAGCCCTGTACTAGTCATTTGATCATGTGGTACTTGAACATATATGAAATAAAAAAGGGTCTGTTAAGGACAGTATGTGTGTGAAGCTATTTCAAGTCTTTGCAAGGAGCCTTCTGGGCATCTCAGAGAATGTATTTCATGATGATCATCTTCTTAGACAACAGTGCTGGAGCTAAGCGGAAACACAGGTTGTTCAAACTGATAATGATAGAAACTTACAGATATTTTTTACAGTGTATCTTATTGTATGTTGCCTTTATTTGTGAATTTTTCTTTCAATCATGGAATCTATTTCTAAGAAAATTTTATTTCCTTTCCTCAGATTCTGGGAACAGCAAATTCTAAGTACCATCTAATAAGGAATTTAGCAAATGCTATTCTGCAAACCTTTAAAATATATTAAACTTTCCAAATGTAATTCACACCCTTTCCTCATCATGTTACTACTTAAAAGCATGGCGTGAATGTCTTCTATGCACCAGACCAAAGACTAGATATTCCCTCAATGCTAGTGAGGAATACAATTTTCAACACTGGGGGCGAATATTATTTATGCCTTTAAAGACTGATTCTTATAAATATTGAGAAAATTTAAAAATGATCATTTAAGTATGCCAATTAGGAAAGCATTTTTAGTCTGGAGGATTTTATTATTGATAAAGCAAAAAAGTTAAATATTGTTTGTAACATCAGTGGAAATATTAATATGCACTGATTTATTTAATTGATTTTAAATCAAGAAGTTATGATAAAACTTTTCAAAAAGATAAATTTAATAAGATATATTTCTTTTTAAGGATAAATTTAATTCATTTTTATAATTAACTGATTTAAAATAAAGAAGTTGTGATAAAAACCTATGTAGAAACTGGAAAAGTATAATTTATTATTTTTACTGAATTAGAATTACTTTGCAATCATAACACTGCCATAAAATGAGAGACTTTTATACCTAATGTTTGTACAAAGCACATATCACAAAAGTCCTCTAGGCTTAGATTATTCCTCTGGAATAAATGGATAATACTATCCTCTTAATATTGTATGATTTAAATTCTTTTAAAAATATATTAAATTCTCTGAAAATTATAAATCGTACAATTTCCATTTTACAAATGAGAAAAGATAATTCAGAAATCAAAATTGAACATGAACAAACTCAAAAGCTACAAAGTCTTCAAGAAGCTAATGATTAAAAATTGCATCTCTTCTTGCCCATAACAGTCTCCGTATTTCACTAAGTTATCATTTTCTCTGCCTATAAGCATAAAAGTCATTGTCTCAATTAAGGAAATTTTCTTAATCAAGTAAGCTATTGAAGAAAAAGGATTCTGAGGCCAGGAGCAGTGGCTCACGCTTGTAATCCCAGCACTTTGGGAGGCCGAGGCGGGCGGATCACGAGGTCAGGAGATCGAGACCACGGTGAAACCCCGTCTCTACTAAAAATACAAACAAATTAGCCAGGCGTGGTGACAGGCGCCTGTAGTCCCAGCTACTCAGAGAGGCTGAGGCAGGAGAATGGCGTGAACCCGGGAGGCGGAGCTTGCAGTGAGCCGAGATCGCGCCACTGCACTCCAGCCTGGGCGACAGAGCAAGACTCCGTCTCAAAAAAAAAAAAGAAAAAAGATTCTGAGTTATAAGCATAAAAGTTATATAAGCATAAAAGTCATCCTTTCAATTAAGGAAACATTTTTAACCGGGTAAGCCACTGAAGAACAAGGATTCTGGTTATCTAGACTCCACTGTATTACAGTTTCAGTTTATTTTCCCCAAGTGCCAAATATTCCCACAGGTGATCTTTGACACAGATTTAAATTAAAAATGACATTTTAAAAGTCTAGCCCCATATGCGTTTATTATTAAGATTATGGTCTTGCTTTGTGAAGACACTAGGAAATCTATCCTAGGCAGAAATTTCCACTAAAGATAGCTATAAAAATGCTTTCAGATCGTAATGTACTCAGGCACCATTTGTAACACAAAATCTGTTATGTAACATTCTTGATAATAAACAAATAATAAATAAAGGGAAAGCAAACTTCAGACAAAAACAGGTTGCTGTGATATTCCTGGGTCCATTTCCTGCGTATGTAGTAAAGCCTGGTGTTTCATGACGAAGGCATCAGCTTTGATAATGGTGCATTGGGTTTTTAGTATTTCCCCCTAGAAATGCTATTAAATAAATAAGGCAGCATCATGACGAACAGATGCCCCTTCAGTCCTAAAACATACTGCATCATACTTTATGACTTCTTTAGTCATCGCTCAAAAACGAATGGCCTTGGGTGCTTTCTTCCTCAAATACCACATGTTGAAAGGAAAAGCAGTGCAGCAAAACAAAACAAAGCTGCACAAGGACATGTGTGGCTGTGTCATCTTCTTATTTCCTTAGAGTTCCTGGGCATGTGAGAAGGTGCACGGACCATCATTCTCAGAGATAACTGGAGCTTGGGCTCAGACTCAGCCAGGACTGTCCTCCTCTTTCTGTGTCCAGCCCACGCCTCAGCACCTACTTCGTGGACCTGCTCTGCTGAGATGGTTTGAATAAACCACATTCCTGCATGGGACTGTTTTGCACCTGTCAAGATTTTCTTCTGTTCATTCCAGATTTGGTCATGATGAGGTTCTTCTGTCCTGGAACTCCCCTACGCATTCAACGTGGGATTTTGTTCCAGCAGTCACAGATGTGCAGGATTAAGATCCCAAGTACAGTGCAGTAGCACAGAGTCAGACAACATGGGCGTTGTCACCCAGGAGCCCTGGATTCGAGGTCTACCGCCCTCACCTCTCAGCTGGGTGATGTGAGAGGGAGCATGGATCTCCTTGGATGTCAGCCCCCTGTTTATGAGGCCTAGCATGCACGAACCCCTATATTAAGATAATAGGCTAATCGCAGGTGAGCAAAGTGTAGGGGTCATGATTTCACACGAGGAGTGAGCAATGAAATCCATGCTATGAAGAGGAAAAGAGAGGATGATTGGCTGAAAGGGAGAGCATGGATATTCAATTGCAATTAGATGTGGAAATCAGAGGAGCTGGGTGTGGAGTGTGCTGCAGAGGTGGTGCCTTTTCTTGCAGACTCTTCGGGTTGGACTAAAAGCTGGACACCCTAAGAGGCTGGCATCTACATTTCCACAATATTCTTATTTTAAAAAATGTTGAGGGCAATAAGTTTTTCACATTTTGCATGTTGTGATAAAACAGACATGATTTCTATTATTCAAGCTGTAAAACAGCTGAAGTCTGTTTTTATCATTATGTCTATTTTTTCCACAGAAGTTTTCACTCAGTTTTTGTTTCATTTTGTTTTTTTTCAGATGGATTGTTGCTCCATCACCCAGGCTGGAGTGCAGTGGTGTGATCTTGGATCACTGCAACCTCCACCTCCCAAGTTCAGTGGATTCTCCTGCCTCTGACTCCCCGGGGAGCTGGGATTACAGGTATGCACCACCATGTCTGGCTAATTTTTGTGTTTTTCAGTAGAGACGGGGTTTCACCATGTTGGCCAGGCTTGTCTCAAACTCCTGACCTCCAGTAATCCGCCTGGCTCGGCCTCCCAAAGCGCTGGGATTACAGGGTGAGCCACCGCACCCGGCCTCAGTGTTTTGAATACTGGTACTTGTAATAATTATGAGTTTGATTAATGAATGAATAACAAGGTTTCCACATCCATGGCTCTCACCCAGATAAGCCAATTAAATGTGTTGGAAAGAATGTGTGGTGTTTACTTAGCAATATTTTCAGTAATCTATGACATTCTATACTCCATCGTTCCTCAGTAGCTTGAAAATATCTCGCTGTTCTCTTTGTCCAACCTAAGGTGAATGAATGCCTCATAATTGAACATTATGCAATAGAAATATTTCAGGTATACATTTTAAAATTTAGAAAATTTTCTATTATAAAACCGAATTCATATTTCAATTTAAAAATATTAAAATATACTAAGTAAACAAAAAATAGTTTAACTTTAGTAGCACATACGGTACATTGTTTCATTTTTAAATACTAAAGCTATGTGTGTATGAGTATGGATGTGTGTAACTGAATATAAATTGCATCCTAGACAAACTGCAATAATTTTGATAGCAAAAAAAAGCTGTATGTATATCACAATAGTATATTGTATGTATAGCAACCTAAGTCAGACAGAAACTTAAAATTTTGAAATAAAATCTACTTCAAACTTAAATATAATCTTAAAACCCCAGTTTAAGAAATGAAGGCAAAGATGTTAATTGACACTTGGAAGAATTTCTAACTCATTCTATCCTAAATTTCCTCCCTTTCAGGGGGAAAAAAAAAAATGTTTGTTGGATTTAAAGGTATTAAGTCAAACAGAATGAGTTGAAACATCCCCAGAATGCACAAAGAACCTTCATGCTTTGCATAAATTACTTTCATTAATAGCCCAGCATGAGGTGCTTGCTTGAATAACTTTTTTGTCAACAGTAAAAAGAACCTGCTTTCAGAAAAAAAGTTTTGCATAAAATTCACTCAAGACGGTGAAGACCAATTTTCATCTTAACAAGTAAACATTAAAGGCATTTATTTTTTTAAAGACTATGTAAATAAGAGTGATTTACTAAATTATACTTTTTGTGGCTATCCCTCCTTTGGGGCTTACAGCTCACAGGCTCCTTTAGGGAGCGTTCCACAGTCACGCGGCCATAAGTCTCACTGTGTCACCGTGACTTATTTGAACATTGGCACAACTTAATTTACACGTGTTTGTATTAATTCCAACATATAATTTAGCATAGCTCCTGTGTTCTGACTAAGGCCTTGCTCAGCCAGTGGAAGGAGAGACAGGTGCTGGTATGACTCATTTTGCAGCATTTGTATTCTCTCTCTAGCCTGCCATACTCCAAGCTCTGATAGGAAGAAATGAGCACCACCAGGAAATAAATACACTGGAGAAGTCTTCCAGGTTAATTCTCTGATCCACTCAAATCCCAATTGTAAAGTTTTAGCTAGTTGCAAAGAAATATTTAAATTTTGCTATTAAAGTTGAGGTGTCTGTATATTTTTATTTTTAAATACACCATAATTATTAAATGCTTCAAAATCCATTTTAATGCACTTGCATGACGCATACATTTTCCTGTATCCTTCATAAAGGACTACCGTATCCAACAATTATTTGTTGAGAATCTTTTAAGCTCACAAATGAAATAATACATGGTTATTCACTTAGCAGGGTTTCCACTTACGAGAAAGCGTGACTGCATATTATGCCTACTTTTAAAAAGTTAAATATGATTATGTTCTTAAATATTGTCTTCATCTTGGGTGTTTATCCTCGTCATGTCATTCTTGGCGAGTCACAGCAAACTCTCTAGGCTGCGGTGTTTCCTGTTTATAAAGTGGAGTGATAGTTACTACACAATGTGGCTGTAAATATTGAGATAAAAATACATAAAGCACTCACCACAGTAGCTGGCTTAGTAAATGGATAACTGGAGGCTATTTTTATTGTAATTGTGTTATTAATATTTTAATAGTTTCTTGTTTTTTAACAGTAAGAGTTCCCAACAAAAGACCAGGAGACAAGGGCGGGAGGAGGGGCTGAACTCGAACAGAGATGGCAAAGGCTTTCCACTCAGCCTTTAGTCTCTTCGCTTAAGGAACTCAGATTTCTAAGCATTGCTTTCTGAAATGCTACCATGAAGGTAATGTTCTTTGATGATTAAATAAGACAATGTTTTGAAGAGTTTGTGTAAACAAGTGTTCTAGAAACAGAGTGCCTTATAGACATGGTTTTTGTGATGGCCTTGGGAGAAAGGGTAGAATGTTTATGGGCAGAATTCTCTGTCTGAGTAGAGGATACCACGAAACCAAAGTAAAGTTGAAAAACAGTGGTTCGGCTGAAATAATAGAGCCTGAACAACCAGGTCAGGAAAGAGAGGGCTTTCAATTCCAGCCCTTAAGGTTAATGGTTATGACTTTGTTAAATTTCTTTTTTTTTTTTTGAAACGGAGTCTCTCCCTATCACCCAGGCTGGAGCGCAGTGGTGCGATCTCGGCTTACTGCAACCTCCACCTCCCGGTTTCAGGAGATTTCCCTGCCTCAGTCTCCCCAGTAGCTGGGACTACAGGCGTGTGACACCACACGTAGCTAATATTTTCTACCTTTAGTAAAGACGGGGTTTCACCATGTTGGCCAGGCCGGTCTTGAACGCCTGACCTCATATTCTGCCCTCCTTGGCCTCCCAAAATGCTGGAACTGCAGGTGTGAGCCACCTCGCCCGGCCAATGGTTATGATTTTATAAGAAATAAGAACCATAAAAGTCTTTTAAGAAGGCATAATTTAGGGAGAATAAAATGTTTATATGAAGCATAGATTCAATTTCAGACAGAAGCAGAAGACACTGGTGAGAGAATGAATGAGTCTAGAAGAAAATAATGAAGGTCCAGGAGTAGAGACTGTTAATGTACTGTTTAGGGAACAGGCTCCCACCCATGCTACTTATAATATCTCAGTTAACAGGATGGCAAAGGAGAAAAGGTCTAAGGTCTCACAGTGTAAAACATGCCAGATTGCCAGCTCACTGGCTAAATGATTTCCTCCCATATTTAATCAATATTGCAAAGGTACTTAAATTGAATGCAGAGGGGCTTGGATTGTAAGTGACGGAGAAGAGGGCAAGAAACAACATCTTGCTCAATCATCATTCACTCTCCCAAATTTATAAACATCCAAGTCTCGCATCTTGAAAACAATTCTGATAAATATATAATACATACATATCAGATATTATATATAATTGCCTACATATATTTTTTCTAGATACATATTTCCATTTCTGTTATTTATTTGTTGGGAGAAATAGGAGAATCAGTTCCTGGGAGAAATTTGTATTGTTTTGTTTCAGGTTTATTTTGTTGCCAATTTCTTTTCAGTAAACATTGGTTTGCAGTTTTTGGCATGCGCTACTCATATTCATTATTTTTTCAATTAGCCTACAAGGTCTTTGAGGGCGAAGACCATGTGCTGGGTTTCACGGTATCTGCCACCACGGCGTATGCCATACCTGGCAGGCTGCAGACATTCACACACACACACACACACACACACACACACACACACACACACACACAGATTTATACGTCTTGGATTAAATCCCAAGAAATAATGTATTTTCTATTTTAATCAATTCTGTACAGACACTAAGCTCTATTATGCTGCATACAACACACTGGATGTATCATGTTTTCAGTTTGAATTGAATGCCAATGAATTAAAAGGTTGGTCTTTATGATCAAGAGATAATTCAAATTCTCCACTCAGTTTTCAGGAGTGGAGGGCACATCTTCCACTGTAGAGTGTCAATTGGTGAAATAATCTCCAAGGCCGTTTTAGTCCAGGTAATCCAGATACTGAAATCAGACATGAGCAAGCTATTCTAACAAGGAAAGATAAGCCATGATGTTCATAGAGAAATAGACTAATTTTGTCTATTTGCATCTTTGTTATTTAAAATGTTTATTTATTCCTTTTCACCCTCTAACTTGATTCTCTCTACTGCTTTGGTCTTTTCCACTTCAGCTACGTTCCTATTCTGATCTAATTCTTTCAGCTTTTTTATTCTCTCTCTGCACTGTTCTTGTTCCCTTTGTTCCTTCCCTTACACCTGAATGGAAAAGACCATGCCACTTCTCCATTCAGACCCTGAACTTGTAAACATGGAACTGCAGGCTCATTATTCTCTAGGGAGGTTCTCATTCAACCTGTATCACCTGATGCTCTCAGATTCCTCATTCAGGATCTTTGCTTAAAGGAAAAAAAAAAGATGGAAAGTTGTTGAAATACATGTGTTTGCCGACTTGGATGGAGAATTAAAGAAAGAAAACTGAAATAAATGAAGCATGAGTGAGTTCAGCAAATATCACCAGTTTGACCTCTGTGTAGAGTCAGACGGTTCACATCTGATTTATTTTTAATTGTGTTACTCACCTTTTCTTTTCTCTCCATTCCCTACCTACAATTGTCCTTGTCAATACGTGGGGGGTTGAGCTTCAAAGAGAGAATGATAAGGGAAGTGGGCAAGAGGTGAGTCCAACGAAGGCCAAAAACAAAGAACCTAATTTAATATTATGTGTCAACTAATTACCTTTATCTACATATCCAATTTGCTTGAGCATATATGCTTATAGACAAGGAAAGTAATTTATCATGAAAGCATTTCCTTTGCTTGCTTAAGAATGTGCCACAATTGGCCAGGCGTGGTGGCTCACACCTGTAACCCTGGCACTTTGGGAGGCCAAGGCAGGCAGATCACGAGGTCAGGAGATGGAGACCACCCTGGCCAACACGGTGAAACCCCGTCACTACTTAAAAAAAAATACAAAAAATTACCTAGGCATGGTGGCGGGCGCCTGTAGTCCCAGCTACTGGGGAGGCTGAGGCAGGAGAATGGCGTTAACCTGGGAGGCGGAGCTTGCAGTGAGCCAAGATCATGCCACTGCACTCCAGCCTGGGTGACAGAGCGAGACTCTGTCTCAAAAAATTAATAATAATAAATAATAGAAAAGAATGTGCCATAATCATTTTTCTCAATGTACTTTATTTTCCATGAATAGGTAGTATGAGCACTGCCTGGAGAGAGGGCTACAATCTCCCTGATCCTGGAAGAATCCAACCTGGGCACCAGCTCAATGTGGTCACTGATCACAGCTCTTCTTCCTTCGTGGGTTCACATGGAGACACACTCAGCAACCCACACAATGTTTTTCTCTGTAAGAATCTTTTTAGTTAAGTACATCTTGTGGACTCAAAATACTTAATCAAGCAACATACTGCAAACGCCATTTTTTTCAGATTTTCAGACAGTTTGAACAATAACCAAGGGAACAGGTGTATTTCAGATGGGTATTTGCTAAGGAGGATGTTTTTCTCTACACAGAACACAGTCTGAGGCTCTGCTGTCCTAACTGCTGAAAGCTGATAGTGTTAGTCATTGCGCTTGCTCTTACTACAGGGTCTGTGTATTACCTAACGTGTAAAGGGCATTTAAGCAGCCTCAACAACCAAAATGCTGAAGATGGGTGGGGATTTGTAATTACAATAAAAAACTAACAGAGAAAACACTGATCCAGTATACGACAAGATTTGGCTGCTGGTTATATTTGATCACACGCCATCTTTTCTTTCAAGAAAGATTCATGTAATTCAGATGTAATGGTTTATCTCAAAATTTTCAAGGCATTGAAACCTACTGCTCTTCTTTACCAAGACCTAATGCAGGGCAGGGACGGTGGCTCATGCCTGTACTCTCGGCACTTTGGAAGGCCGAGGCAGGTGGATCACTTGAGGTCAGGAGTTCGAGACCAGCCTGGCCAACATGGTGCAAGCACATTTCTACTAAAAATACAAAAATTAGCCAGGCATGGTGACATCCGCCTGTAATCCTAGCTACTCATGAGGCTGAGGCAGGAGAATTGCTTGAATCTGGGAGGCAGTGGTTGCAGTGAGTCTAGATCGTGCCACTGCACTCCAGCCTGGGTGACAGAGTGAGACTCTGTCTCAATAAATAAAGAAAAAAAGAGTGGCTCTAGCTGCAGAAGGTGAGGTTGGGTGGAGAAAGGCCTTCCCAGGCCCATGCTCCCCCTATCCCTACTTGCTTCCTACTGGAACATCACAGAATGCTCAGAAGCTGAAAACATTGCTCAAATCTCTCGCTTATACACCCTCTTCCAAGCAGCAGACTGGAGATGGGTGGTCATGGTCACTAGTGTTGTTTAAGACCCTGGTCTATAAGTTTGTGTTTTTTTTTTCCCCTTTCCCTTGTACAAGTTATTTAACTTGGTGAAATCTCTGTAAAATGAAAATAAAATCCAAATCTGAAAATAGGCGACGGCATAATTAAAACTTCATTCCATCGTAACTTGGCATAAAATTAAATAAAGATTTAAGAAAATGCTACCACATTTAAAAAGTCTAAAGATTCCTTGCTTTGATGTCACTAAACACCAAAGGATTATTTTCACAATAAAATAACCATGTGTAGATGCCACAGAGGAATCATACATATTACCGCTTTAAATCACTGAAGAAGAAATCTAACAACCTACCAAGAGAAAGAAGGAGAGATTTTTAAATGAAGTATCCATCTACGAGTGCATTTCTAGAAAGCTGTCAAACTAGAATGCAAAGCTCTGGATAATTTGCAAAAACAAACAAACCAAAAAAATCCCTCATTTTATTTAAACAACCTCTCTCAGCATTTTCTGTCACTCAGGGAAGAGTTGTCAGTCAACATTTGATTGAATAATTTGACAATAATGCTTTCTCACCTTTCCCTTCAGCATACTGAGCTACCAAACTAGTAAGCAGTCTATGTTAGGTGCTGCTCTAAAATTAAATACCTTCCTTTGTGAGAAATCTTAAAATGCTCAATCATGCTCTAAAATAATTATTTTATGTGACATTTGGCCGTTGAATAGGAACTTGCTGGACAATAGATTTTCTTTTACAAAATAAATACATACCCAGAAGCCCCTCCCAATTTAATCAACTAAACAGAGCAGAACGCAGTATGTCCAAAGCCTTTGAAACAGTCTTTCTAAGAGTAGAGGCACGGTGATCAACACAAAGAATCCTACACCAGCATAAGATCGCAGCTGCTCATTTTGCAACTCCAACCAAACAGTAAATCTGAAACCAGAGTGATGAGGAGGGAACCATATGGATTTTATTACCCCAGGACATGGTCATGAGAAACTCTTGTCTCTTCTGTAAACCAGAAGAAATGATAACAATGTTCGCAATCTTGATTTTAAGGACTCCAGGAGGACAATTAAGGACCCCGAAGCCAGATCTTAGTGATTTGCAATAGAAATGTTGTTAAAGACCCAATAGAATGAGTAGCAAAGAATCTAGGGGAACAAGAGGAATCTTCAAAGATTTGCTAGAAACATGCACATCAAGTAGCACGCTGTTTGCATGTGGAACCTCGAATAAAATGTATATTTATGTGTCCATGAATGAGATACACCTCTGCTTAACAGGTGGCAGGGCATCTTGTTTTTTGTTTTTTTTTTTGACAGAGTTTCACTTGTTTCCTAGGCTGGAGTCCAGTGGCACCATCTCGCTCACTGCAACCTCCGCCTCCTGGGTTGAAGCTATTTTCCCGCCTCAGCCTCCCGAGTAGCTGGGATTACAGGTGCCCACCACCACGCTCAGCTAATTTTGTATTTTTAGTAGAGACGGGGTTTCACCATGTTGACCAGGCTGGTCTCAAACTCCTGACCTCAGGTGATCCCCCCTGCCTAGGCCTCCGAAATTGCTGGGATTACAGGCATGAGCCACCGTGCCCAGCCTGCATGGCATCTTAATGCAAATGGGGGAGCCACTGTCTGATGACATAGAGCCATGTGATCCAGCATGGCGCTGAAATCACACGGTGTTAAATATTCTATTTATGCTGCCTCCTGGCACAATGGAGGGAAAAAACACCAAACGTCCTCTTCACGTTCAGAGGTGCTGCTTCTGCCTACAGGGCATTTGCACTTCTGCCTGACTTTTTAATCTCTGCACTGTGATGTCCATTCTCCTCACCTCCTCACGGGTTCTCTTGAGTTTCTCGCAGCTGCAGCTGCTGGTTCACACGTGTTCTCTTTCTGTAATGTTCTGAAAATATAAATGATGACTGTCCCTGTTAAGTTTTCATAAAATGTTTTTCAATATTTTTTTGGCCCCCTCTATAGGCTTTGGGATTCGACTAATGCAACTGCAAGTTGACAACTTTAAAAAATCTATTTGGTAAATCAGAACTTCCGAATCTATGATGAAATTTTAAATATGAAGCAATCAAACTCAATGAAAAATTTAAAAAAAATACAATAATTTTGTAGAATATGTTCAATTTTGAGGGTCACTTCTACTGGTATTTCCTCAAGGGAGGCTCAAGACAATCCTGATCCGTGTGGAAGATGGGGAGGTTCAGAGAGAGAAAGGATGCAAGGATACGAGGCTCTTCCAGTGAGCTTCTCATAGACTACCAAGGCCGATGCATTTCCTTAAATTCAATAAAAGGAATTACCAGCGTAGAGAACAGAATTAAATATTAAATTACTTTCTCTGTCTGTTGCATGAATTATTTGAAATGTTTAGCTTGCCTGTGCATCTAGTAGGTTTCTGTTTTTTGTTGATTTTTTTTGTTGATTTGTTGTTCTTGTCTGTTTTTTTGATACAGGGTGTCATTCTGTCGCCCAGGCTGCAGTGCAGTGGGTGATCCTGGCTCACTGTAGCCTTGACCTCCCAGGCTCAAGTAATCCTCCTGCATCAACCTCCTAACTAATTATGTGTAAATTTTTGATAGAGACGGGGGCTCTGTATGTTGCCCAGGCTGATCTTGACTTCCTGGGCTCCAGAGATCCTCCTGCCTGGGCCTGCGAAAGTGCTGGGATTGACAGGTTGAACCACTGTGCCTGGCCCTTCTAAGACCATAGATGTGATTTCCTATCACTTTGTTGAAGAAAGCAGATTTAAAAAAAAAAAAAAAAGAACTTCAATTAAATAGTATTGACCTTGTATTCATTTTTATAAGTACTGGTTACATAAGTTACCAATACAACTCAATGTTAGAAATCCAATTTTCCAAGATTGTCATGTTTTCTTAAAATATCATTTAGTTTTTTCTAAAGCTCTTTTTTTTTTTCAAACACCAGTATATTAGAAAGTCAAGTGATTAATATTTAATGTTACTTTAGGTCTTTGTAAACAGTGATTCCTTGGCTTTTGTTCGTTTCTCACTGGAATGAATTTTTGCCTATGTCATTCTTTAGGAATATGGTTCTCTGAATAAGCATGTGTGACCACGTATTGCTCACAGGGCCTCTCATGCTATTCATCTTCATAAAACGGCCTTTATTTTTAATGTACTACTAAGCCCTTTGCTTAAGTTAGGTCACATCTGATAGTAAGAATAGTAACAGATTATGACCAGGGTTAGCATGGATATTGCAAATAGCTTGATTTCAACACTACTTGTGGGAGTAAACACACAGAACGAGCTAAAAGCATTAAAAATGCATATATTCAATGACCTAGCAAATTTTAGGAATCTATCTTATGGGAATAATTTTGGATATGCACACATATCTTTGACATTTATCTCAGAAGCTTATAAAATAGCAAACGGAAAAAAAAACCATCAAAATATACAACAGGAAAACAAGCTAAATGGGCAAAATAGGAAATTAGGGAAGTAAGATGTAATAAAAATTACTCACAATACTTACATGGAAAAACATTTACTGCTTAAGTTTTACATTTATTTTTCTCTTATAACAGTGTTTATCAGTAAGATCACAGATAAGTGTGCTTTGATAACAAATAATTTGTTTTACAGAAGACCTAATTTTTGCAAGCATGCTTTCTTGGCAGTTGGAAAGTTATGAAAATAAAATTCTAAGGAATCCATGTTTTGTCTGAAAACATGGAAAAACTGTTATCTTAAATGGTGGCGCGGCATGCAGCTGTGCCCTACATAGAGCTGTTCCCTGGCAGGTGGGAGTGAGAGCTATAGCTTCCTCACGAGCCTGTTTAGGGTTCTCCCACCTGCCGAGGGATTTGAATATCAGTTGAATGTCTGCACTCTGCTTGGTGCTAGATAGAAGATTTTCAAAGGAATATTTAACTTTCATGTATTCACCTACTGTTGTCACCTGTCACACCCTACTAGTGAAGTTTATGCAAAATATAAAAAATTTTTAAAATACGTTGTAATATTTCTGAAGTTGTTTATTTTAAAAAATACCACACATCCCAACAAATCATTCCGGTATAAGAAGAAATGTATTTCTACAAACAACAAAATTCTTTCTTGTCATTCTAGAATTTTAAAAAAGGAGGAAAAAAGGGAAAGAGAAACAATTTCATCATTGTGATGTTTCTTGATTGTCATCTGTTTACTCCCTCAAGTACACCATAGTATCCTTGGCACTGGCAACAAAGATGTGATCGCAAGACCTTTATCACTATGCAAGAACAGTGAATATTTCATTGATACACTTAGGCAAACCAACCAGTGTTTCATTATTTGAGACACAGTATCTATTTCTCAGAAACCAGCCCTGGCCTTTTACATGTTTAATATGTAGTTGTTGTCTGGGTACCATGGTAGATGTATACATTGATGGGTTACATGAGATGTTTTGATACAGGAATGCCATGTGAAATATGCACATCATGAAAAATGGGGTATCCGTTCCCTCAAGCATTTATCCATTGAGTTGCAAACAATCCAATTAAACTCTTTAAGTTATTTTAAAATGTACAGTGAATTTATCATTGACTACAGTCTCCCCGTTGTGCTATAAAATAGTAGGTCTTATTTATTATTTCTAACTACTTTTTGTACCCGTATAATAGGTAGTTTTGTATGTGTGTCTCTACGTGTACAGACGCATTCATACACACCCCCACACTTTATTAGCTTAAAGATAAAAGCCAGGAAACCTTTCATAAGAGTTATTTTTAAATAATATAATTATCTTAAATAATTATTTTTCTTTGATTTTTAAATTATAAATCTAGTATTCTTTTTTGATTTTTTATTCCTTTCACCCCTTAAGCACTGTTTGAGTAGTTGAAAGAAATAGAACCAAATATACAGCTTTTAAAAGAAGGAGGAAATTAAACATGTATTTTTATTTTCACTTGGACCAGGATATTCATAAGGGTATGTGAAAATAACAGTATATGGCTACTCATTAAAACATATTAAAACAGAAAAAAGAATAGATATTTTTATAAAGAAAATCTTTCATAGTAGTTATTTAGTTCTGTCAAAATATTTAAATGTCTGCTTTCAGAACTAGTGGCAATCCTTTTTATAATAATAACCCTTGTTTGTACTAAACATTCAGTAATTATTAGATGAAAGAACTGTTTAAATTGCTTTAAAAACAGGCTGCAGCTCTTTTTTTTACATTATAGAACACAATGAAAATTTTATAAAAGATGAAGAACAGAACAGGCAAAACTAAACTATGGTATACTTACGGAATTCTTTACAGTTATTGGTAATTCAATCGTTAATTCACAATTATTTATAAAGCATCTCCAATGATGCAATTAATATGTTTTACCAGATTAAGATATAAAATCTGCTGTTATCATAATTTAAGAAGGTTAATATATATTTTTATCTACTAGAATAAAATTATCTTGATTACTTAGAACAAATCCAAACTAACACCTGTTAAGAATCCAGGATTTTCCCTATGTGTAGTCCTTGAGTTCTTTGCAATGAAAATGGAATATACATTTTAAAGTATTTTAAATCTTATTTGCTAATATACATCTGTTCACTGAAGTTTATTTCTTAACGTTAAAAACTAGTCTTAATGATTTGAAAACCACTATGCACGTTTCCATGGAATGCAAACGAGAGCCATGCCTCACCCTGCAGTATGATTTTCATTCAGCATCCTGTTACGACGTTACTTTTACATAATTCACTACTTGGTTTATGCCATTACTTGCGTTGTTATTTATCAATATGACAGCTTGGGGTTGTTGCAATTTTATTTTTTACCTTTTTTTGCACAAAATGCCCTTAGAACAGTTTGGATGTTTGTGGACATAAATTGCAATATAATAATATTATGTTTCTTTTTATGATACGAGCTACATTGTGCATTATTAATATTAGATGATATCCATTTACAACCCTTATAAAAATTCGCTTATAAAATGCACTAATACATCACAGTGGAGTGACACTCACTCCATCAAGTAGTACAGAAACTTCATCCACAGGTCGCTGTGGCCACGGCTTCTCCCACTGTCAGGATCACGGGCAGCGCTTTATGAGAGAGAAGGTGCACACCTCATGTGGATTAGAGAAAGGTTTCTCATGACTAAAGTGCCTGCAGGTGCCCAGCAGTGCTTAATGGTCCTGATTCAGGAAATGTGCAGGAGATGATGGATTTAAAAGCTATGGTTGACACTGACTTCATTACATACAAACTTTAAGATAAAACAGAAAAAGTCATGTCCAAGTCTTCAAAAGATTTCTCTGAGAACTTAAAAAAAACCATATATGTTTATTTTTATTCAAATACATTTTCACATAAAATATGTAGTTATTGTTCTCCTTTATTATTTCCATGACTATTATCTTCTCATCAGTTGCAAATGAGTGAATGTATTAGTTTCACCAAAGTTATTCGCAGCATGTTTTATCTATCAGTTTTTAACGTTAAAATCAGTTTTTAATCTATTAGTTTTTAAAATTTAAAATATTATGATCCTGAAAAGAGCAATATATTCCATATATACTGATAGAAATCTGTATTTGACATGTTAAATTTTTTTTGGGGGGAGTCAGGAACTTGTAATAATCTAATAGAAAAAACACATTACCTATATAGTAGAAATTCAATAGCAAGAATGCGTAACTTACGGTTTCAAATACAAGATAACTTATGCTTATTTTAAAATCACATATGTACTGGTTTCAAAAATACCTTAAATACCATGTTAAAAATTATTTCAAAATATATCTTCTTAATTATTTTTACCTGTGAGGGTATACTTATAATTTTTTCTCATAGAGTCAATGCGTTTTTAATTACTAAAACTGAAAAGTAACTATCATGACGTTGAAGAAGATTCTTGAATTTTTTTCAAGTTGCTTCTTCTTCTACTAGCATGAGCCTCATCAAGGAAAGCAATTTCCTTGTGTTTATTAATTCAGCTATCTCCAGGGTCTAGAAGTGTGACTAACACATAATGCTTAACAAATATTTGTTGAAAAGTCAAATATAATATCACAAGAGCCTGTGAAACAGAGTGTAATCTCAGCAATTAAGAGCAAGTAAAACCAGGCAGCATTTGCATAAGCAGTAATTAGTTCATCAATGCAACCCTATGACCACCCTGACCAATGTGACTGACAGCTTTCTTGCGCGTTCCCTATTCCAAGATATTTTACTTATTAACCCTTTTAATCTCCACAAGAACCCTGTGAAGTGGGCCCCATTATTCTCATCATTTTAAAGAGAATGAAATTCTTCAGCCTGAATGCTGCTCAAGGTCGCATGCCTGTGGAATAGTACCTGTGACTTCAACCACTCCACTGACCTCACTTTACAAGAGCCTTAGAGGCATCAGAGGATGTGTGTACCTGAGATGTGACACGCACTCCTATGTCAGCAGTGCACTCTGAAATCTCAGCAAACTACCCCTCTGGTGGGAGAATATCAAGGTCTCTTATCAGCATCTTGTGACTGAAGAGGTACTGTTCCTAAGACATCAAAAACTATAACCTCTACAAATATATTTCCTACACCCTATGTGTTTGCATTTCATAACTATTGCCATCTTTTATAACATCACAATTAATTTGTTTGTCTAGAAGGCATTTTTCAGTGATTTAGACTAATTTCTTAGAATAATTTCTTGGAGTAAGATTTAGGGTAAGAGAGTATTACAAAATTTTCAGGTGCCTGCCAAATCAGTCTCTACATCAAAAAACAAAAATTAACTCCTAGGGTAGGGGATTGCCTCTTTCATCATATTTTTTGTGCCCTCAGTAGTCTCATTAAAAATAAACTTTAATTTGGTAAATATTGGACATAACTTTGTTTTCATTACAAAGTGTTAAATAGTCAAGTTACTATATATTATATGAATAGATCACATATTTTAAAGTGAACTTATATATGTATGTTCACAGGACACACTGTTGCCTTTTTTTTTTCTTTTTTTTCTTTTTTTTTGGTGTTAAGGAGAGAAGAATTTAATAGGCAAAAAAGAAGGGAGAGGAAAGAAGCTCCCCTGTACAGAGACAGAGAGACATAGTTGCATTTCATTTTGTGTGGGCTGCTTGTTTAAATGCTTGAAATGACGACTTAATAGTACCTTTGTGCTTTTTTGTTTCTTCTCCTATATCTTATACGAATGTACTTTAAGTCAAGGGCAAAGCTTTGATCCATTCAACTATGGTTAAACTGCATATTCAATGTTGGTGTTCTGTCATTGTTGATCCTCAAATTTCGGGGGACTTAAGGCACTCCCCAAAAAAGTGGGCTTACATACCATTAAATATTCACTGCAGGCAGGTACCGTCGTGTTCTCCATTCTACAGCTAAGATTCAGGTAGACGTTCAATGAAGAGGCCATGGCTACATCACGAGGAACTGCAGAGTCAGCACTGGACCCATGCCTGAGGTCAACAATGCTACTCAGAACAAATGTTCCAGACTCACCCATTCACAACTGAAATGCTCACTTCTGATCATCTTAAAAATCTAACGCAGAAACAGAAAACTGCATGTTCTCACATAAGTGGGAGCTGAATAATGAGAACACATGGACACAGGGAGGGGAACAACACACACTGGGGCCTGTCAAGGGGTGGAGTGGGGGCATGGAGAGCATCAGGATAAATAGCTAATGCATGCGGGGATTAATACCTAGGTGATGGGTTGATAGGTGCAGCAAACCACCATGGCACACGTTTACCTGTGTAACAAATGTGCACAGACTGCACATGTACTCCAGAAATAAAAATAAAAATTAATTGAAATTTTTGAAACATTTTTTCGGTTTGTATTTCTTCTCCAGCTTAAAGGAGGATACACCCACAACATTATTAAACTAACTGCTTCCAGAGATTGATGGCTCTCCTTCACATCCCTCCCTGCATCGTTGGTGACTCTCCCAAATCTCACGCTTTTCTTACTATTTTGCACACTGTTTCTACAGTTATCTTTTCATTTATCACATTTCATTCCTGATTTTCACCGCAATGTGCAGGCATTTTCCTTGATTATGTCTTGACAGATTGTAAACTCTGTGACAGAATGTAGGACGGAGGAGGGAAAAGCACTGACCCTGGAAAAGGTAGGTAAAAAATTAAAATAACGAATGAATACATAAACCTGGTGGGGTGATCTCCCAGAGATGAAAATAGAACTTCAGCTCCATTAAATACCTTGCCTAAGTCGTTGAACTCTTTGAAACCCTGACACTTTGTAGCATGAAAAGAAACATTTTTATTTGTGTATCATGGTTTAAAAACAATTTTACTTTTAGAATCTGGTTTTAGGTTAAAGCCACATATTATTAGGAAAGAAAGACTGCCAAGTCTAAGGGTTTTGTGTACAGTTATACAATCAAGATTAAAGTGTTAGTTGATTGTTTGCCCTTCCTTACCTACTTTACACACTCAAACTGACTTTATATGAAAAAGTAAAGCTTCTCAAAAACGGGAATGTGGTCTCACAAGACATCAGTGTAAACCACTTCCAACCCCCAGACTTCTGAGGAAACAGACACACAAAAGCACATTCAGTTTGGAGCTATTTAAATACACACTCCTCTTAATCAAGAACATCCTATTCAAAGTTGGGGAGCAGCCGGCAGTAACTCTTAGAGTCACGACTGCAGGCAGTGCACAGGCCTGTGGATGCTCTGCGTGGACAACTCCTGCCACATGTGAATCTAGACCAAGCTTTTCAATACAGGTGAACCCACTGTATCACATCAGTAGGAAATTCTTCACATTTAGCAAGGTAATTTTCACGTATATTGGCCTAATTTTTTACGTGTTTTCCAGACTAAACATCAAGGTTTGAATCAGAACACACTTTTTTAAAATATACTGCAATTTTATTTCAATCTCACAGACGAAGTTAGCATGCAGGAAATTTCAGTGACACAAATTTAAACAAAAGAGTTACGGTCAATATAGCAGAACACTGAAAATTCTAAAAAGGAAGTGCACCTAAAAGCATGAGAATTCAACATTCATTAATGCTTCATCTTCAGTTTTGATTGACACTTGGTGCTCGAAAACTTTTAAACAAATGTTTAAATCATGACGACTATTCTGAAGAGGTCTCAGCACTAGTGCTGACATTTGTATGTTGAATTTGTTTGCAAATGACTTGTTAGCCATTTACATAGTGTCTGGTACATGTTTGTCATAGGACATAGTACACATATGTCACAGAACACATATGTATTATTGTGCAGTGGGTGGGGGCGTGAAGGTGGATGCGGGGATTGGGTTAGAAGGCATTACAACAGTCTTTTCTTGCATTTCTTTTTCTAAATTACTTACCCGCAACATGCCTCAATCTATTCTTTAGACCCTATGAGGATCTATATTTTTGAAACCCTTTGCCAAATTCACAAAAGTGTGTTTCAGGCTGCGTGGTAGAATGTATGGAAGTAAAGTCCCCATATTGATGGATTTCTTGCAATAATGCCTGTATTTGTAGGTAGGTTCCAAGAGTACGAATAGAAAAAAACATGAGTGGAAGAAATCTATGAATTACAAATATTTCATAAATGAGATGTAAAAATTATATGTGCTTACCAAAAAGAAAAAAGGAAAAAAGAGAGCCATTTAAAAATCTAAAAAAATTTAGATTTTTAATAGTTTTCTTTCATCTTAATTTCTGCACTATAAAATCCTCAGATGAAACTTTCATGATGAACATTTTCTCAATCACTTGGGCTGAAGCCATCTCTCCATTTCCCTGGGATCACAATCGGTGAATATGTGCTGTACTCTGACACGCCTTGCTACATTCCACCTTTGATAATTTCCCACACGATGATCCAAGGAGATTGCGGGTTCTCTGAAGACAGATCCCATTTCATTCCTTTCCCGGCGTCCTGCCATATTCAGCAAAGCAATGTCAAGTAGAAGGCACTCAATACACTTAGCTGAAGAGAGAAACCTCTAAAGGTTTTGTTTTTATTGTTGTTCGTGTTTTTTGCATCTTCTCCGAGTTGCTTTGGATGGCATTAGCTCGACTTAAAACAAAAAATTACCTTAAGGAAAACTCACAGGTAATGTGCTTTGACAGTTTTGGATTCTGCTGTTCAGAGCAGCAAACATTTTTGTTACTCTGTGACTCTGGCATAAAGCCCCACGGTAAATTTTATTTTCCAACTGAGTGCTAAGAAGAGCATTGCCACTCTTGAGAGAAATCTGGAACCTTCTCCTTTCTGCTAATAAGAATGTGGTAAATCACCAACTTTCTCTTTTTGTCATAGATGTCTGGAAATTAAATATTAATTTTGGGCTTCACAATTTTGTGAATCTGCATGTATGCTTAGTTAATTCGCTCCTCCAGGCTTTCATTACCTATTTCCTTATATGATTCTATAGGTTTTCAGCAAGTCACAAGAAATAACTAATGAAAATAGGTTGAGAATAAATTTAATAAACTAAAGAATGGTAACTGACCTCCAGTTTCACGTCAGCCACAACGTGCCATGGAGCGCTCATGTGGACGGCTGCCTCTTATGTGTCCGTCTGCTAGCTCTTATCACGCCAGCATCTCATAGCTCTTACTCAGATAGATGCTTGCTAGTCCATCTCACAGCTTCCTCACAAAGCCCGTTGTACTGGAGCGAGTGTGAAACTAGGTGTCTGTGAGAAAGTCTCATGGGGATAACAAAATGAACAGCAAGCCCTGCCTACAAGAGAAACTTCCTCTCTACTGAGGAAACAGCCTGTCTGCAGGACTCCTGTTATTACCAGTGAGGTCTTTGCTGTGTGCTAGGATGCCCAGGGCCTGGCAGCCCCCAGCAGAGATGACCTGACATGGGGGTCTCAGTCACCCCTGTAACCACACAAACCCCACAAAAACAAGTGTCCCCACATGGCTCTCTTTTTTCCTTTTTTCTTTTTGGTAAGTACATATAATTTTTACATCTCATTTATGAAATATTTGTAATTCATAGATTTCTTCCACTCATATTTTTTTCTATTCGTACTCTTGGAACCTACCTACAAATACAGGAATTATTGCAAGAAATCCATCAATATGGGGACTTTACTTCCGTACATTCTACCACACAGCCTGAAACACACTTGTGTGAATTTGGCAAAGGGTTTCAAAAATACAGATCCTCATAGGGTCTAATGAATAGATTGAGGCATGTTGGGGGTAAGTAACTGGAAGGAAAAGTGTCATTACTGCTGTCTCTCCACCGCCTCGTGGTGATGATGAAATTACTCCTGCCCAACCTGGCTCTAATTATTGCTAAATGTGCACTCTGATATTGATGTAAAAGACATATCTCCAGCATACAACATCAGTGCATGATGGCGCTCATGCTTTTAAGGGAAAGCAGCTTTCCTTTCTGGAGGCATCGATGATTTACTGAGGTCTCGTCTCCTTTTGATCCCTTCCCAGTGCTCCCATTAGCTTTAATGAAAGGAACACAACATGGGAAGCGGGCAGATAGGGAATTAGTGTCATAATGTGCATTTGATTGCTAGCCACAGGTTCCACTGTTTTTACACTGCTTTCTAGAAGCCTGCGTTTCACAACAATTAGAAAATGAGAACAAGAACAAAGATGCTGCACAACACCTGGACCACAAGAAGTTTCTTCCTTTCCTTCAGACGTGCACAGCGACCTTTGAACAGTAGGCAGTGCGTTTAGAGAGCTCTACTTCACAGTTAAACATGGGGCCTCGGGCCCTGATCACATTTTACAACACTGGTGAGATTTCAGCACAGTAAGAGATGGACAGCCAAATCTCAATAATGTATAGGAAGTTTTAGGCCAGGAAATTTAGGGCATCTTGCTTTCTGGGAGCGGATTGCAACGCATTCTAATTTGTTCTGGATGTAGTATCAGAGGTGCCAGTCAGGTATCACGCTGTTGTGATTGCTGTTCTAAGGCATGAGAGAATGACTAAGGACACCTGGAAGAGACGTCAGTGCAGCTACGGAGGCTACCTGGAAAGGCTGCAGGAGAAGGGGTTGATAAATGTCCATGCAACTCACAGGAAACAGTGTGCCTTTGGCTTAGAATGTTGTGTCACTCCAAAATTCATATACTGAAGCTATAACTCTCCAAGTCATGGTATTAAGAGCTCAGGCCTTTGGAAAACACCTACAGTAAGAAGAGATCATGAGGATGAGGCCAACATGATGAGATAATAAAAAGAGGAAGAGATTCCAGAGCTCTCTCCCCGACATGTGAAGACACTGAGGGCAAGTGCCATCTATGAGCCAGGGGGCAACGCGTACCCAGAACTGAGTAAGGTGGAACCTTGATCCTAAACTTCTGGCCTCAGAACTGTGAGAAATAAGTGAGTGTTATTTAAGCCACCATCTGTGGTATCTTGTTATGGCAACACAAACCCATGAAGACAATGTGGAGAAGTGTCTAAATTTTCAGAGCTATTTATACTGTAGACGGTCGCAAATCAACTTTGTAAACTGAAAGGCATGCTTCACAAAGACCCTTTGTCCTTAATCATATGAACTATAGCCTCAGCCAACAATGCCAAAGTTAAATATTAAGAACTGGGTTGAACAACTCACAAGTACTACAAACTGCCTATTCCCATGGGAATGGTTCAATTATTTTAAATGACAGGTTCACCGAAGTAACATCTTCTACTCCTAATTGATTACTTTTCTCTGTTTTTTCTAGAAAATGGGTTTTATCATTATATAGTGCTGTACTGTTTACAGAGCATTTTATAATATATAACACAATGTTATCACTTTTCACAATCAAAATTAGCTATGCCTTATCTTATCAACCACTGGCATAGGTGGGAACTTAACTATTAGGGGAAACGGTGAACTTGCATTTTATCTGACCATATCCCAGTGCTATTCTTGTCACACTGTAATTAATATCCGTCAGGAAGAAGTTGTGAGATATTCCTGAATTTCAGCTTTAATGCAGGATTTTAAGAGTTGATATATTCCTAGCAGCATAAAATATTCTTCCCACTCCTACGGTCAGGGAAATCTTCACATCTTACACGTTTGTGAGGATGTTTTTTGCCAAACTTCCTCACAATTTACTCTGCTCATCTCTGCTTCTATGTTGTTTATGCCATTTAGATTTCTCGTGTCTCTCTTTGGTTTTCCACTCAAATTTGTGGTGAAAATAGGTCCCCCCTTGTTAATTTGTTTCTTATGCCCCAACGATGCCTTACGTTTGGCTTACAGCTTTTCTGTATCGAATGAAAATACACAGGGGTTTCTGCCTATTGAGAATCTAGAGAATTTAAAAGAACTGTGTGACAAGAAGTAAAAAGCCCCTAAGCTTCTGAATTTCTGAATTTTCGTTTCTGCTGCAGGCAAGATTCTCACTCAGAATGGGGATACGTACCCCTTAGCCAACCACTAATGTCCCCACCCCCAGTAGTTCGCTACTTTGAAAATCCTTTCAAGTTAGCAGTGAAGGTGGAGACAGCTTTTATTTTCAGGCTAAAACTCACAATTGTTCTGAAAGATCCCTGCCATTCCCAGTGGTTTTCCCATAAAGAGTAGGGGCCCCGCTCACCTTAGCTCACCTTTGTACCCACACCCAAGAGGTTCCTCAGGGTTCAACTATCCTGTGGTAACCGTGATTTTTCCCACAGTCAAAAATGCCCATACTTGTAGTTCCTTCCAATGACTTGCTATTTGCATAATGCATGCTGAAATGTCAGGGGTCCTCTAGAAGGAAAACAGTGATAGTTACACTGCATGTACAAGAGACTCCAAGAATGGGTATCTCAATAATTTTCTTCAGTAAAGAACATGCAATTTTTCTAAGTGAAGTAACTCAGGTGTAGAAAACCAAACATCGTATGTACTTACTGATACGTGGGAGGCTAAGCTATGAGGACACAAAGGCATAACAATAATACAGCGTATTTTGGGGACTTTGGGGGAAGAGTGGAAGGGTGGGGGTGAGGGATAAAAGACAACATATATGGTGCAATGTATACTGCTCAGGTGATGGGTGCACCAGGATCTCACAAATCACCGCTGAAGAACTTACTCATGTATCCAAATACCACCTGTACCCCAATAACTTACAGAAAAAAAGGAAAAAAAATATATAAAAGAACATACAACTGTGTTTACCTAAGTCTTTCTACACCGTGTTCCATCACATCACTCATAATTTTTATTTTAAATTGTATCAATTACAGCAGTATTGTCCCCTTTCAGTTGTCTTTTAATTATGTCTCTTGTCATAGTTTCCTTCTCTGACGTTAATTGTGCCCCAAAGAAAGACTCTTTTGTATTTGATTTGTTCAGTCCTACATTTAATAAACATGGTTGGAGACCCTGCCATCCGGCAGGCCATGTGCTTCACAAAGTCAAGAGAAGAGGGAGTTGGCAGAGCCTCACTTTTCAGTGAGTAAGCAGAGGGGCGTGCACTGGCTGCAGGGAATAATGCAGCTTTATCTGTGAAGTTTCTTGTCATACAGAACTAATTAGAATTGCCTGTAATCCCAGCACTTTGGGAGGCCGAGGTGGGAGGATCACGAGGTCAGGAGATTAAATCATCCTGGCTAACAAAGTGAAATCCCGTCTTTACTAAAAATACAAAATTTAGCCAGGCGTGTTGGTGGGCACCTGTAGTCCCAGCTACTCGGGAGGCTGAGGCAGGAGAATGGCGTGAACCCGGGAGGTGGAGCTTGCAGTGAGCCGAGACTGCACCACTGCACTCCAGCCTGGGCAACAGAGCAAGACTCCGTCTCAAAAAAAAAAAAATAATAATAATAATAATAAAAAGCTAGTTAGAATTAACTACAATCTGAGCTAAAACTTAAGAGTGCTGGGATCTAAATCCTGGTCTGCATTCCTAAGTTGTGTGATACCGCATAAGTTACATAATCCTTCTCTGCCTCAATATTCTCATCCGCAAAATGAGGATAATCCTTGTACAAACCTCCAGGGTTGTTTGTAAAATTAAATGACCTAATATACGGAAAGCACAATAAGACACGGAATTAATAGAAAGATCTTAACTCACATGATTACTATTAGTACATACTCCATAAGGATCAGAAAACTAACGCATCATAAATTATGTGCATACTATTTAGAATTATGTGCATTAGGATTCTGTACACTAGAATTATGTGCATAGTCATTTAGAATTTCACAACTATAATGAAGTACTGTTGAGAGAAAAAAAAACACCATTAAATTATGTGGGGCAAAGATAGGGCAGATCTCAGACCAGGGTGGTGGACCGGAAGCCTCATAAGAGTAGGAGGCAGAGGGAAGCCCCTGGCATCTCTAGGAAGCTTAACGTGGAAGGAGCTGCCCACTGATAATGGACAGGATTAGAAAGAGGGGAAGAAGACGATGGAGGATTCTGAGGGGAGCACGATGGTCACTGTCATCATTGCAGCTCGATGCATACCAAGGACACTAGCGTTTCCGACCCTTGTCTTTACAATAACTCTGAAAAATAGACATTGTTATACGCACTTTGCAGATGAAAAAAAAAATAAACAAACAAACTAGCCCCCGGAGCTAGTAGCCCAAGACAGCACAGCGGGATAAATCATGGGGCCGGGATTCCAATCCAAGTTGGCTGGCTCTTTTCCCCAGGAGCATTTAATGATTTAAAAGGCCTCAGACAAAGTAAGCAATCCTCCCACACCTTTCTTTTTTTTTTTTTTTTTTTTTTGAGACGGAGTCTTGCTCTGTCGCCCAGGCTGGAGTGCAGTGGCGCGATCTCGGCTCACTGCAAGCTCCGCCTCCCGGGTTCACGCCATTCTCCTGCCTCAGCCTCCCGAGTAGCTGGGACTACAGGCGCCCGCCACCACGCCCGGCTAATTTTTTGTATTTTTACTAGAGATGGGATTTCATCGTGTTAGCCAGGATGGTTTCCATCTCCTGACCTTGTGATCCGCCCGCCTTGGCCTCCCAAAGTTCTGGGATTACATGCGTGAGCCACCGCGCCAGGCCACATCCCCTCACATCTAAAATTACCTGTAAGTCACCAGGGTAAGTATCAAGTTATCAGGAAAATACACTTACAGGACTTGGGACAGGAAACTGCCCTTGGATGCCATTTCCGGGCCATGGTGAAGGACAGCCCCAATTCTGTTTTTGATGTTTCTATTTTTTCATAAACCCCATTTATCAAACTATATTTTTCAAACCATAGTCCACGTGGGTCTTGATAGAGATCATGTGGAGTGTATTTTCAGGACAAGTTCGAATCCCATGGATTGGGGGCCAGTGCTAACTATGGTTAGGTGTTCCCTTAGTCTGGTAGCGTCTGATGGGGCTGTCAACTGCAGCTCTAGAGCACATCGCAGAAAATTCAGGTCAGGAACCTCTCAGACTGCACTTGCACCCCGCCACCTGCACAGTGAAGCCATCCCGCAAAGCCAGTGGCAAGCTTAACTTCAAATGTCACATTGATGTCCCCAATAAAATGTCACACATGCACAGAGTTTACTGAGCCAAATTACAATCCATTGCAAAAAGAAAATGCTGATGACACATGATGACTCTCTCTTTTCCTATTGAGACTTTTCAATTCTAAAGTGGTGAGTACTTTTGGTTCTAAGATAACAAACCTAAACGGAGAGACACATTGATATATGTTTCTATAAGGTAAAGCGGCATTAAATAATGACTAGCTCATTTTGAATCCAGCACTAATAAGTACACTATTTTGATTTTTCATCTAGGTATATTAAAAAACATATATATATAGCCAAGTATAATATTTGGATTCTTCAAGTAACAAAAAATACAGCTGGGGTTTCATTTGAACAAAATGCCAAGGCTTGTTACTTGTGTTTTATGAAAACGGAATGATTTATTGGTTCAGGATTCAGTGTATATATTATATATATATATATAAAATATATATATATATTTGTATGTATTTGTGCCTGTGTGTGTGTCTGTGTGTATGTGTAAAGGGAGATCATACACACAAAAAATTACAGGGAACAGAAGAGAAAGAGGAGCAAGAAGAAAGCCAGAAATGAAGAGAAAGTTTGAATCCATGTCCAGAAAATGAACACTTTATTTCAAGCTTAATTGTAGTTCATTACAAGCCTTTAAAAATAACACATTGGAATTTGGTGAAGACTTGGGAAAGATGGATTATTCCGATACGGGGAAAATCACGGATCTCACACGGTGGCTCTGACTACATTTTGATTACTGTGCTCATGTTCTTAGCTTTCAAAAACACTGTGGCTTTTATGTTACTTAGGGGGGACTTGTCATGAAAAATTACACCATAGATCCTGTAGTTCAGCAGAGGGTGTGATGGATGCCAGCAGAGCTTTCCTTGTCCCTTCTCACAGTTTGTGGTAAATTAGAAGGTATCTAAGAAGCACTGATGGGTTATAAATTCAAGTCACATTTCATGCTTTACAAAATTCCCACACCATGTACAAAGCACATTTGCAGAGAATAAATTATTTTTAAAGCAGGCATATGTGTCTTCGTTTATTAGGGTTACAGATTGCATTATTTTGTTTTCCTTTTTTTAATAGAAAGTAAATGAATGCACATCTACCCCCTTGTCTAGTCTTATGTGCACACACATACAAACACACATGGGCATGCACATTCACACACTTTAGCATACAATCACTGCTCAAAAGTCTCCATCCCAAATCTTTCAAGAGCTAGATACAACGAACACATCATTTTACTTCCTTGATTGCTCTACCACGGAATAATAACAGTTTCACTGTATTTGAAGGGGTGCCACTTTCTAGTAGGGAAGATCCTTGCACAGCAGAACTGTTGCACTCACAGAAGCTTGCTAGGTTAACACTAGAAGTGTGTCATTACAGCCTCAACTATCAAGTAACAACTTGATTCAAGAAGTTTCATTTAAAGGCCTGCCTTTAAAATGGTGAAGTGATTTCGTTTTTTTTTTTTTTTTTTTTTTGAGATGGAGTCTCACCCTGTCGCCCAGGTTGGACAGGGTGAGACAGCATTCTTCATTGCTGACACTGTACCCTAGGTCTGTCTGAGAGTCAGATAATTTTTCTTCCCAATCCATCGTGCACTCTTGCTTTGAACATTTCAAACCATTTTGCATAGCTCAATTTTCTTTTTTCCTAATTCTAGCTTAAAAGTTTCCCTGGCTATCCTCTGACTCCCAGTTAAGGCAGGCCCTGCCCACTCCCCGGCTTCTCTTTGCTATGTCATGCTATGCCTTTTCCTCTTCATTATATGAAGACCCCATCGAAAAATCAAGGATCTCATATCTGGGAGCTACAAGTTCAGATGAACAGGATTTCGCAGGTTATTTGAAGGCATCACCTTAAAGTCTCTCCAAAGAGGCTTTTTTTTTTAAAACTGCCCCTGGGCCCAGTGATGGTGCAAAGACACCAGATGGAGAAAGAGCTTTATAACTTCCCTCCCCTGGCTGAGAGCATCAACATTCTCTCTACAATCCTTCCCTTTGTTTCTAAAAGCTCAGTGAAAACTCTTCTAGGGTGTTCATTGAAATGTAGATCCCTGAGCATTGAGACACCCCCAGCCAACCTTCCTAGCCACAGGCCCTGGACATTTCAGTGTTGAACACGTTTCCAGCTCAAGATGAAATCTGAAATATCATGGTATAGTCACGTGCAAAGCCAAGCAACTGACTTCCCGGGCTACCAAAACAAGATCCTTCTCCTTTCTTTTTCTACTCCCATGATGAGCAGACACTTATAAATTACACGTCTTATTCTTTCAACTTCTCATTATTTATTTTTTCCCAAGCCATGCAACATACCTAAATCACAATTTTCCTAAAGTACTGTTTTCCTGATACCATGAGATATGAGGGACAGAGTGAACATTTTACAAGCATTTTACCATGGAAAATGTATTATGTTTGAGTTTCACTAAAGGGCCTGCTTTTAAAATGTTTAAGTGATCTGTTTTTTTTTTTTAGATGGAGTCTCACCCAGTTGCCCAGGCTGGAATGCAGTGACATGATCTTGGCTCACTGCAATCTCTGTCTCCCAGGTTCAAGCAATTCTCCTGCTTCAGCCTCCCGAGTAGCTGGGATTGCAGGTGCACGCCACCATGCCCAGCTAATTTTTGTATTTTTGGTATAGAGGGTATTTCACCATGCTGTTCACGCTGCTCTTGAACTCCGGACATCAAATAATCCGCCTGCCTCGGCCTCCCAAAGTGCTGGGATTACAGACATGAACCACGGCATCCATCCAAAATATTAAAGTAATTTCTATCATTTTGTGAAAACGCTGGATTGATTTCTACCTTCTTACTGGAATGTGTTTACGCACACAGCGTCTACCCGAGTTCTACGGGAGAAAGCAATCCAGTATATGCACTTCTTACTTTACACACACCGTGCCCACAGCAGAAGCACACACTCTTCCTGTGTACACGCTTCCCATGCTCAGAGGCTACACACAGCCCAATGTTTCTGTAACATGTTCTGTGATGACCTCACTGAGCAGTGCTTTCTTTCTCCTCCAAATACCCACAGCATCTTTGCACCTGCATTGCTGATTTGTTGTTTATCACAGATGGCATGATAATGACTAATGGACAGAGAGATTGTCTGTCTCTGTTCCTGGAACAGTGGTAGGTTTCTGACTTTTACTTTCATATTCACCCAGCGAGATAAGTATCTTTCATCTCCTTTTTATAGTCAGAAAACCAAAACTCTGGGAGTTTGACTGTAGCCCAAATGATGCAACTACGAAGGGGAGGGACACCAGTTTTAATTCCTCGTTCTTCTCACTTTAAGGTCAATTGTCTTTTGAGAACTGTGAAGGATGAATATGGCTTTGCTGATAAAGCAGAAGAGAGAGTTCCCAGACAGAGAAAATGGATTGAAAACAGGAAACTGCAAGTTGGAACGAGGTCACTAGCAGCATAAAGTGCAAAATGGAATGTCAATATTGACAGGACTCAGGCCAGAGCAGTCTCTGTGCCACGTCAAGAAGCACAGCCTTATCCAAACCCATAGTTCCAGATGTTAATTGATACCCTGCCAAAAAGAAATGGTTCAGGGTCCAATCTGTTTGGCACATTGCAACATCTTCTACCTGATCGCTGAGACTCACACCGAATGGTCTGACATCAAAAGACTGAGAAATCCACAACAAAGGAAACTGCTCAACTTTTCAACTCAGTGTTCTTGAAAAGAGCTCAAAATGATTTTACTTTCAACACACAGCTATTAATGGATTTGGAAACAGTACTGTGCCTAGAAATATAGGGAAGCTGTGGAAATATTGTGATTTTTTTTATACCCTTTTGATGTCACCTCTTATTCATAGTAATCTGCTGGGCAGTCGGGCTGGTTCAGAAAAAGAAATCAGATTCTCTGAGTAGTAAGACCCTGGTGAGTCTGTGAATCCTAAATCTGAAACTCAATATTGAAACTCGACTTTCTGAAACATCTCCATCTTGTCCCAGCAGTACATTATAAACATTGCACAGCATTTCAACACAGACAAAAGAGCTTGCACCAAATTCCGAAATAGCAAAACTACTGCAATGTTTTTCAGTTTGGAGGAAAACCTGAAATTATTATGAATGATAATTAGTTATGGTTTTAGGTCTGTGTTTGTCAAATACGTACGCCACTCACAAACACCCTAGCCTCTCACAACTCAGGCTGTGGAGCACGGAACAGCAGCACCAACCAGAGCTGAACGATTGTCAGAGAATCTGTGGACTCACTCCAGAACTGCTAGATCACAGTCTGCATTTTGAAAAGATTCCAGTGAGTCCTGTGCACATGAAAGCTGGAGAGGAACATTTAATAGATAAATACATAGTTCAGTCAAAATTCCACTGTGATCACATTTCATTTTTACTAAGTGATATACAGGATCTAAACCAGGATCGCATTTTGACGGGCATATACAAAAACAGCCCTGAATGTTAAACAATGATGATTATGGTCAATTATATTTCCAAACAACAAGGAAGGGTCATCATTTACGTCCTACTTTTTCTTTGAAAGTGATATTATTACTGTTGTTACTGTCACACAATTCATAACCAAAGTAAGATCAATGTTGTAAAAGTTGAGTGGAGAAGTTAACAGCTTTTATAACTCAAAAAATTTGAAGGTTATTTGCTGAACATAGACTTTTAGAACTAGATACAGGTTAAAACCACTATTCAAAACACATTCTATTTCAAAAGGTTTTTTTTTTTTTTTTTTTTCATTGAAGGGCAGAAATCTGAACCCTCTACGGCACTCTTTCTTACAGCAGTAAACGTGCAGCTAGTTATAGAAATTGCTGTGTGGGGCGGGCAATGTACTATGGGTTTTCCAAGCGTCTGCTCATTTGGTCTAGTTAGCAGCTCTCTGAGGGATGTCGCAATCACTTCCATTCTACAGACAGCGATCTGGGACTTCCACAGCTAACCTGCTCTAGGTCATCAAGCTCAGAAGTCATAAAATCAAGACTAGAGCCCACGTCTCATTCAAACCGAGGTCTGAATCAGTCATCTTGGCTTAGCAACTATGCTTCTATGGCCTGCTTATGGAAAGGTAATGAAAAAATGAAAGAGGGCATTGCCCATCACTCTCCAAGCTAGGTAAGGGCGACTTCTTAGCATGCCGGAACCAGTTGTGGTAACAGAGACAGAAAACCTGGATTGTCTTCCAGCCAACTAATAGCACTCCTCAGGGTAGGATAAAAGACATGATCTATTTATGATGCAGCTCTTTTTTCCCCAAACAATAAAGGGATTGCATTAAGAGATTTCTCAGGTGCCATCTATGTTAAATTTATAATTCAAAAAAAATCAAAGCCTTTTATGATGCATATGTTTATTAAGAAATGATACGGTGATTCTCTAAACAAATTCGCATCAGAAGAACTTAGATACTTGTACTTATTAAAGTCAAAGGTGGAAAATGTTAATATTCTAGGCCACTGCTCATTTAAAGGATGTATTAAGCTTGGATAGCGTGTGCCAACAGGAAGGAATCCAAGCAATCAAATGTCACGTTTTCTGGAGGAGTGTTGGGTTGCACAAAATTACCTTATTCTCCTAACCAGTCCTCCATGAAATTGTTCAAACTTTCAGAAGAAAGAGAAAAATTAGATATTCATGGCTTTGAGAGAAACTCTACATGAAGATATCAAAATGTAGAATTGGAACATGAGGATGTGCCAATTGGCTGATTTGAGGAATAAATGAGAGTTAAGCAGCATTGTTTGAGAATGACTAAAATGGAGTGAGCACAATGGCCTTTTAGAAGGCAGAGTGTTTTTAAATGAGAAATTTATTTAACAGTGTTAATTTAGTTTTACTTTTTTATTGTTTCCAGCCTTAATGGCCACATACAAAAAGAAGGAAGCGTCATTACAAAAAACAGGTATTTCACAGTTGGTGAAATAAATTTTAATCCATAAAAGAGTTTTTTTCATTGCCTACAGCTTAAATAATTTATAGGAAATGTATTTTTCAATAAAATGAGGTTAATTTGGAGAAACTGGACATGAGAGAGATATGACACCGGAGCTGTAGAGTTCATCTCTGCCCTCAGAATTGCAAGGATGGAGACCGGGAATTCTGTCCTGGGATAACTATTTTTCCTACGGGTCCCATCTTTAGAGACAAGGGATGTTTTCTTTTTCTCTGTTACTCCTCAGGCTGGACAATTTTATGGAATCTTAGGGTAAAATATTACATTTGATCCATAGCTACCACCATTCAATAAATAAGAAAAATGTCCCATATTTCAAATATGTATGCTTTCAAATAGTTTTTTAACTTTATTGAAACTCTGGTATTTACTGAACCAAATTAAAGGATTGCTCTAGAATGCTATTTCTAGAATTTCTGAAGAAATCTGAAATTCAGGCTTAATTCTAGGCAATAAGATAGTCGGTGGCTTCTCAGAGTTGCAGGACCACCTGCTGGTGAGTCCATTCCTTTCAAGAGGAAGGAGACGTGAGGGCAGGAAATAATTCCTAGGGTATGTGCTCCTGGTAGTGAATCAGAGAGTGCAGCTGTCCCTTCATGGAGAGCCACCTTCTTTGCTCCTGAAGGTTCATTCTGACATGAAAGACTCTTCCTTCAGGGCCTTCTAGAGATGATGCTTTTCAGAAGGACAGGAGACAAAATGTGTCTTGCAAAACCAAACCTGACCGAAACCTCTAAAACGCAGCCTGCCTCCTTCACTCCACTTGTGGGGCTGTAGCATCTTTCCCAGAAAATCCTTCGCTGCCCAGGGGCTCCATCCCTGGCCACCAGCTGAGAGAAAAGGTGGAGATTGGAAATTGGCCCCACAGTAGACACTGTGGAGAGGAGGCCTAATCCACCCAGGTGAAAATAAAAATATCCAGGATAAGGCATGTGAAAGAAAGCCAACAATCAAATGAGAAATTATCGGTACAGTAGAATTAGCTGGTACTGAAAAAAGTTTGCATTATTTGCCTACTGAGTTTCAGGGTGGAGGTACCTAGGTTGTGGGGTAGTCTGGGGTGGCCAGTTTTCTCCACCTACCTAAGACTTCAGTGGGTCACAGTTGCATATACAACCCTGACTAGTCACATCTTTATGCAATGGCTTCATGGTAACATCAGCCTGTCACCCATGTGCCCTCTTAGAAGCCTGATAATATCCATCATTGTTATACCCCGAAATATGCTTAACAAGCAAGTATGCTAAGATGATTACATTACTGTCTAGCTAATAATGCTGGCAAGAAACATGTAAGAGTAGCTGGTGGTGACGCCACCACACAGTAACAGAGCTGAGGAGAAATTAGAAGTGGCAGGGCGCTTTCTTTGAATGCACTAAGGCAGAAGGTTGCTGAAGAAATTCTAGGATGAGAGTGGAGTGCCCACACACTGCTTTCATCTTGCTGTTTTAAAGTTAGCAAAGAAATGTGATCTCAAGTTTTTTAAAAAGAGGAGGAAATATACCTTGGGACTATCTCTCTCCAAGTCTCCACTCTGCCTCTTTGCTTGTTGCATGGTTCAATATTTAACTACTTTGAAGCCTATTTTTCTCAACTATAAAATGGGAATAGTAGTATCTCCAAGTAGCAGTAGCAACTATTGTTTATATTTTCTTGTTATATAACAAATACTCAGCGATTATTAGTAGTAAATTTTTTTTTTTACAAAAAAATACACCATTGATAAAACATAGAAATGGCATTTTAATTAAAAGAAGCGTTCACGAATGGAACTACAATATCATGTTGAGTATGTCCTTAGACCTTCAACTGGTATGCAGAGGTTCAAGAAAAGGAGAAATGTGTATATATATATATACACATGTGTGTGTATCTACATATATTATATATAGTTTTATTATATGTATATTTATAAATATTCATATTTATTTCCTGTTTATGCTATACTTGCTTCCATAAAAAAGTGTTGATGTGCATAGCTTACAACAGGTTTGTGAAATAAAATTGCTGAATCCAAATTTAAGACAGAAAATATAGGACTGGCTGTTGTGGCTCACGCCTGTAATCCCACACTTTGGGAGGCCGAGGCAGGAGAATTCCCTGAGTCCAGGATTTTGAGACCAGCCCGGACGACATAGCAAGTCCCTGTGTCTACAAAAATTAAAAAAAAATTAGCCATGGTTCTGCACCTGTAGTCCCAGATACGAGGGAGGCTACGGTGGAAGGATGGCTTGAGTCCAGGAGTTCGAGGCTACAGTGAGCTCTCATAGCACCACTGCACTCTAGACTGGGTGACAGAAGGAGACCCAGTATTAACATTAAAAAATTACAAAGAAAGACACAAAAAACAAATCTCCCATTTTAATTGGTGGCATTGGAGCATTGCTGCATGGTCTCCTCCATATTCATAATCTATGTCATTGCTTTTCCAAAACCATTTTTCTCCCGAAAGATTGAGCTGTTAACAAGTGATAGGTCAAGTTCATAGAAACAAAGAAAGATGGAAACAGCCACAGTTGGACGGGGCCAAGGAGGCAAAACCAAATGCTCTCTGGGTCTCTGGCTGGAGCCCTGGACCAGAAAAGACTACAGTACAACAGCCAGAGGAAATCAAACAGAGTCTGAAAGTGAGTTAGCAGCACTGTTACTTCATGAATTTCTTGCTACCAATAATTACACTATCGTTATGTAAGATGTTCACATGAGGGAAGCTAGGTTTAGGATATACAGCAACTCTCTGTGCTAGTTCTGCAAATTTTCTGTAAAATGAATTCAAAATGGTTAATAATAATATGAGGAGGGAGAAGATGGTGCCTCCTTACTTTAATTCTGGGGCACGTGAGAGAAGGATTGATTTCAGGGAGTGTGTTACTCAGCGTGTTCCTCTGTAATTCTCCCTTGTTAGAAATTAAATAGACACTAAGTCAATTATCAATGAAGTGACAAGTTGGGTAAACACTGGAGGCATTAACTGACCCTTCAAGGTTTCTTTGAAACTCACTCAGCTTTCTCCATTTCCCTGAAGTTTTAACTTCAGCCAATCACCAACCAGATTGATTTAACAGTAAAATTGTGCTGGGTTAATGGGAACAAAATAAACTAAGTTTACAAAACTGTCACCCTAGAGTTTCCCTTGTGAACTTGCCTACACCACGTAGGCAAAAGGGTCAACTTATGCTGGTTTATGACAAATAGAGCTTACACCTTAAAAAATCATAAAGGAACAGATATTTCTCTTGAAGTCATAAGGCAGCCCTAATCCAAAGCGGAAGAAATATTCTTCCATTTATTATGGCTGATGTCTTCCAGGGAGGAAGATCACGCAACCTGTTTGTTTCACTTGCATTATTTCTGAAGTGTTCTTCTAGGTACTCTGCACGCCCCTCTAAGCATTATGATAATAGGATCGACAATAGATGCGCAGTAGGGGATTTCCATGTGGAGGCGTGCAGCTGAACAAATGCACCAGGGCTGCAAACACACACTAACATAAAGACAGGGATGTGTTCGCTGGGGCAAAATGGAAGGGGATGGCCGTGCCTGGCAGGGAGGAAGCCAGGATGGGGCCAACTTGGTAGCTGTGGACAGCCTGGGAAGGGACACTGAGGCTTCCAGGCTCTGTCTCGGGGAGCTGAGGGTCAGTCATGGAAGTTAAGAAATCGATGCATTTAAATTTCTGTTGGGACACATTTTCAATGCATTTATTTTTATCTTCTTTTTCCTTACCTTCTCTATCCTCTACACACTCCCTGTCACAGAACGGGATGGACGCCTGGTTCTTTTGTTATATAAGTTCACATTTTAAAGAGAATAAATGCTCCCTCAGTGTTCCCAACCAAGATTCTACAACCTTAATCCCGTTAACCGTCGTGTCTTAATTTAGAAACCACAGAGGGAGAACTCAGAAACGAAATCAATTTTCTTTCTTCCTGATATTATTAGACGTACAAGTTATAGGCTACACCATCATATCTCTTCAGAAAAAAAAAAAAACCACTTGGCTAGCTTCACCACTACACATTTCCTTTCTAACTGCAAGAAAAATAATGGCTAGACCATGCTATAAAGTGAACTAGAAACGGCAACTCTCTATTAAAATAAGGGATTGGTAGGAAGCCAACCTGCATAAAATTAGAATCTGACTAGCAAAAAAAAAGTCAGTTTCATCTAATGTACACATAGCCTAAGAGGCTTAAATTACTAACCCACTGTATGCTTAATATACAGATAATTTTGGCACATGACATCATCCCCTATATTTAGACTGCCTCCACTGCTGCCATGGCAACCCTGACTTAAAACATAGCTGAGTGCGTAATTTCACTCCAAATTAAATGAAAATAAGGCTAATCCTATTATTGTTCTTAACAATTTTCCAAGTAGCTTCTTCCTAGAGTGCCCTTGCTTGCATGTCCTTTTTTAAAAATACATTATTGGAAAATCATATGTGTATCTGCCCTCACTCCACTCACAGTCACTCGCACCACCCTCCTGGCTCTGTGGAATGACCTTGTGCTTGGGAAGAGGTCGCAGCACCCACAATGCTCCTCGTCCCTGCCCATGCAATTCGGGCATGGGGAAATCTTTTAAATATACCAATTTGAGTCATTAAATATTTCAGAGACTGTCACTGTAAAATTACTCTAAAATAATAGTCTTTTTAAGATAAATCATATTACGCATTTGTATAGGCCTTAAAAGGGTACTTCAAATTACTCTGTTTTATGTTTTAAATGTGCTCCTGTAGGTTTCCATAGTTATTTAGGAGAACCATCTTTTGCTTTTCAGCCTCCACTGAAGAGTCATTGAAAGCTGAGAGTTCCACTTAAACGTAGTCCTTATGGCTGTGTCAAGATACTTCTTTTGACTATTATGATAAACATTAATGTCACATACACACACAAAAAACACTCTGTTGACCCAGCACATATGCTAAATTGCTTTTCCATCTCCACCCCGACAGTTACCTGTTCAAGGCTTTATGATCCAGCCTGCAGTTCTGAAACAGAGAAACTGTACTTCTCTGACAGGGCATTGAAGCTCAGACCTGGACTACACTGACTGGGGGCCTATACAGAGACAGAAGAAAATGCCCTGGAGTCAGAGACCTTGAACCTGAGCTCTGCCAAGGGCTCCATCAGCTTTGCCATCTCTTGTCCTCTGCACATCTCAGCTTTATTTTTTAATCTACAATAGAAAAAGGAATAATAGTAGATAATAGTAAGAATAATGACCCCACAGGGCTTTTGTGCCAAGCAAACAGGACAGTATAAGTCATCGTAAGAATACAAGTATAAACACAACTCTAGCCCCAGCTAATTATAGCTATTTGAAGAGAGCAGCTAAGCTAACAGGCAACAGAGTTTACTAGACACGAAGGCACACAGGGTCATAGTTCCCAGTGATAACTTTCCCACCAACTTCCCTAGCAAATACCTAGAGAGATGCCAGTGATGTAGAAGATGTCTTCCAGCCTGGATCCAGGCACCAAGAAGGCAGTGGTAGTCTCTCTGGCTAGCTGTGCTAATATTCTCTCTATGACAAGGGTGATCAATTTTTGCCATAAAGTGCTACAGTGGTCCCATCAACTTTTCAGAACACGCTTCTCATCACACTCATGATCTGTACTTTCTGACATAAACTAAGTTTGTTTGGCAAAAGCTGCCACTGATCATAGGTCCTAGAATCACTAACAAATCGGCCTCACTTGCTTCTACCTCTCTCCCAACCTGACATCTTACCAGCAAGGCGTGCAGTCAATGCCCAATACCTCTAGACTCTCCTAAAGACAAGACCTTTAACATTAAGCATATAAATTCTTAGAATCAGTATCTATATATTTTATATTTCAATGATTTTCTGAAAACCACAATAATTTCAAAGCTAGAAAGAGGTTAGATCACTTGAATATCTTTAAATGATTAGCAGACAATATGCACTAAAGACATGTTGAATAAATTCATTTTTAAGATTTTTTTTTTTTTGCACAGGATTTTTACAAATAGACTTGACTGAAGTCATAAGCATTGCTTTTGGCAGAGCGTATGGCAGAACTTAGGTTATCCAGCTCTCGGCTCAGCTTTTGTTTCCATGAACTCTAATGTTAGACATAGTGAGATAGGTAATAATTTAAACACATTCCTGAGTGTTTAAAGTTAAAATTGTACAACATACATTAAGTAGATGGGTCCTGGCTCATCTAAAAGTGTTGTTCAGCATGAATAAAATTGAAAACAAAGACAATCTAGGTAGAATTTGTTTGGTTTCCTACTCCCTCCTATTTGGAATAACATGTAACACAAGCACAATAAAATCAACCAGGAAAGGACTTCTCCGTGAATAGGAATCCTCTGCATTGAGCCCTGTGATTTGGAAAACAAAGTACAATTCAATTCAATTCCAATAATCGGTTTAAAACAGGTGGTCATATTTACAATATGTTTCATGTTTGACATGTTTGTCCGTTAGCCTTCGTACTGAAATGCAAACTGCAACCTGTCGACATGTTCACAATCGCTCATTTCATTTTTCCCTCTTCCTACTCATAAATGGCCAACAGTTCCTCTGGGTCTCCCTGAGTTTCAACATACCTATTCTTGTTTAGTCATATTTCACGATCTAAAACAGATAACTGAAGCCGTTTTAAAGTGTTCACATTTAAAATAACAACAACAACAACACAATTTAACAAGCAACAAATGACCTAATTCGAGATAGAAATTAAGGCTTTAAACATCTATGCTATGCTTTTAAGTCTCTCAAATTGCACTTATGGACACAAACAAAACTGTTCTTGCGATCACGACCAGCACACCTAAATAGGCCGTACTTCATTAGACCTTGCTTTCCTTTGTCTCTACGAGGGTACACACCACAGAACTGACCATCCTGGGGTTAATTTCATACAGACGTTGGAGTAAGATGTGTGTTAAGTTATTTTGCCTTTGAGGATCTTGTAGCCACAGGCATTTCCCCATAGGTGGCCACAGAATGTGGTACACAGTCTTCACGAAGAAAAAGGAATGCACAGTCCTATATCTGCAGCAGTTTGTCAATGCTCGGCAAAGTGAGATAAAGGAAAATAAACAATCTAAAAATCTCTGCTCACAGTGAAACAGCTCCAGACCAAACCCAAAACTGACTCACCTTAGTTTCTTTAAAAGAGTCCAAGAATGAAAGCACTGTAGTTCAAGCACACAGATAACTTCCTGAGATCCAAACACTAGCATAAAGACATCTTGGAAACTTTGAAATCAGTCACAGTAAAGCTAACTTTTTCAGACCCAAAAGATCAAGGCAAAAAAGGAACACTCATGCTTGCCCATGAACGTCCAGAGAGAAGCAATTCTTGAAGCTCGTTGGCGGAAAAATGGGGAAAACACACCTGTATCCTTTGTGGCATCTCTTCCTGGGACTTACCATATGGATGGAGCTTCCGTGCCACTGATCTCTAGGAAATCGTATCCTTCTTCTAGCTGAAAGTCAGTGAAGACCAGCGCAATGGTGTCCCCGGGCTCAGCCACAATGGTCCAGGTGCAGTCCGCGTTGTTCTCGTACTCTGAAGGGAAGTGCGGGCTGGAGATGGAGCTGATGGTCCCACGTAAGGTTCCTCCGCAGGCTCCCTCAGCTGCAGGGGCAGAAGCAGAAAGAAAGCATCACGTTTCAGGATGGTTTCCATACACGAGTGTGTCCACCAAGTGTCACTCTTGATCAGCGACAAATATTTCCTGAACCCCAAATTGAGACACTCAATCTGAAAAAGAATATTTTGGTATGTTAATGAGTTCTATGAAAAGGCTTACAAGAGTCTAACATTTAAATAGGATTATTAATTGAATGGCCATTATGGGAAAGATGGAAATGGTGGCTTTTCTAAAACGTGGGAAGTGTAGTAGCCATGTACGTGACATGGATAGACAGCCTAACAAGATTTTCAGAGATTTTCTCCAAATCCTGGAAGATGACACTATTTAAGCAACATTTTGAGACTTAGAAACATGTGGGCGTTTATTCATGGATGTCTGGCTTTGAGAATACTGTGCTCTTAAAAGAAATGGTTGCCCTAAATTTATTTTCTATAAATTTGGGATTAATTTTGGTTTTGAATTTCAGATAGCTATTCAGTAACATAACAGAGGCACATCACCTCATAGAAAGGTTCTCAGTAGAAAATAGTTGCATGAAACTTAAAGTGGAATATCTTAGAAAAGCAATCAGTGAAAGGCCAGTAAAGATAAAAGTGCATTTAAAATACAAACTAACATTTAAAAAATTATTGGTTAGAAAGGAAACAGATCTTGGAAAGTTTGCTGTAGAGTAAAAAAGCTTTTTTGGTACATTTATATTATCTATTACAAAACATTATGGGCATATCAAATTATATATAGTTTATATATACAACATAAACTATAAGACAGTTTATATATATAACATATAAACTATATGATATACAGTTTATATATTACATATAGCTATCTTATATATATAAACTATATATACTATATATATCTTATATATATAAACTATATATACATGCGAGAGAAGTATTTTAAAATAACATGTTCTAAAGCATGTTTTTTAAAATTTCTTCCTTCCCTCCTTTCTTTCTTCCTTTTCTTTCTTTCCTCAAATACTTCCTATCCATATGTATATTTAACAGTGATTAATTCTGATACTGCGGTGTGGATGATATGTAAAAGTCAGCCTGTTACCAAGATGGGGGGAGTTTGCTGTAAGCAGAGATCGTGTGACCGGCCTGAGCACTTACGAAGTGCATGTCTTCGACCCTACCCACCCATCTCTACCAAAATTACAGCAAAGTGAGAGGAACTGACCTCTTTTTATTAACCCTTCCCAAGTTGCACGTTCCAATGTTTCTTTCATCTTTCAGAGATGTTCGTTTTATTTTGGCAGGATCTAAGCCTCACAAAAAAGTCAAAATAGAACCCACCTTGTTGGCAACAGTAAGAGGGTGATATAGCTCCCTTCAAATTAGCTCCCTTCAGTTTACTCAGAAGAATGCCAGGGGCATAGGGGTAGTTGACAGCACATGGTTTTAGTTCCCAGAGTTTGGAGTATTGCATTTTGCATCCTTCCTACGGGATACCAGGCTGGTCTACACACTAGGCATTCTCATGCTGTTTATGTCAACTAATGCTAACGGCAGCTTTAGAGTGGACGTCTTTGAGAGGTACACTTGGAGGAAAATTGCTACCTTCAAATGTCAATGAAATCAAGACTACGTTACGGATGGGTCTTCTCATGTTTTAATAGTTGGTCCAACAGTGACGCCCATCCAAAGCACATGACATTGTGGAAAAGGCTGCCCATGTTTTGTAGGACATCTCAGGAAACTCATTTTTGAGATCCCAAATTTATTTTAAACTAAATAATTATTAAATGTACAGATTATAAAAATTCTGCTATCACGGTATTGTTTCCTTTTAAAAGTGCAAAACGGAACACGAATAAAAATAACTGTGTATATACTGCAATTTGAAAACTGCAAAAATAGTTCCTGTGCCCACTACCAAATGTCTTTCCTGCCCCCTGCCCTCCATGGGCACCACTGTACAAGCACACACACACAACCCTGGTCAACTGAGACCCAGCTCCACAACTGCCCAGCTAGCCACAATTTTTATTACATTCTTGGGAACAGCTACTAGGAATGTTATCATACATATACATTTCCCTGTCAAAATTGTATTTTTGAAAACAGAGATAAAAATCAGTGCCATATAAAAATAAGAGGAAGTACATATTCCAGCCATGAGGAAAAATAGAGTGGCAACTATTGAGATTCAGACATTATGCAGAATTCAGCTCTAAGCACCTTGGGTTGGGATAATGCTGAATCAGGTTAACAACTAAAAGTGACACATACTTTATGTTGTTTTTCTTTAAACCCAAATATAAATATTCCCTTCATAAAGGGATGAGGTAAACAAGATCACTAGCGACAGATATTTACTTTTGTTACTGATTAAATAACTCTATATAAACATGTCACACACATAAATATTTCCAGAGTAATAACTGTTTTTCATGTATAAATACATAATTTTATTTAATATTTAGATTTTATTCGTTTCTCTGAGTTCATTATATACTATGAAAGTTAACTTATCTCACTGTAAAAACAGATAGAAAAGAAAATAGTTCTAATACCTTTATTACATAAAATGATAAAATATCATAGATGTGTGGAATTAAAAGAAAATTATCGAAGTCCAAGTTACCAAAATGATGTAGTTGAAAGATTAATGAAATATATTAATTGAAATCCAACTGCTGAAACTGCATATATTCTTCACAATTCACCTTGTTGGCAAGCAATCCCCCCTTTCAATGTTTTAGAGGGGAAAATAAAAAAATGAAAAAAACCTGACATCAAATGATTATGAATTTTTGTCATGTCAACCAATGAGCTGAATCACTGTCTACTATTTAAAAAGCTTTGAAATAGTTGTATTTATGTGCATGGTATAGAATAAACATAGAATACAAGTGTGTAGAATAAGCAGCTTAACCGGATTCTTCTGGGAAAACATCTCAGTAACCTTGACCAGAAGTGAATTTAAACCTATCTGATAGGAGTGTTTACAGGCGGCCAACATAAACAGGGACACCAGCCACAGCTCCAGGACAGAGTCCTGGACCCCCACCCTGCAGCCATTAGCCCCCTGGTCTCTCCACTGCTGGACGGTCCGATGACCTGCAGTAGGTGTCTAGGGAGTTTGGAGGGCTCCGGGAATGGATACGTGTTAACTAGTAAAAGAGTGTTCCTTTTTATTTTAACAGCTGACAGAACTGTGCTGGTGCCCACCAGAGTACCAGCCCTGATCAAATGAGCATACCTCACTGCCACGCAGTTTCCTTGTATTTAAAATGCCAGTGGTTGAGCTGGATAAACTCCAGTGTTATGTCCCTGTCTAATATTTGGGTCCCCTGAGTCTAAGATCTTAGACACTTAGTATCTACATTTTCCTAGAACTTCCCTTGCTGAACGAGTGGATGATGGAGACACGTACTTCATTGCGCCAGCATGAGTACCATGCTCACTGAATCCAGGTAAGAACAGAGCATCGACTACAGCAGACAGGTGGTGAAATTTAAGGGTAACTTTGTTGGGAAACGAGTACATGACATAAAGAAGGCAAAATAGAAAAGCCAAATAAAATGAAGAAAAAAACATTTAAGGTAGCAGAGAGAAAAAAAAAATTCCCAAACCTTATCACTATCGCATTTCTTCAGTAGATATGTTAATGTCCATGGAATATTTCGGAATGAGTTACAGTTAGAATCAGGCCAGCATAATATATGCAAGATGTATTAGAATTCTTTGTACAGCACTCCACATAAAATATAGTAGAATATTATCAAGATAATCTGATTGATAACTTGAATATTATATATATAAGACAAACAAAAAAACTTCATGCTATTCATTGGATAAAATGCTTAAATCACAGAAAATCTTTAGTACAGAATGAGGCAAAATTAGTGTCGGTGCTTGTGAGTGTGTGTGTGTGCGTGTGTGTGTGCATGTGTGTGTGTGTGTGTGTATATGTGTGTTTCTGTTTGGAAGAGCCTGCTATAGTGCTGTAAGTATTCCTCTAACAAAACTTTTTAACTCTTAATTTCTCCACTCTTTTTGTAAGGGATTTTACTTTCTAAACAGCAACACTTTAAACATAATAACATTTGAAGAAGGGCTACATAACTACTATCTTTGATGAGCAAAACGTTTTTAAAAATAAATCAATTTGTTTCCTTTTACATCTATGCAGCTCTCCTTGATGATCAATTTTATAAATAATGCCACAGAGGAAACAGTTTTCAAAGCCCATTTCGACTGAGAAAAATTATTACTTAATTTTTGATATAATATTTACTTGCGAACTTATCTTCCAGTTTGGCTGCTAAAGATATTAAATTGCTCCAACATATCGCTAAAGGATAAAGGCTTTGCTGACAGAAATGGGAACCATTATCCCTACAGCATGGAGTGTTACAAGGACCTAATATGAGTAAATGTACATCATAAATGATGAGTGAAGAGACATTATTTAAGAAAGTATATTGGAATAACTGAATAGAAATTTTTAAAATATCAACTTAAAAATTCCCTCATACAAAATACCTGTTACACAAATTAAAATGTTTGAATGTATTAAATAATGGGTAACTTGTCACATTAAAATATAATATATGGTCTCAAATTAAGCATTATCTCAACTAAACAGAAATTGTGAATGTTACTGAAGCAAAAATAACTTCATGAGTAAACCAATCTACCTAATTTTTCCAAAATAAATATATACAAATAAAAACAACACAACAAAAAAATATTTGCAACAACACAGCTGGGGGATATTATTTATACTTACTTGATTTGTATTTTAAAAAAAAAGATACAGGCTGGGCGCGGTGTGTCATGCCTGTAGTCCCAGCACTTTGGGAGCCCGAGGCAGGTGGATCACGAGGACAGGGGATTGAGACCATCCTGGCTAACATGGTGAAACCCCCTCTCTACTAAAAACACATAAAAGTAGCTGGGTGTGGTGATGGGCACCTGCAATCCCAGCTACTCGGGAGGCTGAGGCAGGAGAATGGTGTGAACCTGGGAGATGGAGCTTGCAGTGAGCCGAGATTTCCCAACTGCACACCAGCCTGGGCGACAGAGCGAGACTCTGTCTCAAAAAACAAGTAAATAAATAAATAAATAAATAAATAACAAGATACAAACAGACACATGGAAAAAAAAGATTTTAAACGGCAATTTAAATAAGAGTGAATTCTAGAATAAACCAAAATTAAAAACAAACACAGGTGAAGTTTCAACCTTTCTTATTATGATATGCATTCAAATGAAAACAACACTGAAATACCATCTAATATACATTAAAAAGATAAATTTTGAAAATACATAAACACCAAGAGTGAAACTGATATAGTTGTATGCTCCTAATATCAACATGCATTAATATAGTGCTTCAGGCAATTCACCAACACCAGCGAGTGATACTGAGAGGGCTCATATTCCCTGGCAAGTTACCCAATTTAGGGTCTGATGTCTATTGAGTATATTGTAGGTGTCTGATATTCTATACCAAGGTCATTAAGTGAACTATTTTGTTTAATCACATCCAAAATGTGTGATAAAATGTTTATTTTTGTTCCTATTTCACAGCTACCAAGAGAGAAATGTTCTTCATTTTTTTAGGAAACAAAACAAAACAAAATCCATCAACTGGGAAACATTCAGAGACTCAGAAAATATATGATCAACTGAATAAAATTAAAATTAATCAGCATACTCTATTGTAAAACAGAAAAAAAAGGTATAATGTCTGCTCTGTGAAAAAGCAGAACAAATTTATCTACATTAAGGTGTATACATATGTATATTTCAACTTAAGTATAAAGACTAAGAAATATAAACATTTTAATATAATTGTGGTATTATAGTAACATAATTGTTATGAGGGATTTAAAAACTCCTTCAATGTTTTGTCAAGAAATAGTTTAACATCTAGAAAACATCCCAATAACATTCATGAATAATGAATGAAACTTGTGAATTCTTAATCACAGTAGATGTAGAACTTTATGCGTTTCTGAGAGAGTATATCCACAAATCATATATTTAAAACGTATTAGAAATGCTGTTGTTTTTGTTTTAAAATAAGTCCTGCCATGAAATTTTTTTAAAGGAAAGGCTATTTTGTAGTAAAAAAATAATTGCCTAATTTATCTATCATATATCTGGATTTTTGTGTTATATTTAATAACAAGGAAAACATAAAAATGAAGTAGTATTTATAGCAACATACAATTTGCTATTACAAACAAAACATATTTATTTGGGAATTTCCTTCTTTCCTTCATTTTACCATTCTACAATACATTTTAGATTTCAATAAATTTGTGTATTAAATAGTTACTTTCTTAAAAATATTCAGCTGGTTAGGTTACAAAGTTGACCTGGATGAGATTGGTGACTGTTATTCTTTTATGTATTTATTTGTTTTTGAGGTGCAGTTTCGCTCTGTCACCCAGACTGGAGTACAATGGCGCGATCTTGGCTCACTGCAAGCTCTGCCTCCCGGGTTCACGCCATTCTCCTGCCTCAGCCTCCTGAGGAGCTGGGACTACAGGCGCCCGCCACCACGCCCGGCTAATTTTTTTGTATTTTTAGTAGAGACGGGGTTTCACTGTGTTAGCCAGGATGGTCTCAATCTCCTGACCTCGTGATCCACTCGCCTCAGCTTCCCTGGTGACTATTATTCTAAGTGAAGTACTCAGGAACGGAAAACCAAACATCCTACGTTCTCATTGGTATGTGGGAACCAAGCTATGAGGATGCAAAGGCATAAGAATGATATAATGGACTTTGGAGATTTGGGGGGAAGAGTGGAGGGGGGGGCAAGGGAGATAAAAGACGACATATATGGTGCAGTGGATACTGCTCAGGTTGTGCATGCACCAACATCTCACAAATCACCACTAAAGAACTTACTTATGTAACCAAATACCATCTACACCGCAATAACTTATAGAAAATAAAATAAAATAATAAAAAAAGTTTCAAACCTATAGACATTCATTGTACTTGCAGAAAACGTAATGAAGGGGCAGGTTTGGCTCCTTGAATAGAGACACGTGGCCGGGTGGTCACTCCTTCTGCAACCAGTTAGACACAGACAAAGTGCTTTACAGGGCCACTGTCTCAACATGCTGCCCAACAATGAACAGTGAATTATCTCCAGTTTCAAATCATGTGGTGAGACACTTGCCTTTCTCAACGAATTGGCTCATTCTTTGATTATTTTGTGAACTGTCTTTTATTGTGTAAGGACATTTTACATGGGATTATAAGGTTTGCAGTCATAAATTCACTCTCGACTGAGAGAACATAGGGTATCTGCCATGTATACTATATTTGGTGCTTTCTTCCCACTTCAAACAACAGAAGAACTTTCAAGATTCCCTCATTTGATTTGTTTCAGCTAAATATTTGGAAGTGAGTTACTGTATACAAGCAAACATGAACATTAGAATAAACAGTGTCAAAATCTCATTTGCACTTCGCGTTAATAGACCCAGGACTGCTAGCATAAGCACTGTCTCTTAATTCCCTGGTCCCCATGAACAGGAGCCGGCTGCCAAAATCACTGAGAATTGGCTTAGAACTTGACTTTGCAGAACCACGCATTTATGTTAATTAATTTATTCATTCAATACATAGGAAAACTAATTCTCTCCTAGAATGAGCAGAGAAGGGTTTTCTGAAAACACAGTATTTAGGCCAGATTTGAAAAAAAGGCACTATTCAAGGAATGAGCTAGAGGAAGGGCATTCCCAACAGATGGAACAGAAAGCGCCATGGCCCTGAGGAGACTTGATATTCACATAGCAACCACAGATGCTTTAGGTACTACAAACTCCCCATGACATTTTTGGGTGCATTCTCAAGCAGTTGCTGAGAATTCCGGGGCAGAAATATACTGAGTTTGTGTGCAGGAGTAAGTCTCATTCATCAACAGGATCATGACCGCTGGAATAAAGAAAAAATGAAAAGCATTTGGGATGCTGAGACGGATAGATCACCTGAGGTCAGCAGTTCAAGGCCAGCCTGGCCACCATGGTGAAACCCCATCTCTACTACAAATACAAAAAATAGCTGGGTGTGGTGGTTCATGCCTGTAATTCCAGCTACTTGGGAGGCTGGGGCCAGAGAATCACTTGAACCTGGGAGGCAGAGGTTGCAGTGAGCCAAGATCGCTCCACTACACTTGGCCTCAGCGATAGAGAGAGGCCCTCCCTCAAAATAAATAAATAAATAAATAATAAATACATAAAGGCAATATTCTTGGGATATGAGTTTTATTTAGAATTGATCCTTCCCTTTGTCAAATCCATAGGTAAAGCAAGAGAGGGAACACTAGTTTATGTCCTTTTCCTTTTAATCTGCACAAGCAGATGGCAATGTCACAATATCTCATTTCTATACAATGAAGTCCAGACTGGAACCAGAAGTAACTCACCACTAATTATCATGGCTTATATCACCATTTGTATTTCTTTTGTCACTGAGAGAATCCAGGACTTTTCGTTTTTTTTTTTTTTTTTTTTTTCTGAGACGGAGTCTCACTCTGTTGCCCAGGCTGGAGCACAGGGGCACAATCTCAGCTCACTGCAAGCACTGCCTCCTGGGTTCAAGCTATTCTCCTGCCTCAGCCTCCTGAGTAGCTGGGACTACAGGCACCCGCCACCACACCCGGCTAATTTGTGTGTGTGTGTGTGTGTGTGTGTGTGTGTGTGTATTTTTAGTAGAGGTGGGGTTTCACCGTGTTAGCCAGAACGGTCTTGATCTCCTGACCTCATGATCCGCCCCGCCTCGGCCTCCCAAAGTGCTGGGATTAGAAGCATCAGCCACCGAGCCTGGCCACAACTTCTAGGATTTCTCAGTGAAATCAAGCGCTGATGCCCGCTTTCATAGAACATGCCTTCTATATATTTTCTACTCAAAGCTGTGAACTACTCAAATCACCACTCAAAATAAAACCAAAGCTTACAGGGCCCTGAAAGGCATTATATGAGCTGGAATCTTGGCTTCTCCTGCTCCTCATCCTCCACCTCCTTTGGTTCCTCTCTCCCTTGCTTCCACTTCCTCACTGGGTCTAGCCACACTGCTTCCTGGGGCCAGGGCACCTATGTCCCTGCCCCAAGGCCTTTGTAATGACCACCCTACCTGAGAAGTGCATCTCCCTGGCTGACTTCAGAGCCCTTTACAAGCCACTTTCCTGCCCACCTTCTCTGACCACCATATTTAAACTGGCACTCGCCTAGATTACTTCCCGCCTCTCCATCCTGTATACTTACCTCTAGGTGCTTGCTGACTGCAAAGCAATGGAATGCAAGCTTTATGAGCCTGTTCTTGCACTTGCATGCACCTGTTCCTAGAAAGTAGCCTAATGGAAGTTTTCTTTCTTCCTCTTTTTTTTTTATTTCATACAATGAATGAAAAGTGAATGATGCTGGCTTTCCTCTAGTTATATCAGTTGCAAACAAGCCTCTATTCAGTTGTCTTTAGCAAGTGTTAGGACTATGACAAAATATATTTAGGGGGCTATGCATGGAATCAAACCATATCGTCTCTAAGAATAGAAGAATAAAAATGTATTTAGTTATAGAGACACGTGGCTTTCTTCAGAATGAGTTTAAAAAAAATAGTCTATAAGAACTGCCTCCAGGTGGAGCCAAGATCGCCGAATAGGAACAGCTCCCATCTACAGCTCCCAGCATGAGAGACACAGAAGACAGGTGATTTCTGCATTTCCATAGGAGGTACCGGGTTCATGTCACTAGGGAGTGCCAGACAGTGGGTGCAGGACAGTGGGTGCAGCGCACTGTGAGCGAGCTGAAGCAGGGCGAGGCACTGCCTCACTTGGGAAGTGCAAGGGGTCAAGGAGTTCCCTTTCCTGGTCAAAGAAAGGGGTGACAGACGGCACCTGGAAAATTGGGTCACTCACACCCTAATACTGCGCTTTTCCAACAGGCTTAAAAAACGGCACACCAGGAGATTATATCCTGCACCCAGCTCGGAGGGTCCTACGCCCACGGAGTCTCACTTATTGCGAGCATAGCAGTCTGAGATCAAACTGCAAGGCAGCAGCCAGTCTGGGGGAAGAGCCCCTGCCATCACCCAGGCTTGGTTAGGTAAACAAAGCAGCCAGGAAGCCTGAACTGGGTGGAGCCCACCACAGCTCAAGGAGGCCTGCCTGCCTGCCTCTGTAGGCTCCACCTCTAGGGGCAGGGCACAGACAAACAAAAAGACAGCAATAACCTCTGCAGACTTAAATGTCCCTGTCTGACAGCTTGAAGAGAACAGGGGTTCTCCCAGCACGCAGCTGGAGATCTGAGAACAAGCAGAATGCCTCCTCAAGTGGGTCCCTGACCCCCAAGTAGCCTAACTGGTAGGCAACCACCAGTAGGGGCAGACTGACACCTCACAGGGCCGGGTACTCCTCTGAGACAAAACTTCCAGATGAACGAACAGGCGGCAGCATTTGCAGATCACCAAAATCCGCTGTTCTACAGCCAACGCTCTTCTGCAGCCACCACTGTGGACACCCAGGCAAATAGGGTCTGGAGTGGACCTCTAGCAAACTCCAACAGACCTGCAGCTGAGGGTCCTGTCTGTTACAATGAAAACTAACAAACAGAAAGGACATCCACACCAAAAACCCACCTGTACGTCACCATCATCAAAGACCAAAAGTAGATGAAACCACAAAGATGGGTAAAAAACACAGCAGAAAAACTGGAATGCTAAAAAGCAGAGCACCTCTCCTCCTCCAAAGGAACACAGCTCCTCACCAGCAACGGAACAAAGCTGGACGGAGAATGACTTTGACGAGTTAAGGGAAGAAGGCTTCAGACGATCAAACTACTCCAAGCTACAGGAGGAAATTCAAACCAATGGCAAAGAAGTTAGAAACTTTGAAAAAAAATTAGACAAATGGATAACTAGAATAACCAATGCAGAGAAGTCCTTAAAGGAGCTGGTGGAGCTGAAAGCCAAGGCTCAAGAACTATGTGAAGAATGCAAAAGCCTCAGGAGCAGATGCGACCAACTGGAAGAAAGGGTGTCAGCGATGGAAGATGAAATGAATGAAATGAAGTGAGAAGGGAAGTTAAGAGAAAAAAGAATAAAAAGAAACAAACAAAGCCTCCAAGAAATATGGGACTATGTGAAAACACCAAATCTACGTCTGATTGGTGTACCTGAAAGTCACAGGAAGAATGGAACCAAGTTGGAAAACACTGTGCAGGGTATTATCTAGGAGAACTTCCCCAGTCTAGCAAGGCAGGCCAATATTCAGGTTCAGGAAATACAGAGAACACCACAAAGACAGTCCTTGAGAAGAGCAACTCCAAGACACATAATTGTCAGATTCACCAAATTTGAAATGAAGGAAAAAATGTTAAGGCCAGCCAGACAGAAAGGTCCGGTTACCCACAAAGGGAAGCCCATCAGACTAACAGCTGATCTCTCGGCAGAAACTCTACAAGCCAGAAGAGAGTGGGAGCCAACATTCAACATTCTTAAAGGAAATAATTTTCAACCCAGAATCTCATATCCAGCCAAACTAAGCTTCATAAGTGAAGGAGAAATAAAATCCTTTACAGACAAGCAAATGCTGAGTGATTTTGTCACCACCAGGCCTGCCCTAAAAGAGCTCCTGAAGGAAGCACTAAACATGGAAAGGAACAACCGGTACCAGCCACTGCAAAAACATGCCTAATTGTAAAGACCATCGAGGCTAGGAAGAAACTGCATCAACTAACAAGCAAAATAACCAACTAACATCATAATGACAGGATCAAATTCATACATAACAATATTAACTTTAAATGTAAATGGGCTAAATGCTCCAATTAAAAGACACAGACTGGCAAACTGGATAAGGAGTCAAGACCCATCAGTGTGCTGTATTCAGGAAACCCATCTCACGTGCAGAGACACACATAAACTCAAAATAAAGGGATGGAGGAAGATCTATTGAGCAAATGGAAAACAAAAAAAGGCAGGGGTTGCAATCCTAGTCTCTGATAAAATAGACTTTAAACGAACAAAGATCAAAAGAGACAAAGAAGGCCATTAAATAGTGGTAAAGGGATCAATTCAACAAGAGGGGCTAACTATCCTAAATATATATACACCCAACACAGGAGCACCCTGATTCATAAAGCAAGTCCTGAGTGACCTACAAAGGGACTTAAACTCCCACACAATAATAATGGGAGATTTTAACACCCCACTGTCAACATTAGACAGATCAATGAGACAGAAAGTTAACAAGGATACCCAGGAATTGAACTCAGCTCTGCACAAAGTGGACCTAATAGACATCTAGAGAACTCTCCACCCCAAATCCACAGAATATACATTTTTTTAAGCACCACACCACACCTATTCCAAAATTGACCACATAGTTGGAAGTCAAGCTCTCCTCAGCAAATGGAAAAGAACAGAAATTATAACAAACTGTCTCTCAGACCACAGTGCAATCAAACTAGAACTCAGGATTAAGAAACTCACTCAAAACCCCTCAACTACATGGAAACTGAACAACCTGCTCCTGAATGACTATTGGGTACATAACGAAATGAAGGCAGAAATAAAGATGTTCTTTGAAACCAACGAGAACAAAGACACAACATACCAGAATCTCTGGGACACGTTCAAAGCAGTGTGTAGAGGGAAATTTATAGCACTAAATGCCCACAAGAGAAAGCAGAAAAGATCCAAAATTGACACCCTAACATCACAATTAAAAGAACTAGAGAAGCAAGAGCAAACACATTCAAAAGCTAGCACAAGGCAAGAAATAACTAAAATCAGAGCAGAACTGAAGGAAATAGAGACACAAAAAACGCTTCAAAAAATTAATGAATCCAGGAGCTGGTTTTTTGAAAAGATCAACAAAATTGATAGACCGCTAGCAAGACTAGTAAAGAAGAAAAGAGAGAAGAATCAAATAGACGCAATAAAAAATGAAAAAGTGGTTATCACCACCGATCCCACAGAAATACAATCCACCATCAGAGAATACTACAAACACCTCTATGCAAATAAACTGGAAAATCTAGAAGAAATGGATAAATTCCTCGAAAAATACACCATCCCAAGACTAAATCAGGGAGAAGTTGAATCTCTGAATAGACCAATAACAGGCTCTGAAATTGTGGCAATAATCAATAGCTTACCAACCAAAAAGAGTCCAGGACCTGATGGATTCCCAGCTGAATTCTACCAGAGGTCCAAGGAGGAACTGGTACCATTCCTTCTGAAACTATTACAATCGATAGAAAAAGAGGGAATCCTCCCTAACACATTTTATGAGGCCAGCATCCTCCTGATACCAATGCCTGGCAGAGACATAACCAAAAAAGAGAATTTCAGACCAATATCCTTGATGAACATTGATGCAAAAATCCTCAATAAAATACTGGCAAACCAAATCCAGCAGCACATCAAAAAGCTTATCCACCATGATCAAGTGGGCTTCATCCCTGGGATGCAAGGCTGGTTCAACATACACAAATCAATAAATGTAATCCAGCATATAAACAGAACCAAAGACAAAAACAACATGATTATCTCAATACACGCAGAAAAGGCCTTTGACAAAATTCAACAACACTTCATGCTAAAAACTCTCAATACATTAGGTATTGATGGGACGTATCTCAAAATAATAAGAGCTATCTATGACAAACCCACAACCAATATCATACTGAATGGGCAAAAACTGGAAGCATTCCCTTTGAAAACTGGCACAAGACAGGGATGCCCTCCCTCACCACTCCTATTCAACATGGTGCTGGAAGTTCTGGCCAGGGCAATCAGGCAGGAGAAGGAAACAAAGGGCATTCAATTAGGAAAAGAGGAAGTCAAATTGTCCCTGTTTGCAGATGACATGATTGTATATCTAGAAAACCCCATTGTCTCAGCCCAAAATCTCCTTAATCTGATAAGCAACTTCAGCAAAGTCTCAGGATACAAAATGAATGTACAAAAATCACAAGCATTCTTGTACACCAATCACAGACAAACAGAGAGCCAAATCATGAGTGAACTCCCATTCACAATTGCTTCAAAGAGAATAAAATACCTAGGAATCCAACTTACAAGGGATGTGAAGGACCTCTTCAAGGAGAACTACAAACCACTGCTCAATGAAATAAAAGAGGATACAAACAAACGGAAGAACATTCCATGCTCATGGGTTGGAAGAATCAATATCGTGAAAATGGCCATACTGCCCAAGGTAATTTGTAGATTCAATGCCATCCCCATCAAGCTACCAATGACTTTCTTCACAGAGTTGGAAAAAACTACTTTAAAGTTCATACGGAACAAATAAAGAGCCCGCATCACCAAGAGACGCAACCCAAATGTCCATCAATGATAGACTGGATTAAGAAAATGTGGCACATATACACCATGGAATACTATGCAGCCATAAAAAATGATGAGTTCATGTCCTTTGTAGGGACATGGATGAAGCTGGATACCATCATTCTCAGTAAACTATTGCAAGGACAAAAAACCAAACACCGCATGTTCTCACTCATAGGTGGGAATTGAACAATGAGAACTCATGGATACAGGAAGGGGAACATCACACTCTGGGGACTGTTGTGGGCTGGGGGGATGGGGGAGGGACAGCATTAGGAGATATACCTAATGCTAAATGATGAGTTAATGGGTGCAGGCCAACACAGCACATGGATACATATGTAACGAACCTGCACATTGTGCACATGTACCCTAAAACCTAAAGTATAATAATAAAAAAAGATCACGTGTGCTGATTAGGTCAAGAGAATGGAAAACAAAGGGTGTGATAGTTATGAGTATTTACTTACAGATCACATTATTCTTTTACCATTTTGTCATTGGAGAGCCATGAATAAACCCACCTGTTTTCACTTCAGCTCATTTGTTGGTAATAATGCAGTCTTAGCTTTTTGTTTAAAGACTTTGTAACATTTTATTCAGGATGTTGAGTGTAAACCATATGTAATCTTTAAGAAAATCGTTCTGAAATTGTATCCAAGACAGTTGAGATTATTCCTATTACATGTAAGAGTTAAGTGAAAAAATACCTTCTGTAGAATGGAGAGAATCTAGCTACAGAATTTTCTCCTCTTAACTTAGAGGGCAGTTTATAGACCTCCCTCCCTCCCCAAACTTTTGTGTGTCTGTTTTGTTTGTTTGTTTTTTGGTCTTGTATTGAAAAAGCAGAGAAACTCAGTTGAGGACAAGAAATCAACTAAGAAAATTCCTGAGATTATTTGACAGCAGCTACAGAATACATTCTATATTGCCAAAAAGTGTGTAGGGGTGGGGTGGGGGAGCTCTGTGATAGTTAAGGACAGGCCGGCAGAAAGGCTTCTGGGGTCAAGCTGAGCATAATGTTTGGAGGAATGTTGGAAAGAGGTTGGAGCTCCAATGTCAAGATGTAGAAAAACCTTTAAGAAATCTGAGGTTAAGATCAGGGGTTAATTAAACTGGTGAAGACATTTGTGAGAAAAAATTTAATTGTGCTTATCATTGTTTACATAAAATATTTTCTCTCTGAAAAAAATGAAAAAATAAAAATAAATAAATAAATAAAATTTCAGCCCTCCCTTGTTTACACATGATGCAGAACAAAACTTGAAGTTATTGTTGAAAGTTACAGATAAATACTTGATTGTTAAAGTTAGCACACATGATTCAGTGTTTTCTTTTTTTTTTTGAGATGGAGTCTTGCTCTGTCACCCAGGCTGGAGTGCTGTGGCACGATCTCAGCTCACTGCAAGCTTCCCCTCCCAGGTTCCTGCCATTCTCCTGCCTCAGCCTCCTGAGTAGCTGGGACTACAGGCTTCTGCCACTACGCCCAGCTAATTTTTTGTATTTTTGGTAGAGAAGGGGTTTCACTGTGTTAGCCAGCATGGTCTCGATATCCTGACCTCCTGATCCGCCCGCCTAGGCCTCCCAAAGTGCTGGGATTACAGGCTTGAGCCACCACGCCCGGTCTGATTCAGTATTTTCTAAATTGTGCTCCTATGACTTCCACGTCAAAGAGTTAATGTTTACAAACAGCAAAATAGTCAGTGGGTAGGTTTGGTGGCCATACCGAATTTCCATCAGAGCAATTATTTTTAAAAATCTGTTTCCTTCATTGAGTTCTCATAAAATTTTGCATTTAAAGAAAAGGTGGTATAGCTAAAAGATGGTTGAATGCCACTGAGTTAATCCAAGTAGAAGTTAAGGCATTTAAGGAGAGATGCATTTGAATCTACTTATTTCTGTAAGTGGGGAAAATAATTCTAAATGTTAACTGCAAATCAGAATGAACTGATTTCTATTTCCTCCCAAGGAATTTCAGACTTTTTAAAAAAGTTTATTTCTCACCTCTAAAATTTTTATGCCCCTTTCGTAGGTATAAACGTTGCTAGAAATCTGTCTTACGGACATAATTTAAAATACAAAATAGAACATTACTTAGAAGAAAACTGCCATGTTTATCATAAAGAAAAATTGAAATAATCTAAACATTCAACAGCAGATACATTATTAAATAAGCTATGATACATTCAAACCATAGGGTCATCAAATGTGTTTACCAAGCATTTATAATATTCCTTCAGTGAATTTCTAAGACACGATGTTAAATTTAAAAATGCAGGGTATACAATTGGATGTATAATTCCATCTCAGTTTTTACAATTGCATGGGGAAATATCCAGCAAAGGAATACGAAATACACGCACATATAGAATATAATAGTTTGTAATACTAGCAGACATTATTTAGGAATGAAGCGCCACAAAGAGTTGGTGGTCAGGATGTGGCTACCTCCACAGGCGCTCACTCCTCCAGGGGCCACAGTGAAAGGAACCCAGAGATATGGACCATTCCTGCTCCATCCCCCTCCCTCCTGTTCTCACAGAGTCAATCCCACTTACTTCATGCCTGAGGCCATTAAGAGGGTACTCTTGCACATCCTTTGTCTTCCTTTACAACAGGCCCTGCAAGAAGCCCTGGTCTCCTGGGTTGCCCTTTATCCCTCCAACTCTCATCCTCTTAAAGATCTACACATCTTATTTTCTGATCCCCTAATCATAATTCTTCCTATGCTCCTGAATGTCTTCTACTACTTACATGAAAACTGAAAGTCAATTATAAGCAAAATTTCCTACATTTCAACTACTTGTGACATATTTTCCTTCCCTTCTTCCTCTGATGGAAACCTGGATGTCTTTTCTGAAGTCATCTCAGTAGCCAATGTTTTACATCCATAGTCCACGTCCACCGGTCCTGCTGGCAGACCATGCTCACCCACATGCATCTCATGGCTACTTCTAGGCGACTTTTGTTCCTTCCTCCCTCATGTGCCCAGCTTTGAGTCTCTTGCCATGAGAATCTAGCACCCACTATCTTGTAGCCATCTACAAACCCCTACTTGAACTCCACTATTCCATGAAGATTTAAACTTCTAGCCCACTATCAGCCTCTTCAACTCTACCTTTGCCCAAATTCTTGCTCATTTCAATGTTAACACAGGTAATCCTGGGAATAACACATAACCTCTTTGGTTAATTCTCCCCTCTCTTCCAACAGCCCAGCTCTACCTCAGCCACGGCATCACCGTTCCCATCATCACCCTCTATCTTCTCACTGCCAGTAAGGGATCATTTTCCACAGCTGCAGTTCTGAATGTTCCATTCTCAGACCCCAACTCCCCATACCAGGTCACTTACCCAAACATGTACACTCTAATAGTTGTTTGACTCATGGGACCTAGAGTTCCCTGACCCTGCCTCCTCTTCACTTTCTTTTCCTTGTCCCTACCATGTCCTCATCTCTTCTCTTAACATCCTTAGGGTTCATGGCCTAATACACTCCCTTGCATTTACCATAACGCTGCCATCATCAAAGTAAAACACCTTTGGTTCCAGTCTAGGCCAAGTCTACTTTTACGTCCATGCAGGTAAAAGCAGCTGGAGGAATTTCAAAACCAAAAACACACTGAAAGGTCTAACTTTACATGTATGGTCATAATCCTACATTGGCTCATAATGATGCCCAGCAATCCCGCTTCACTGTCTGCATCTGTTCATTGCTCCCTTTTTGGGGGATGACTGTTTCACGCCTTCTTCCTTCTAAAGCGGCCAGCATCTCTCGCCAAACCCTCACTGCCACCTGATGAGTTTGGTTTCCATTTCACAAAGAAAATAGAAGCAACAAAAGAGAAATTCTGTAATCTATCACCTTCAGTTTTGATCCCTACTTATAAAATATCTTTCCTGCAAATATTTCTACCTAGTGGGTACACTTGTTTCTATTCTACCTTTAATCTCTGATCAAGTTTTTAAGTCACAGCTTTACCAGTTTTTTCCCTTTCAAAACAACTATTTGTGTTTTTAGTGGAGTATTGCTTTCTGCGTATAACCATGCTCCAATTGTCCCCATTCAAAAAAAACGTTGTAAACTTCTCTTTTGATTCCATATCTGCTTCCAGACTCCACTTCCCCCTCTAGCCTTTCTGAAATTCCTTTCACTGCAACACGTCTCAAAGACGTCCACATTTGCAGTCGTAAACCTTGTTCCATCCTCTCTTGAACCCACTTGAGTCAGAGTTTCAGCCTCCTGGGTTCCCTGCAGAAGGCCCATATGTCAGCCACGGCCAGAAATGCAAGAGTCAGTTCCTAGGATTCATCTCACTCAAGATCTCAGTGACATTTAACATTCATCCATTTCCTCATGCTTGAATTCTTTTCATTCCTATACTTCCTACATTTTTAAACTTTGAAACAATCGGATAGTCACAGGAACTTGCAAAATAGTACAGAGTTATCAGCATACTTTTTTCTCATTTTCTGCCAGTGGATACATCTTATACAAGTGTAGTACAATATTAAAAGCAAAAAAAAATTACACTGGAATAATGTGTGCACAGTCATCGTTTGGTATCCATTGGAAATTGGTTCCAGGATCCACAATGCTCAAGTCCCTTATATAAAATGGAATTTTATTTGCATATAACTTATACACATCTTCCCATATACTTTAAATCATCTCTCGATTATTTATAATACCTAATATAAATGTCACAGAAATGGTTGTTATACTGTATTGTTTAGGTAATAATGACAAGGAAAAAAAGTCAGTACATGATCTGTACCGATGCAGCCATTGTATGCCTAGTTATGTTGTTGACATAGCCACAATGTAACATTTTCTAGACTTAAAATATATTTTCATCCACAGTTGGTTGAATCTGTGGATGCAAAACCCACTGGTAAGGAGGGCTGACTGTATATGATTTTATGCCATTTTACTCACTCATCTCTTTAGATACTACTCTTCAGGCTTTCTCTAATCTTATTGACCAGTTCTTCTTAGTCATCATGCCAGTTTCATTTCGTCTTCCAATCCTTGGTACGGTGTCCAAGATTCAGTGTCTTTACCTCTTCTCTTCCTAAATACATTCATTCATTGCCTTTTGATCTCATCCAGTTTGAGTTGCGTGGATGAATTTTTATTTTTTATTCTTAACTTTTTTGTTTCAGGGGTACACATGCAGGTTTGTTACTTGAATAAATCTTGTCTTAGGAGGTTCGGTGTATGCATGATCCCTACACCCAGGTAGTGAACACAGCACCTGGTGAGTATTCAACCTTCACCACTTCCTTCCTCCCCTCAGTAGGCCTCAGTGACTATGTCACCTGTATGTCGACGGTTTTCAGCGTGTCAATCAGTTCCATGAATCTCTCCTGAATTCCAGCTTTATGTATCCAACTCCCTATTTAAACTCCGTATGATGTCTAAATAGCAATTCAGACTTACTAACCCTAAAATGGTTATTTTGACCTTTCCATTTTGAAATCTACAATCTCGCAGTCTTCTCCATCTCAATAAATGGTAACTCCATTGTTCCAGTGTTGCACGAGAAGATGCAGGGTACCATCCATGACTCTTCTATGTCTCTCATGTGCCACAACCACTGTGTGGGGAAATTCCATCAGCACCTTCTTTAAACGGCATTCTGAGTCCAACTGTGTCTTGCATTCTCCTCTGCTGCTGTCCTCTCTCAAGTAACACCACCTCTCATCTTCATTTTGCAATGATTTTCTAATAGGTTTTCTTATTTTTTCCCTTGTTAGCATATGTTCTTTTCTCCTAAGTAGCCAGAGTTATCCCCTTAAATGCTGTATCACACGATGCCGTTTCTCTTCTGGAATCCCCCCATTGTGCTCCTATGCTGCTCAGCATAGAGATTAAAGTCCGAAGGCTGATCTACAGGGCCCACTCCTATGCTCTGGGATTCTCCGGGACCTTTCCCCTCTCATATCCTCTGGCCGTCTCTCTTACAAGCCTCCAATTATCCCATCTGTTCAGGCCGCACTCCTGTTGCTCTATTCTTCATTCACTCACTGTACGCTGTTGTCTCATGGCCAAATACCTGGTTGATTCCTCTGTCAGAGCCATGTTTCTGATATTCTCGCAGGGCTTACTCCGTCACCTTCATTAGAGGTCCAAATACTCTGCTTGTCCACCATCAGGGGGTTTTCCAGGATATGGGACCTTAGGTAATAAGCCCAGGACAGTCCTGCCCAGGCGGTGACCAGGCAGATGGTCACCACAGCTCTTAATTACATGTCAGCTTCTTAATGAGAACATTTCTAAACACTTCTTTCAACAGGACAGCAAAGTTTATCTGTCGCTTCTCATTTGCTTATTTATGTTGTCTATCTCCACCCATTAAAATGGTATTTCTGCGAAGACTGGAATTCTTTCTTATTTTGTTCATATCGTAGTGCCAGCAGCTAGAACTAATGTTGGCAAACTATAGCTTGTGGGTTATATTCAGTCCAGTATCTGGTTTTATACATTAGGTTTTACTGAAACACAGCCAGTCTCTTTGTTTAGGTGGTGTTTACGGGGTCTTTTGCTCCACAGTGACAGACTAGAGTAGCTGAAACAGAGATGATATGACATGAAAACAAAATATTTGCTATCTGGCCTTTGACAAAAAGTGTTTACTTGCCCTGACTGATAAGTATATGTAATACTTTGCAGGTCCTCAGTAAATGTTCCTTCGAAGAAAGAACTGACAGATGCAAATACTGAAAGGACATATGGAGAAACATTTATGTCTACTGGAAATCAAATGCCATAAAAACAACTCTTGAGCATCATTTCAATGCCCTCAAACTCAGCAAATTAAAAAGAAATGCAAGTATCAAAACTTACATTAATTGTGGTGAACTGCCATAACATTATAAATTCATTCATCAAGTTTGCAAAGTATAAAGAACATTCCTAGAAATCTTCCCTTAGGAAAAAATCTAACAGAAGCAACAAACACAGTGCTATATGTACAGAGACACTAATTATGGCATTGTGTGTCAAAGTGAACATGGGAAACATTCATTACATTCAATTATAGAGAGAAAATAATTTGTATAATATTGAGAAACAAATTATGTCAATGCACATAAAAATGTGTATGATTTAACACTAATCTTCTCAAGGAGAATATAAATGTTCTCTGTTTTGTGACTTCAGCCTCTAAGAAGCTTTTTAGACATTCAGTTGGCTTCGTCTGATCTCTGTTCCACTTCCATTCTTAGTCCTCAAGGACCACGATGTGACCCTAAAAGCAGTTATTGGTATTGAGCACCCAGATCATCTCGTCTAATCTTTATCAGTCCTGTGAGATTAAAAGTAGTATTAGCCCAACTTAACAGATTCAGAGCCTGAGTCTATGCAAGAAAATAGCTCGTCTGAGCTGTGCCAGCTGGTGACGAGGCTGGAGCTAGAATGACAAAGTCCTCGCTGGTAAACACTTCACATTACCGCCCATCACAAAGAAGGGCATTTACCTGGGCATGGATTCACTCTGGCACTAGACACATTCATCTTTACAGCTCTATAACCTAACATGATACTTGCATGGAATAAAATAATTTTAGAAATACTACAAAGTAACCCACAAAGCTGAAAATAATGGGCAGAGCCACTTGTGATTATTTTTTAAGCCTGTTACAAGATCGTATGGGATGAGATAATGTGAATAATGTGCTTGGTAGAAAATGTAGCACAGCAAAGATGAAATCCACATAGACCAGGTTTACTATAATCTAAGACTGATTTTTCTGAATAGTTTTAATTTTGATAAGATTTACACTGGAGTTGTTTATTGCAAAGTATGCAAGAAAAGGGCTTAAAATCAAATTGTCTGAAACCACTCAAACAATTTAAAGCTAGGTTTCTTATATAAAAACTGTCCCATTCAATCTTACTTTGTAGTTTTTGTCCTGACTTGACAGATCATTTAAGATTCATTTTACAATGTTACTGTTGTAACATAATTGATAAAAACACAGCTGTGTTTTAAATATCACAGAATTTATAGACACCCATAAAAAGCATGACTCCTCTTCCTTCTCCTCCCCTCTGGCTATGTGTTTCCTTGTTTTCCTGCCTTTTCATCTCTAGTACCAAAATGTCTATGATTAAAAAACCTTGACTGAAAGTTCATATAGAATTGGCAAGTGACATATTGCCATTTCCAGTCACATTATGTAAGGCTTAACAATTAAAGAAAACCACAGCTTCAGACAGCTCTAAAAGAAACAATGGTCCTACATTATTTAGCATGTTTTATTAAACGTATCAGTGCTACTGCTACTTTATTTAGTGGCATCTTGGCCCAATGACTATCATTCATTCTCCAAGAAATACAACTGTCTCAAAATAGATAAAAATCAGTTTGAATCTTAAAAAAAAAAAACAAACAAAAAAACTCAAGACAGCTGCTACCTCCCATTTTATCTAAAACTGTTGCAAAATACTGACAATGTGTTTTGACATGTTTAGGTGAATACTTATCTTAAATGTATGTGTTTAGACAAAAACAAGGGTGAAACTGCATTCATCAAGCAAGTGGCGTTAAGTTTCCAACAATGGTTCATACGCTGCTGCTTTCTATGGTTTACAGCTCATGCTTCCAAGCAAAACAGAAACAAACCAATGGCAACAAACAACAAAATGTCTCTTCAACTACCCCAAAGAAGGTTGCAGTTGGAGGGAAATGTAGAAAAGCAGCAAGTCAGAGCTGGCCTTACCAGCCGCTATCTTCCAGCCTTGGACATGACATCTAAGCTCTCAGAAAATTTGATTCCATATCTGGAAAATCTACCCATTAATATTTACCATGAAATTTGGGGATGGGATCATATAAAAGTTCATATAAAACATTTTAGACAGGATTGCATAAAAGCCTGAAAAGTTCATAACGTAACACTTGCCAGAGAGGATGAGTCTAAGTAAAATATTTAGTCATGTGAACTCTCCATTCCCTTTGCTTTCCTACTTGAGTAATTCATAGGTACCTAAAAAGATTCCAGTAGATGGAAATAGAAAATAAATGGGGAATAATAAACTACTGACCAATGGACTCTCAGATATTTTGCAATTTCCTCTTGCCTCAATTGGCTTCCCTAGATGATCGAGCCAGGGGCAAAGAAGATGCATGACCCTGCAGCCACACTGAGCCTGTCTCTGAGCCTTCTCCAGGTCTCAGGCCTCTGCCCAAGAGTGCAAGCTTCCTGGAGGACAAGGAGGTCCAAGGTTTTAGTGAAGGAACTGGGACTACGAGAAGGAAAGAGGAGAAAAGATGAAGACTGACTCAGTCCTCAATCCTAAAAAGCCTTTCCCCAGAAGAGGAAAATTATTTGGGTAAATAGATGTCTCTTTGCTTAATCTTCTACAGGTTTGTCTTACTCTGTAAAGCAAGAGCTTCAACAAAATAGATTTAGCCTTTAAGTAACATGTTAGGAAGACCCTACAGCCAAACCACCCTCTTGGGTTAAGGGCTCTCTTGACCTAAGTTTACGTGTAGAGTTGGGTTTTTTTTGTTGTTGTTTTGTTTTATTTGACATCCATAAGGTTGTTGGAAGTCATGTCTATCAAAGACCAAGAACAGCAATCTTAGTTGGGTATGGTTCACAACGCTGAAAAACACAATCCCAAATGCCATAATCCCAAGGGTCGAAATCTCAAAAGATGAAACTTCGTAAAGTCAAAATCCCTTATGTCTAAAACCCTGAAATCACAATAACAGAAATCACAGAAGACATTCAGAAGGAAGAGCCATGTCCTAAAAGAACAAAAGCAGATATTCATGCCGAGGCAAGAGTTCAGAATGTACTTAGTGACTGCAGCGTTCAGCCAGCCTTGATGGACGATCTCCATGCAAATGTCCATATCTACCCCCGCAATACACTTTTGTATATATTGAAGCTTCCTTCCAGATTTATTTTTTTTTAAAGTTTTTTCTACTATTTCAAATTGTCAGCACTACTTTTTCACAATTCAAGGCTATGCAATTCATCTTCTCATCATTTCTTTCTTTTTAGGGGTGGGGGGACCAAGTTTTACTCTTGTTGACCAGGCTGGAGTGCAATGGTGTGATCTTGGTTCACCACAACCTCTGCCTCCCAGGTTCAAGCAATTCTCCTGCCTTAGCCTTCCTGAGTAGCTAGGATTACAGGCATGCACCACCATTCCCAGCTAATTTTGTATTTTTAATAGAGACAGGGTTTCTCCATGTTCGTCAGACTGGTCTTGAACTCCCGATCTCAGATAATCTGCTCACCATGGTCTCCCAAAGTGCTGGCATTACAGGCATGAGCCACCATGCCCAGCTGCCACCTCGTTTCTAATTCTAAATTATGTAGAAAATATTAGAGAGTTCTAAATAAGAATTTTTTTTTCAAATTTGACTGCAAAAATTGCATGGTCACAGCATTGACTTTGTGCCTCAGCATTGTGCGGACATGGTACAAATGTTGAACCTTCCTAAATAAAGGAAGAGATTTCCTCTTTGTACATCTGCATTTGGGAAAGATAAAATTTCTCGAGATCTCAGCTGTTTGGGTGACTCTGTATCTGGTGGTGATCCGTCATGGTTTTCAATCGATCAAAGGACTTAGGTTGCTCATCATGGTAGTTCTGATGATTCCAATCATAAAGCCAGTTGCACACAATTGGCTACTATAGCGGCATGCATTTATACATTTTGCATTTTGATTAATTGCTTCATGAGTGTGGTTTGTCCACTCATAACTGTTATACCCATGCAACTGTCACTAGTGTGGGTACGTATGCTTTCAAAAATAAGCTGGTTATTATAGCCTATTGTACCGCATAAACTATCCTACAAAGTGTTTTGTGTGTTTTTATGACTTTTTTCAAATAAACCCTTTATAAAAAATAAATACATATCTTTTACATAATTTAAAAATATTTTTCCATAATTATATTTTCAGGATTCTGATTTTATGTGATTTCAACATTTGGGATTATGGTGTTGGAGAGTCTATCTTTTGGGATTACAGTCTTTTGCCATTTTTGTCAAGGCCTGGCTTAAATGAAATGCCTATTCATTTTCATCCACAAATAATGCTGAGGAGGTGCCATCACGTTTCTCTCTTGGCACCTTCCTGCCTCAATTCCTGTCCTCTCCCAGTTTGCAGTCCCTGAGTAGCTGCAGGTCTGTCAACACAGCTGTACCTGCTTCGCACAAGGAGCAGGTGGAGGAAGGGGAGGCAGCCGAAGCACAGCAGCTTCCCTCTCTCTGGGACAAGCCAGTTACCTGCTTTGATGAGAAAAGCAGAGCCTCTCCAGGCAAGCAGAACCCCCTGCCCCACTCAGACTCTTCAGGGTTCAGGCACATCTTTCTCAAGAAGAAAACACTTATTTAATTCAGGTTCTAATATTTGTTTCTCAATTTTAATTTAGGTTCTTTTAGAAATATTTATTTTTCTCTTGAGTTAGAAAGGAACAGACAGCATGTGACAAGGGCCATGGCACAGACCCTGCAGCCAAAGTGTCGGGGTCAGATTCTGCCTTCCCCACATACAGCATGGGACCTTGGTGATGCCACTGAATTCCTCTGTGATGGAATCTCCTCATCTAAACCAGAGAGATGATGATAATATATAACTTCTAGAATTGTCACGAAAGTTAATAACAAGAACATATGTAAGCCATGTAAACACTGGCTGACACTTTGTGATCGCTTTGTGTTTAACTCTGATTATCACACTTCTTTCTTAAAATCTACAATTACAGTGACTAAGATGAAATCTCTATCACTTTGAGACAGATGCTACTCCATTTGCTAGAAATTATCTATATCTGGACTACTGCTAGATACGTATTTTTGTACTAGGCCATGGCATTGTAAGAATTAAAGAAAAAGGAAAGAAACACAAAAAGCAGCTCAACAGTCTCAGACAGGTTTATTTTGGAGAATAAATCGGAGACGGGCTTCTGGCTGAGTTAGGTCAGAGGCACTCTCTCTTACACACTAAGAGTTTTTAAGGATTCAGGGCGAGAGAGCTTATCACAGGCTTGGAATGTTTCTGTGCCTCTGGCTTGCTTTTCTGGGAGGGAGAGTTTTGTGTCTGTTCCCATACATCTCCGTGAAGCTGCAGGCATACTACCAAGTCTGCTTTTAGCTTCCCTATCCTCATGCGCCTACAGGGAAGGGAAGGGAATGTGCTTATTAGGGCCCACTGTTTTACCGGGGCCCATTCCGTGAAAGTGAAGCTTGGTGGTTATCCAAGAGACACTCCCCATTCCCTCTGTGCCTGAGCTGTCTTATCTGTGTTTTACGGTCTGCTCTTGCTGGCTGCTTGTTGTTAGAAGACGAGTGATTTCCTTAAAATCCATGAGGTTAGAAAGGGAGCTGGAACTTAAAGCGGCAGTTTGTCCGAGATAATGGTGTTCCTGCTCTGTCAGTTATTTACATGCACGTGCGTATGAATGTGCCTGTTGTAGATGCAGTTTTCCCACTATTTCTCTTCAAGTGGTGGCAGGTAAAATAAAGTGACCCACTGCCACACAGGCCTTTCGCCAGGCACTCTTTTCCTTTTGCCTGAGCCCCAAACCATTTCTCTCCTCAAGTCAGTCTGCTAGTTTCTTATTCTAAAGAATAGCAGTAATTCATTTAAAAAAACAACTTTTATTTAAGACCTACCAATATTGAGATCCTGTAGTTTACATGAATTTCCTTTCAAACTGTTTGCCATTTCGCTCTGGGCACTTAGTTCTAAAATCTAAAACTGTGCTTAAGAGTGGAAGGGAGAGGAGATAGAGACAGTAATTATAGTAGCTGATATTTTTAGAGTTTCTCTATGTGTCAGGCTCTTTGCTAACCATTTTACCTGGGATATGCCATTTAATCTTTACAACAGCTTTCTCAAGTAGGCACTTTTATACAGATAAAAATCTTGAGGCCAGAGAGATTAAATAAATTGACCAAAGACACACAGTGTCCAATTGACAGCACTAGGATTTGCCCCAGGTGACCAGTGCGGAGCTGCTGAACATGCTGTTTTGCCATGACAAGCACTTTAATCCCCTTCTTTCTGTGCTCAAGACTGCAAGATGTTGCATTTCATTTCATCCTTACACTGACACTGAGCATGACATGTGTTCAAAATATTTGCTTTTTCTACGCTGTATTGAAATTATAGGATAGGGATTGGTTATGTGACCGCTAGGGTCAGGCTGCCTGGGTCCAGATCTCACCTCTACTGCTTTCTGGATGCGTGAACATCTCAGATAAGAAGAATACATAATCAAGATGGAGAAGTCTGAGAAAGGCCTCCAGTTCTCTTATGGTAAGAGATCATAACTGCTAGGTCCCTAGAATCACTCTTCTTTATTTTTTCTTACTTATTCCGGGACAGATAACAAAGCTGTTTTCATTTCACTCCACCAGCGAATCCACGTGTTCCTCAAAGTCTTCTGTAATCTTCATTCATTAGACCCAACACATCATTACTTGCAACGTTGAGATAAGGTCTGAACTGAGATTTCTTTTGAGAAACCTTTTTAGATTAATCAAGAGGTAGCTCACTCTTATCTTTTGCCTAAACTAATTTTAAAACGGACTCTGCTCTCTGGTCCCATTCAGCTCAAATATGCTTCGGCAATTGCTGAAAGTTAAAGGGAAGAATTTCCATCACATTGTAACGCGGACTTTTGTATCTCAGACCCATTTCCTTATCAGTCTTTATAATTAAACTGTATCTATTTATTAAACCCTACAACATAAGTGAGAATAAAACCCACTGACAGCATCAGAGCTCTACAAGCATTAGCAGTAATGAGGACAGAGGATAAAACAAGTTTAAAGTTGAGGCTCAATACAGTAGCCTCAAGTGTATGCAGCTCATGAGCACGTGAAATGTGGCGAGTCAGCATTGCAAAATGGCATAACTAAAATACACATCAGATTTTGAAACTAGCATCTTTTAAAAAGCAAAATACTTCACTTATAGATTACATTGACTGCATTAAAATTATAATCCTTTGGATGTATCAGGCTGACAAAATCCATTATTAAAGTTTATTTCACCTGTTTCGTTTCACATTTTCCGGGTAGCATCTGGGGATTTTTAATTTCATCTGTGGCTCACATTATGGATTGTATTATATGTTGAGTCGACAGCACTGCTCTAAATACTAAGGAGCTAGCTTTTGTTGGTTACGTGTGTGGCAGTTGAATCCCCTACATTCCCAGCATCATCCTCAATAGAGTGTGGATGCTCCAGCTGGGATCAGCTCCTTTTGAACAGGTGCACCTGGGATCAGCCTCATGCTATGTCTTATGTTGATCCCCTCGAATGACTTATCATGTGTAGCTGCTCTCTCTAAACTCTCTCTCCCCATCCTTTTTCTCTTTTGAGGCATGCCTGGGAAACTTCTTCCGAGTGACTATTATTTTTTCTCTGTGTTTTGGTGGAATCTCCCTTTACCTATCCTCATCCCCTCCCCAATAACGTTTATCTTGAGTGACAAATGAAAAAGCCATTTAGTGATAAAACTAAATCAAAAAACTAAACACCCTGGGCTCTATTTGGCTCAGAGATAACAAGGAAATAGTGCCATCCCCCTTTCTAGCTTGGAAGGAAGACAAACTCCCCCAGATCATTAACAAAGCTGACTACCTCTTTTGATCTTTGTTTTTTTCAACCAGCTTCAGTCAAGTGCTGCCTAGGAAAGGATAGTCAGATCTGTCTAATTCTGGAGTCTAACACTGGAAAGTCCAATTGCCTATATTTTTCATTCTTTAATATATAGATGAACATATATGGTAGCATGTATCCACACACATATATATTAATGTATATGGAATATATATATATATATATTACAGTTGCATTGTTATTGGTAATAAAGGTGCTATTTTGGTCTATGCCTCACTGTTCATTTGCTTACCTCTTATTTCTTTCAGATCTCAGACAAGGAAGGGAAGTGTTATTTACTGAATACGCCTCCAATTCAGCAGAAGTGAATAACATACTCAAAATAATGAAGCAACACTGTAAAAATTACGGGAGGAGATATTTTCTATGTACAATTTGTACTTAGCAAACACATCGTCAGTGTGGATATAGACAAGGACATTTGCAGCCATGCTCATGTTTAAAGACTTCCTTCCAAAGCAACATTTGGTAGAAAGCATTTGAGGTGAAACTGAGGCACAAGAAGGTGTCATGAAACAGGGTGGGCATTGAGGGCACAAGTAAAGAGAAGCCTCCAAGTTACTGCTTTGCAACAGTGCTAGAAACCATTCTGGAACCCTCTGGACAAGCGCTCAGGGAGAGAAACGTGGCAGATTTGGGGGAAATGAAGGCAAGTCGGATATTGAAAAGCTGTGGTGAATTGACAACTCACTGGACGAACAGACAACTAGAAACTTCAGGAATCACAGAAAACAACTGTATTCCACATATTAAGCAATCATGTATAAGTTACAGAAACAAATCAGTGGTCTTGAGAAAGAAGAACAGAGTTCATTCAGAGCCAGAATTCACATAGTTAAGAAGCACAAAATACATGAATTATTGTGATGAAAGCAAGCGTGCAACTAAGCAACGAGAGCAAAATAAGGATAATTCAAAATCTCGGGACAAACAAATAGCAGTATGGCAAAGACGGGACAGTCTTTTACCAAATCTGTGTTTTTCTTCTTCCTGAGCTCACAGATGCTTCCACTTCCTGGCTTTCTTTGCCATGAAATGTGGCCTCATGGCTGAGCTTCAGCTAATGCAGTGAATGTACAGGAGATGTACACTAATGTGTGCAAGACCTGCCCATCACAACTCAAGTTCTTCCTTTTCAGCCAGCGGAATGGAGCAGGCTGGAGACCTTCAGGGAAGCCAGACGCCAAAGGTGGCCATCTCCAAATCACTGCTGCCCATAAAAATATCTGAACCAACTACCCATCATTCAGACTCATAGTGAATTTGACATGAGCAAAGAATATTTCTGTTTGAGCCCATTAATATTGCATTAATGAAAAAAGCAGAACAAGAATGCCCTGGTCCAAATGTGAAACAAAAGTAATTACAACTTCATTATGAATAATTGAGACAAAGCCAGCACTCATCTGGACTCTGGGTTGAGTAGCATTAGGGATTGTGATGTTGGAATCACAGAAGAAGTCTAATTACAAGCATCTGCTTGGCTCTGTGGTGAGCAATATTCACGCACTTACCAAAATATGAATGCTTACTGCTTTTCAACTTTTTTATTTTTTTTTTATTTTGAGATGGAGTCTCGCTCTGCCACTCAGGCTGGAGTGCAGTGGCGCGATCTCGGCTCACTGCAATTTCAGCCTCCCGGGTTCACACCATTTTCCTGCCTGAGCCTCCAGAGTAGCTGGGACTACAGGTGTCTGCTGCCACGCCTGGCTAATTTTTTTTTTGTATTTTTAGTAGAGACGGGTTTTCGCCATATTAGCCAGGATGGTCTCGATCTCCTGACCTCGTGATCTGCCCAGCTCAGCCTCCAAAAGTGCTGGGATTACAGGCGTGAGCCACTGCGCCCAGCCACTGCTTTTCAACTTTTACAAGCAGAGTTTAGATACATTAAGAGCGACTTCATTATTATTATTTAATAAAATATAATTGCTAACATATTTGATACTGCAAAGGTTCTACTGCAATTGAGAGAATACAGAGACGAAAACAGGAGAGAAAATATACTAGAAAGAGGAGAAGCAAGGATATTCACATCTTACTAAATGGAAAGACAAGAGATGCTACCAAAAATTAAAGAAATACAGCATAAAGAATCAATTGTATTATTCCAGTTCATAAATATAATGGATAGTAAAAAGACATGGGAAACAGAAGTGATATAACATATTAATACTCATATCAAGGTGTCAGTTGAGAAAGTTCACAACGGATAAAGCACAGACAATAATGTAAACACATTAGATAAAAGACAATAATGACAGAAAACCAGAAATGGTTAAATGTTATTGACTCTGTGTCATAAGAGTATGGATACGCTGATGCAAGTTTTCTTTTCATGGTAAAACTTTATTATTACATTCTTTAACCATGTTCATATGCTACTTAACTCAAATGTTAGTAAAGTTGGGATGAGACCACCCAAACTACAGCTGACTCGTTACAAGGTCCAAGCCAGAAATTTAAATCGGAGGTCAATCTGAGACTATTTTTTCACCCTTGTTACAGAAATAATTATATTTTCGCTGCCCATTTCTTAAGGTTCTTTGAGGTACAAGCAGGATCTTACATTTATGGGCCTCAGCATATTCCCAAGGAGCCATTGCATAAATGTGACTTCGGGATGCCTTCCCATGGTGGTTCACTGGAGTTGCACATAGGATGCTACTGCAGGCCGCTCTATGAAGTGCGACATACATAAACATAGGTCGTTTATGACAGCTTCTGACTGGGAGCTTCCAGAGTATGACTTCAGGGATCTCAGCCCTGCAATGCTGCTGAGAATTGTTTTCTTAAGTAAGGTTTGCTAAAACAAAGTGCTCCATCAAAGAATAAATGAAAGCATGTAAAACGGTGGTGTTCAGGTGAGAGGGAGCACGAATCTCTGTCTGAAGTACGACTGGGCTGGGCTAGGCCAGGCTGGGTCCAAATGGCCTTATGCCTCGGTGATTACATACATAGAGCTAGGCAGCCAGGGCAAGATCAGACTAATACTCACAAAAATAAGATTCAGAATTGGAGCAATGGAGTAAAAGCGGACACTGAAGGGGCCGCAAGAGATGTTGAGATATCCCACGGATGTGAGCTCCTGTGAAGAAATGCACCCCCCTCCCTGTTCTGGATCAGATGTTAGCTTTCTCATGGAGGAGGATTTTCTGAATGCAAATATTTACCTACTTTCTTTCTACCTTCTTGTATGCCCCTATCCAAAATCCAGACAGTGGACCATCTTTCATGTTTTCCAATCAGGAAGAATACCTTTGTTTGGGATTTGATCCTCTATTTCCCTGTAGTACTCTAGAACTCAAAGTAATTTATAATCTATCCTAGGCTCTACCATTATTATTTAATAATTTATGAATCAATAATAAAGTATGGGAAACATAAAGCAAATTAAGAAGGCATTTAAATCAAGAGACAAAAGCATTTTTCACTGAAACTATCTAGTTGCTTCTTCTCTTTTTTCATATTTCTCCCCTAGACAGACATCATGCCTGTAAGAAATGAAACAGTAAATCCTCTTTCAGACTGGCAGAACATGGCAATAATATACAATGAATAAGGTGAATTAAGAAAGATACAGATATTTGAAGTTGAAAGACTCAAGAATAATGAATAGCTGAAAGATTACCTCTCCAGAAAAATAAATTATGAGGTCGCATTTTTGATGTCAATGTGATGCGTGTTCCCTGTTTAAGGGACACAGTTTTAAGCAAATGGCCTCTCATTTAATTCTGTTAACTATTTTCAATTAATTAAATATATAGTTATACCCTTTTCTTTAAAGAAGATCATGGCTACATATATAATACATTTAGGTGTCGTTATTCAGGGATAATATTGCCAGTTTGCATAAATTATAAACTTTTATAACCCTGGCAAAAGATCACTGTAGAAGCAGACAGTCATGCTACTGTTAGGAACTCTATAAAAAACAAAACAAAACTAACTCTTCAACCGATTCCTGCAAATAAATAAGTATTAATAGAACTTTGGGGGAGCAGAATATATACTCATTTCATTCATGTGAATTATCTCATTCCATATGGCTGAAATTTATATCTCTCACAAATATGTCACATTTACACATTTACAAGAAGTAGATCATTTTTTTCTTTATAATCTAGTTATCCAAATCTATGAGAAACTGTGCTGCATCATTCAAATTTGTTAAAATATGTAATTGAATGCACTTTGAAGTCATACTAGACCACATACTGAAAAAAGCAAAATTTAAATGTAAATTTAATAATCTATAATATAGAAGAAGAAAGTTTCCTGTGATGAAAGCACACTGATCTCATCGGGATTTACTACATTGGTGGCAACATAGCAAAGACACTTAGCTGATTGTTATGTCAACTTGGACTACAGATATGATTATGAAAATTTTAAAGATCCTCCAGTTAAGAAGAAAACCACTGGAGGGTATGTGAGCAAAAAAGCAGTAAACAATGAAGGAAAATACCCATGGCTTAGGCCAAATTTTAATCTCACAAGGAACTAAGGATACTGTCACTCACAGTTTTAATGGTGGTATCTTATCTCCTGGGAAGTTACACGCTAACACCTTTAAGACATTATGTCAAAATATAAAATAGCAATCAGATAAATGCTATCTGAGAGACCAAGGGCCTTTTTTTTCCTTAAAGAAATTGTAAGAAGGGCTTGTAATGATAAACCAAAATTTAGACTTAAGTTTGAAGTTGACAAATGAGTAAGATTTATGGCTGTAGAGAGATGACAGGGAGACTGTGGCAGTGTAAAAACCTGAGCAAAAGTTTGGAATTTGGCATGGTGTAGTATGCTGCTGAGCGAATTCTTTAAAAACCACACCAAACAACAAACAAACAAACAAACTGAAAACCTACTTTACAATGTTTGCCAATTCTTATGGTGTAGTCCCACCATGACAGAGAGCAAGCTAACCACATGATGTCAAGGAACACAGAACTTGGAAGAGAAGCAGATAGTTCTCAGGGCAGCCAGGATAGGTCGGCCACAGAAAAACACAGCTTTGTAGAGCAAAAAGCTTTACACTCATGTTGGGTACACACCAGGTAGAATTGCACCATTTAGTTAGGACGAGGTAAGGAGCATATAGGAAGCCATGTTGAAGGTTTGTACTTTATTCTTGTTGAGTCACCAAAGTAGTTTGGCTGACAAAAGAAAGGTTAGGATGAAGATGGATCTTAGGAGACAGTGAGTCAGGAGTAGAAAGTAGGATGATGATATGGTTTGGCTGTGTCCCCATCGAAAATCTCACCTTGAATTGTAATCTGAATTCTAATTCCCTAATCCCCATGTGTTGGGGAGGGACCTTGTGGGAGGTGATTAGATCATGGGGGTGGGTCCTCCATGCTGTTCTTGTGACAGTGGGTGAGTTCTCATGAGATCTGTTGGTTTTATAAGGGTCTTTCACCCTTCACTCTGTACTTCTCTCTCCTGCTGTCCTGTGAAGAGGTGCCTTCCATCATGATTGCATGTTTCCTGAGGCCTCTGTAGCCATGCAGAACTGTGAGTGAATTAACCTCTTTTCTTTACAAAGTACCCAGTCTCAGGTATTTCTTCAGAGTAGCATTATAATGGACTAATACAGATGACAACTGACATTCTAGACATGGCAGCCCATTGAACAAACTTGAAGCCAGTCTGTTTGAGAAGGGACATAAATAACTAAAATAGTACAGTAAATGTAGAAATGGAAGTAAGGCCGAGACACTTTGAAAGGAAACGAAGAGCATGACTTGAGATCTACACGATCTAGTAAAAAGTAAATAAATAAAGAGAACAAAGCCAGAGTCACTTTGATTTTTTTTTTTTTTTTGAGAGTGAGAATGTAATGGAAATAATGGTGGAAATAAGGAAGAAGAAAGGATATATTTAGGATGCCCAGCGGCACTGCTCTTAAGTGAGATCAATTAGTTGAGAACAATCTGTGGAAAGCAGACGGGATATAGGTTTAAATTTTGAGGCCACCACTGTTTTAACAACATAAAGATGAAAAGTAATTAATAAAAAGAAAAAAATGAAAATGGGCATAATAAATTTCAGGAACGTGAAGAGAAAATGAGTATTTTAGAAAACATAATGGGCATCTAGAATAGGAAGTAGTCATCTTATGAATTTCTCTAGGACATAGGAATAATTTGAATATGATTAATCCCAACTCTAACATCCATTAGCAGGAATACCTTGAGTGAGTCACTTTTCCTACATAAAGTCCAGATTCCCCACCTATAATATGAATCTTTAATACAGTGCCTGTTTATGAAGATTAAATTTGCTAAAGGAGTGCCTGGCTTACAATAAGTGGACAATACATACTAGCTTGCGGGGTGCTGGTAGTAGTACTCATCGCCGTCATATGCCATTATGAATATAATAAGCATCAAGCAGATCTCATAAGACTATAACATTTCACAGAAAAAGAAAAAAATAGGCAAATATGCAATAACTAGCAAAGGATAAAATAAAAGCATACTGAAGGAAATAATATAATGTCACATGATGACTTGCAGTGGAGGCTGTGAACTGGCATGCTTACAAGCCCAGATTAAAAGCCAGACTTGTGTTTGGGTCTTAACATTTACTATCTCTGGAACCTTTTGGAAATTAAAACTCTATTTCTTTACCTTTTAAATGAGCGTTAATAATTGTTACATTAGTGGCTTGTTGTGAGAGTTAAATGGTATAATCCATGCGAAGTGTTTAGCACATTTTCTGGCATCTCATTAAGACCTCAATAAATGTTAGCTATGCTTTTGATTTTGTACTCAAAAGATGAGTTTTTCTTAGGAAAGTCAAAACGTAAGAGTTGAAGTATGCTCTTTTCTAAAGTCATTGGAACAGTAAAATAATATTTTTGGAAAATGTAAAAATAGCAGTGTGCCAGGTAACGAAATTCTCATCTTGCTCTGAAAAGTCACAATGGCACTTGGAAGAGGGCACTAACTTACAATCACCTTATCTGAGAAGCCTGAGAGTGTTGAAAGAGTTCTTAAAATATACACATTAAATGGCCAAGGAGTGTTTGTAATTTTTAACAAAAAAGATAAAAAGGAGGCAACAGGGCTAGAAGGACATAAACATTGGCATCATATCTTTGAATCCTACAACGAGACGTGATGAAAACAGGCAGAAATACATAAAGATTGAAAAATAGGATGAAAACAATTTTGGATATTTGAGGGATATAATAACAAGTTGTATTAGTCTGTTTTCATGCTGGTGATAATGCACACCCAAGACTGCGCAATTTACAAAAGAAAGAGGTTTAACGGACATAGAGGTCTATATGGCTGGGGAAGCCTCACAATCATGGTAGAAGGCAAGGAGGACCAAGCCACGTCTAACATGGATAGCAGCAGGCAAAGTCAGCATGTGCAGGGAAACTCCCATTTCTAAAACCATCAGACCTTGAGAGACTTATTCACTATCACAAGAACAGCACGGGAAAGAACTGCCTCCATGATTCAATTACCTCCCACTGGCTTCCTCCCACAAGATATGAGAAATGTGGGCGTTGCAATTCAAGATGAGATTTTGGTAGGGACACAGCCAAACCATATCATTTCACTCCTGGACCCACCCAAATCTCATGTCCTCACATTTCAAAACCAACCATGCCTTCCCAAAAGTCCCCCAGAGTCTTAACTTATTTCAGCATTAACTCAAAAGTCTACCTTCCAAAGTCTTACCTGAGACAAGGCAAGTCTCTTCCTCCTATGAGCCTGTATAATAAAATGCAAGCTAGTTACTTCCTAGACAAATGCAGGTACAGGAATTGGGAGAATACAGCCATTCAAAAATGGGAGAAATTGGTCAAAACAAAGGGTCTACTTGCCCTATGCAAGTACAAAATCCAGTGGGGCAGTCAAATCTTAAAGCTCCAAAATGATTTCCTTTGACTTTGTGCCTCACATCCAGGTCATGCTAATGCACGAGGTGAGTTCCCACAGTCTTGGGCAGCTCTACCCCTGTGGCTTGGAAGAGTACAGCTTCCCTCCTGGATGCTTTCATGGGCTGGTGTTAAGTGTTTGCAGCTTTTTCAGGTGCATGATGCAAGGTGTCAGTGGACCTACCATTCTGGCGTCTGAAGGATGGTGGCCTTCTCACAGCTCAACTAGGCAGTGCCCAAGTAGGGACTCTGTGGGGGAGCTCTGACCCCACATTTCCCTCCTGTACTGCCCTAGCAAAGGTTCCCCATGAGGGCCCCCACTCATAGCAAACTTCAATCTGGACATCTAGGAATTTCTATACATCCTCTGAAATCTAGGCAAAGGTTCCCAAACCCAAGTTGTTGACTTCTACACATTCGCAGGCTCAACACCATGTGGAAGCTGCCAAGGCTTGAGGCTTACACCTTCTGAAGCCACAGCCTGAGCTTTATGTTGCCCCTTTCAGTCACAGTTGGAACAGCTGAGATGCGGGGCACCAAGTCTGGAGGCTGCACACAGCATGGGGACCCTTGGCCTGGCCCTGAAAACCACTTTTATTCTCCTAGACCTCCAGGCCTGTGATGGGAAGGGTTACTGTGAAGACCTCTGACATGCCCTGGAGACATTTTCCCCATGGTCTTGGGGATTAACAATTGGCTTCTTGTTACTTATAAAAATTTCTGCAGTTGGCTTGAATTCCTCTTTGGAAAATGGGATTTTCTTTTCTATCACATTGTCAAGCTGCAAAGTTCATGAACTTTTATGCTTTGCTTCCCTTATAAAACTGAAAGCTTTACAGCACCCAAGTCACCTCTTGAATGCTTTGCTACTTAGAAATTTCTTCCACCAGATACCCCAAATCATCTCTCTCAACTTCAAAGTTCCACAACTCTCTACGGCAGGGGCAAAATGCCATCAGTCTCTTTGCTAAAACCTAACAAGAGTCACCTTTGGTCCAGTTATGAACAAGTTTCTCATCTCCATCTGAGACCACCTCAGCCAGGATTTCATTGTCCATATCATTATCAACATTTTGGTCAAAGCTATTCAACCAAGTCTCTAGAGAGTTCCAAAATTTCCCACATTTTCCTATCTTCTTCTGAGTCCTCCAAACTGTTCTAAACTCTGCCTGTTATCCATTTCCAAAGTCGCTTCCACAGCTTTTGGTATCTTTTCAGGAGTACCCCACTCCTGGTACCAATCTGTTGTATTAGTTCATTTTCACACTGCTGATAAAGACATACCTGAGCCTGGGCAATTTACAAAAGAAAGAAGTTTAATAGACTTACAGTCCCAAGTGGCTGGAGAAGCCTCAGAATCATAGTAGAAGGCAAGGAGGAGTAAGTCACGTCTTACATGCCTGGCAGCAGGCAAAGAGAGAGCTTGTGCAGTGGAACTCCTCTTTTTAAAACCATCAGATCTCATGAGACTTATGTGCAATGATGAGAATGCTGCAGGAAACACCTGCCCCCGTGATTCAATTACCTTCCACCAGGTTCCTCCCACAACATGTGGGAACTGTGGGAACTACAGTTCAAGATGAGGTTTGGGTGAGGACACAGCCAAACCATATCACAAGTCATAAACTTGCTATTGACTTTACATGGTCCAATCATGATTTCTTTCATATTATAACATGTAATATTATATATTATTACATATTACATGTTATTACTTACATACTAATAACACATAATATTAAATGGTGTTACACATTACGTGTTATTTCTTACATAGTAATAACATGTAATATTGCTTTCAGGAGCAGAATGAGCTGACATAGTAACAGTCAGCCAAACATGTCCTCTTTTCATTTAAGTGGAAACTTTTATAAAAGCACCTGCAAAGCCATTGTACTGCCCTCGAGTCTGCCCATCAGCCCCCTTGTAGCACTGTACCTCTGCAAAAGGGAGCTGGGAAGTCCCACGATGCACCATTTCCTGGGCTGACGATGCAGGTCAGGACGGCGTGGCCTTCCAAGATGTAGCCAGAGAGGCAGCTGTACCGGATTTTGTCTCCTATGTTGAACCTCGTTCCATGGAGAACTCCTTTCAGGATTTCTCCAGGATTTCCACAAGTGTGGCTAGGTAAAACTATTGGAAAGAGAAAAGAAAGGAGAAAAAACAAGTTAAATTTTCTATGCAGAGCCACTTATAACAGAAAACAGACACTATTTTTGAATTATTAAAATGAGAAAATCTCTAGCATCAGAAAAATATTAATTGTTCCTAAAAACTAAACTGAGAAAACATCTTCTGTTTTTAGAATATCTGCAGTCTAACACTTTTATAAACATCATAAACTGTAAATAAATGCATTTTGTTAAGAGAGAAAAATACAGTCCTGCTTTTATTCAGTGTTCCAGATAATGTCTGGATTATATTTTTCTAGTCGTGAAATTCTACTTACTCCTACAGTGAGCAACCAGATGTCACTGTTAACAACCAGACACAGTAGACTATAGAAATCTAAAACAGTGGCATCAGAAATACTTCAAGAGTGAATACTCATACCCTATTTTTTTTTATGCTTCCAGGACCAGTACGGTGTCTGTTACACAACATTACCCAATGCCCAATCAACATTTGATGGATAAGCAATTAAATAATAAATTAGAAATCCCATGCATTGATCCATCAACGTATAAAAAAAGGTTCCACTACTATATTCCAGGCCAGCAGCCAGGCTCTGTGCGTTTATAGCGTCTGATTCAAAAGTAAATTTCAGTGTTAAGTTTTGACAACACAAATACTGAATTCACTTGCATTTTGTAAACCAAGAATAAAATTCAAAGCCTATCAACCATCTGAATGGACACACCCTCTCAGCCAGGGTGATTCCAAAGTTAATCTGAAAAACTAGGTCAGGCCATGGTGGGATGGGGCCGCCAGACATGCCTCATCATACTCTCTTCCCTGTTGGAATTACTGATAGAACAGGCTCCTCAATTCTGATAAGAAACATTGACAATCTGTTTTCGGAAGCCTGCCACCTGGAGGCTTTGTACGCATGACAAAAACATTGGTCTCTACAACCCTTTCTTCTAACACAGACATTCCTTTCTATTGATTCCATGTCTTTAGACAATAACTTAACTCTTTCAATTAATTTCCAATATGAAAAAATAAAAAAACCTGGCCAGGCACGGTGGCTCACACCTGTAGCCCCAGCATTTTGGGAGGCTGAGGCACGAGGCTCGTGAGGTCAGGAGATGGAGACCATCCTGGCTAACAAGGTGAAACCCCGTCTCTACTAAAAATACAAAAAAAAAATTAGCCAGGCATGGTGGCGGGTGCCTGTAGTCCCAGCTACTCGGGAGGGTGAGGCAGGAGAATGGCATGAACCCGGGAGGTGGAGCTTGCAATGAGCCGAGATCGCACCACTGCACTCCAGCCTGGGCAAGAGAGAAAGACTTCATCTCAAAAAACAAAATAACAACAACAAAAAAAACTTTGATTCTACCTATGACCTGGAAGCTCCCACTTCCAGTTGTCCTGCCTTTCCACACCAAACCAACGTACATCTAATGAGTATTGATTGATGTCTTATGTCTCCCTGCAAGGTTTAAAACTGAGGTGTGGCTCAATCCCCTTGAGCACTTCTTCTCAGGACCTCCTGAGGGCTGCGTCATGGGCCACTGCTCACTCCCATTTGGCTCAGAATAAATCTCTTCAAATATTTTACAGAGTTTGACTCTTTTCATTGACAATTTCAGTAATGGGGTATTGATTCTGTTCTTTTTGATCCTCTCACTTTTTCCTTGATATGATTCTGTATCTAAATCAATCGACTTGCAACTCCATTCCATACTCATAGAACATGATTTTGAACTGAACTGGTGCATCGTTCAGTTGAACGGATGAAATTCATCCTTGGTGGCTACTGTCTCCATATCTATGGTTTAAATTTCGTGTGCCATCAGTAAATTAGCTGCTACTATTTAATATTCAAATAAGCTATGAAACTTACTAGTAGGGAAATACAAAGATTTTCAAATAAAAACGTATTTCCAATTGAACAGAAACTATTTTGTGTCTGCATCCATTGTCTTTGCATTGGCATGGGGGTGTATTTTAATGTATTGGTATAATGTAGAACAATATTTTCTGTTTTATTAGTTTTTAAACTGAGAAACATATAGAACATTTTTAGAATATGGGAAACGAATCAGATATTTCTAAAAGTATTTTTATTTAACATGATATTACTTAAGTACAAACTGAGCTATGTAGAAATACTTAGGAAATAAATACTACTGTTTAGATACTGAATATTATTGACATGTTTATGAAATCTCTATTTACATAGTCAAAGTGTATTCAGTTCTAGTTTTTAGGAAATAATTTCTGAGAGCAGTCTACAGAAATCTGTTTAAAAACACAACAGAAAATAGTTCAATATTGTCTAAAATCATTTTTTTCTTTTTTAATAAGAAAATTCTGTATTTAATTCCACATTCACTATCCTTAAAGCAAAAATGTGTGCTGTTCATAGTACATTAAAAGTGACATTTATAAGGAAGAAAAACTTTCCATTTTATCAGGGCAGCCCTTCAACTTATGACTCAGAATGCCTTGTCCATCGGCTGAGCCGAGAGCTCTTACAGTCAAAGACACAGTCTGAATAGCCACCGTAAATGTGAAGAGTGAGAAAGAGAGGGATTAAAAAAAGTAAATGTGTGGACAAAAAGCTTTTTGATGTTTTTCTTTAATGTCCCGGAATATTTAAAATAAATCACCATGTCTTCTTAGGGTCATTATTATTATTTTTAAGTGCTACTGCTAATTCTTCTTAGAAGGCACACATTTTCCAAAAGAAGGTGTCCAGATAATTGTTCCCCAAAGACAAGGTTATCAATGGAAATCTATCAAATAAATCTGCTAAAGATAACCACAATGACCAGTCATTTTCATGCATGGAAAATCCAAATGAACCACTGTGGAAATGGAACTTAGTCTGCACGACTCTTCCATACGTTTTCTCTGTTAAAAGGGCCTGAAATTATTTTTTCAATTAACTTTGGTATGAATAATGCAAATGATTATCGTGCAGAAAGATGAACCGAACATTCTACAGTAATATATGGTTGTGCGCTGCCTAACGACAGCTCAATGATAGGACTCATACACAATATCGGTCCCAGGAGATGATGGCCTACTGATGTCGCCATCATGTCGTAGTGCCAGCTATGACGCACATGTTTGTGGTGACGCCGGTGTGAACAAACCACCTAAGCAGCCAGTCATACAAATGTTTAGCACATACAATTAGGTTCACTACTTATGCTTGATGATAATAATGAACAATTGTTACTGGTTTTTGTATTGACTATACTTTTTATCATTATTTCAGAGTGTGCTTCTTCTACTAAAAAAATAATAATGATTTAACTGTAAAACAACCTTAGTCAGGTCCTTCAGGAAGGATTCCAGAAGAAGGCATTATTATCCTAGGAGATGAAAGCTCCATACCTGTCCTTCCCCAAAGACCTTGTGGTGGGACAAGATGTGAAGGTGGAAGAGATGACTCTGTGCAGGCCTAGGCTAGTGTGTGTGTCTGTGTCTTAATTTTTAATGAATACAGTTTAAAAAGTAAAAATATATAAAGAAATTTTAAATACAGAAAATCTTACGGAATAACAATGTAAATGTGTTTTCAGTTAAATATTATTACAGAAGAGTCAAATGCTTAAAAATGAAAAAGAAGTTTATGAAGTAAGGTTATAGTGAGCTTAATTTATGATTGAAAAAGAAAAATGTGTTTTTGTACATTTAGTGTACTCTAAGGGTACAGTGTTTATGAAGCCTACAGTCATACACAGTCCTGTCCTAGGTCTTCACATTCACCCCTCACTCACACACGGACTCACCCAGAGCAACTTCCAGCCCCACAAGCTCTATTCAAGTGAGTGTCCTATATGAGTGTAACTTTTTTTATTTTTAATACTGTTTTATTATTGTACCTTTTCTATGTTTAGAGATGCATATACCTACCATTACGTTACAGTTGGCTACAGTATTCAGTACAGCCACATGGTGTACAGGTTTGTACTCTAGGAGCAGTAGGCTACACCATACATTCTAGGTGTGTAGGAGGCCGCAAATCTTGGGTTTGTGTAAGTGCACTCTGTGATGTTTGCACGGGAACAAAATCGCCTAAGGATGCAGTTCTCGGAATGCATCCCAGTTGTTAAGTGACGCATGACTGCATGCAACATATCTCAAGATGCTGTTGTAATGGTCAAAACTCACGCTTTATTATCTACAGCATATTTACTAAATTTAAAGAGAACTGGAGCCCTCCAAAATTGTTACCATTGTACCATGCGATGGTATTTTCCAGCAGTGTAGAAACGTACTGACTTACATATTTTTGAAGGAAAAATATCATTAATGAATACAAGAGTCTCCCCAACAAGCTTTCTGAAAAGAAATACTTGTGAACACCTATCTCTTCAAACTTCCAACAGCTACTCCCATAAAGCTGAATATGAAAAATATTTATTCCGTTCAATTTCATCAACTTAGGGAAGGTATTTTTAATCGGGAAAAATTAAGGCAGACGTTAGAAGTAGCGGATGTCAAAGAAAAATCTAGACATCACTGGAGAGCATGCCTGTTCTTCTGATGAAATTGCATTTCTCATTGTATCTGACGTAAAGGATCCTTTTCCAGGTGCAGTTGCAGGCTTTTATTTTACAGCAGGTCCTCAAATAGCACTGTTGCCAGCACCACTATTTCATTATAACACGGAGAAAAATAGATTCCTGACCAGGGCCACTGTCCGTTCTTTCCACGTCTGCATGAGGTATGTCCAGTTTCCTCCATGTCCCAAAGATATGCATGTTTGCATGTTAGGTTCACTGGCATGTGCCCTGGGTCCCAGTGTGGGTGAGTGTGGTGTCTGTGTGTGTGTGACCCTGCCATGGGAGGGTGTCCTGTCCAGGGCTGGTGACCACCTGGCACCCTGAGCTGCTGAGACGGCTCTGGCCACCCACAACCCCAAACTGAAATAATTGGATAAATTATTTTACTTGTTTTTATTCATCTTTCTTAAGTGAATGTATAGCTCACATCTATGTCAGTGTTTAATATTAGAAGTGTTTTGATCTTTAATATTTAGAATTTTGGTGATGTTTTGTATGATGAGTAATATGACACACGAACTTTACTTTTGTCTATATCAATTAGCCTGTGGGAAAATTGGTCTCGTCATATGTTGTTTTGCTGAGAGCCACATTTTCCAAGAACCTGCCGAACACATGAAGTGAGCACTTGGTGGAATAGCAGTGGCCATCAGCTCCACGCAACAGCCCAGCGGCATTATAGAGGATAAACAGGATCTCTATTTCTGGGGCATCTTAGACCACCTTGATGGTTTGCTTTTTTCTCTTGTCTACAGATTTTTGTCTTTACCTTAACATCTTGACACTTAATTTTACAAGAATTTGAAAAACACAAATCAGACACAGTCTTTGCAATGTGCTGTTTTTCAGCTGACAAGGCTTGTAATGGAAAGGAGAATGGCCTTTAGGTCTCTTCTTTTACATTTATCAGCTCTGCTTATCTACTGAAAATGTTTTCCCATCAGTATTTATTTTACAGGCGAAGGTGTGAAGATTGAATGAGATAACAGGTCTACAAATATCTGTTCTTTATGACTCTATCAGATTTTATTGTAAACAGCCGTTAATAGTTCTGAGGGCCTTGAATCATTCCAGGTTGAAACTGAATCTTTTTATCTTTGTACATAAATATTAATATATTATAAAGTAGATCATATATTCTCCTATACATATATACAACAACTAAAATTCACATAGCTCATAAGATTAGTGGGAATAGGAAAAAACATTTTCCAAAATTCAGTTGGACAAAATGTTATTTTAGAAACAATGAATCAATAAATAATGTATAATTTTAGTCACTTTATTTCCACACTTGGCAAAAAGTATAAATAAGTATCAGAAGCCTAAAATTAATTTAAGGATTTTGGAAGCAAAATAACTTAGCAAATGGGATAAAATGATTAAATCTACCATTTAAGGTTTAAAGTCAATGATTGGTGACACAAAGTTATATATTTATGATTTAGAGATTGGGGATTTTTATCTTCCACAAATTTTCTTTTTAATAAGTTTTTGTAAAAATTTTAATGGGAACAATGTGAACGAATAAATACAAATAATTAAGAATAAAGTAGAATATTTTCTTCTAGTTGCAAACACTAACAAATGCAAAATGGACATAGTATTATAAATCCATCAGCAATTTTATTCAAAAATCAAGAAAGTTGTAAATTGTAAAATACTGATGGAATTGTTTGTAGGTCTATGGAAAGATTTAAGATGCATACACAAAATATGCCAAAATATGATAATTCACTGTTTGAGAAAAACTAATTTAAAAGCAAGTAAATTCAACCCAATGTCATTTCTGCCAATTTCATTTTAACTAAATTTTTAACCAGTTTGCCTGAAGATTATTCATGTCCCTTTGTGACTCCCACAAGTAATGTATACACATGAAGAATTTAGTAAATACTTATTGAGTTGACATAAACTCTACTTTTAATTTTCTTTATTTATTTCCTGAGCCATTTGCACTCTTTCCCATAGATGCTTCAAGAAAGCAATACTTATTGAGGTGATGGGAATTCTGCGCCCAACGCAGACATTTGGTAATGTGAAAGGATTTCTTGAAAGAGCTCTGGGCACAGTTCTTTCCTCTCATGGCAGGTTTCCAGCAGACCTCATGAAGCCAAGTTTGTACACCAGGGCTTGAAACTTGAAACATAGGCTGCCATTCTAAATACGCACACGAAAATTCCCTCCGTAACACTTAATCTGGCAAGTACATATGGTCACAATTCAGTGACTTAATTGGGCTATCACATCAAACCTTTAACCCAGCTGTTACAGTGATGAAGTGGATGTCATATTAAATATCTTTCCAAAGGAAAAGTGAAAGCATCATACTACAATAAAATACAACATCAATATTCATTACTACATGGGACAAGGGTATCGAAAAGAAGTTTGAAATTCATCAAAGGAACAGCAGCATTTTTAGCAGCATGTGTACCATCAGTGGACTTTCATGAGGCACATTCATTTGGAATCTGGGTCCCTTAGAGTTTCTGCCATTTCTTTACACTTTGCCTCTGTAGTATTGTCCTGGTAGCTTAAGGAAATATAACTCCAAATTCCTTCATAATATGCACTTGCTATGTAAACCGATATTAAATGTGTTTGCTTTGGACTATTTGCTGCTGAAAGCTCTTCACCCCACTCTCTCTCCTGGCTTTGGGAAGGATTAGAAAAACCTGGTTATATAATTTTCAGGATCACATTACAAAATCAGATTTTCAGGTCTTGAAACCTGACATTTCTTCTCTTTACTGGCTCTCTGAATGCGGGCCAATCTGTAAAAGAGGAAGGTGCTGAGAAAGCATTTATGACAAAAGCAATGAGGACCTCCCAGGAGGTGGCAGTCATTGAACGCCTTCTACTTTCAAAAAGTCTCATTCTCCAGGATGAGGAATGACAATGAAAGAGAAGGACCTCATAGAAAGCATTACTACGGGAGGTAATAGCAACTGGCTGAGAAGAACTCAATGAGGAAGTGAGCTGTAAATATGCTTAAAGGTGGAAAAGGGCAAGATTTGGCCAAATAAGAAAGATACATTGATGTGGGGGAAGTCGCTGTGGCCAGCATTTATAGAAAAGTATACGGCACAGTGAGTTACAGTCATCAGATCTGGCATCAGATGGATTTGGGTTTCTGCTCCAGAAACTGATTTTGTAACGTTAGACAAATTACTTAGATCTTAGTTTCCACATTTTAAAAAGGGGAATGAAAAGTAAAGCTTCCTCATGGGTTTATTATAGAAAATTGTAAAAAGAGATCACAAATAAAACATCAGGGCACTCGGTACAGGTTAAGTGCTCCATACATGTCAGGACTTTTAAATTTATTTTCCCAATTCTAAAACACCACGGAAACATTAGGGAAATAATACAATTTTCAAAGTGTACAGAGATTTTAACATATCCCAATTTCAGAAACAACATTTTTAAAGGGTATCAGAGTCAAGGCTATTATTAAAACACTAGCATAGTTGTAATGGAAGTCAAGGAGAAGGACATCCTAGTTTTTTATTTAGCAATATTAATTCTACTTCATTATTTCTGCTTTATTATAATAACCGGAAATGCTTGTACAACACACACCATGTGCTACACACTGTTCCAATTAGTTTATATAGATCAAGAGTGTCTATCAGTAAGTACTATTATTATGCCCAGTTCAAACAAACAAACAAACAAAAACATGCTGCAGGGAGATCAAGTAACTTCCATGACACGTAACTGTTAAGAATTGGTGGTAGAGCTTGCATATAATGATGGATTCAGAATCTGTACTTGCCAGCATGGCAAAAACTCTTTCATGTGAAAATGTGGCTAACATCAAATGAGATGATGATAAAGTGTGACTAGATCTACAGGGTTCACAATGGAGCTTTGTTATAATAACAGGGATATATGGATTGGGGAGACTTACAATGTTTTCTTAGGTAGAACTGAGGGCACAACTATAAAGAAGTTTTAAAAACATGTTTCAAGCTCTCAAGGCAAACTCATATAATAGCAGAAACAGGAGAAACTGCAGCAGAGTCAAAAACAAGGTCACTGACTAGTTGGCAAATGGATATAGAACATACAGACTGGATTTTCAAAAGATTTTGAATAACATGTGAAAGACATTAGAAGCTCTAGACAATTGAGAAAATAAAAATGCTGTTGCAAAATGATTTTGACTATGCAAATGGCTTTTGAGAAGCATGATGCATATTTGCTAGTGTGAATTATGAAATAATCTTATGGTCTTACATTTTGACTTCACTAGTTAATCCTCACGTCCCAAATTTTCTTTGTTTCTCTTTTTATTTTTTTATTTTTTTAATTTTTTTTGAAACGGAGTCTCACTCTGTCGCCCAGGCTGGAGTGCAGTGGCGCCATCTCGGCTCACTGCAAGCTCCGCCTCCCGGGTTCATGCCATTCTCCTGCCTCAGCCTCCCGAGTAGCTGGGACTACAGGCACCCACCACCACACCCGGCTAATTTTTTTTGTATTTTTAGTAGAGATGGGGTTTCACCGTGTTAGCCAGGATGGTCTCCATCTCCTGACCTTGTGATCTGCCCACCTCAGCCTCCCAAAGTGCTGGGATTACAGGCTTGACCCACTGCGCCCGGCCGGGCCTTTGCCATTTTAAACACTAGAAGAATTAATCCATATATAAATTTTCGCAAAACTATGACAAGAATTCTTAAATGCAAATCAAGCTTACTACTAAGAAAGAAGCAACATCTTTTGTGCCTCAACCTACATCCAGCCTTAAAAAGTAGTGTAAGGATCAAACCGTTCCAAAAATACTCAACCAAACCCCAGTGAAAGAATGTTCAAGAATATTTATGGGAATACAAAAATATTCAGCACCTGTCAAAGTGAGATTCACAGCGTCTGGCATCCAGTCAAAAAGTACTAAGCATGCAAAAATGTAAGAAGATATCCATAAGAAGAAAACTCAATCAATGAAAAATTAGCCAGAAATAAAACAAAATTTTGAATCAGTGAACACCAACATTAAAACTGTTATTAGAATTATATGCCATGTTCTCAATCAGGTGATGATGGAACATGTTATTTTGAGACAGGGAAATTGTTAAAAAAACAAAAACAAAATCCAGTTTGAACATCTAGAGTTAAAACCATCTGAGATTCAAAAATCAATTGATGTTACAAGGTAGAATAGATACAGCAGAAGGTAACATTAATGAACATGTAGAGATAGCAAGTATTTAAAATGAAACATAAAAGAAAAAAGAAAGATTTCTAAAAAAAAAAAAGCAAAAGTAAGAGCACAGAGAATCAATGAACTTTATGATACCTCCAAGCAGACATGTGTGTAACTAAAGTCAGTGAAGGCAGGGAACACAAAGAGGGACAGAAAAAAAAAAAAAAAAAAAAAAAAAACCGATTACCTAAAAACTTCAAAATTTACGAAAACAGTGAACTCATAAATACAAAAAGTTCACTAAGTGCAAAATGCAAAGAACATGAAGAGCACCATATCACACATGTCAAAATCAAGTTGCCTAAATACAGCAATGAAGAAAAAATCTTCAAAGCATCCGTAGTAGTGCAGGTAGGGGTAAGGTTCTGTTTACAGAGACAAAGATAAAGGGGCCAGTTGATGCCTCTTCAGAAACAATGAAATCAAGGAGAGATTCAGCAACTTTTAGAAAGTACAGAAATAATGAATAAGCAAAACAACCGTCAATCTAAATAAATTCATACGGCAAAAATATTTTGCGAAATCAGAGGGTAAAGAAACAAGTTGAGACATGTGAAAACTAAAAGTCCATCACTAGCAGGCTTATACCAGAAGGAATATTAAAATGACTTACTCCAGCTGAAGGAAATAGCATAGTAAGGAATGCCAAGCACCAGGAATGATACCCGTATGGGGAATTATAAAATATATTTTATTTTAAAAATCTGTTTAAAAGATTATTAGCTGTTTAAAGCCAAATAATACATATTTTAGGTTTCTAACATATGTAGAAGTGACAGAAATGACAGAAATACCACAGAGGTTGGGTAAAAAGAAAGGAGAATATATTGTTGTATCTTTGCTATACCACTTCATAATATGAAGTGGTACAACATATTTAAAAAAAAAAAAAAGAAAAAAAGAAAAAAGCAGGCCGGGCATGGTGGCTCATGCCTATAATCCCAGCACTTTGGGAGGCCGAGGTGGGAAGATTACGAGTTCAGGAGTTCAAGACCAGTCTGGCCAACATAGTGAATTCCCGTCTCTACTAAATATGGAAAAAAAAAAAAAAAAATTAGCTGGGTGTGGTGACCGGCACCTGCAGTCCCAGCTACTTGGGAGGCTGAGGCAGGAGAATCGCTTGAACCTGGGAGGCAGAGGGTGCAGTGAGCTGAAACTGCACCACTGCACTTCCAACCTGGGTAACACAGTGAGACTGTCTAAAAAACAAAACAAAACAATCAAAAAAGCAGCAGTATAACATCACAGAAGATTATGGTAGAGCGCTATAAAGTCTAAAGTCACCACTAAAATAGCAAAGACAAATGTTAGAGCTCTTAAGCTATCACAGGAGATAAAACGAATCACAAAATGTACCCAGTCCAACAAAAGGAAAACATAAAAAGAAGGAGAAAAAAGAAAATGAATGACAAATACAAAGCAAACTGCAAGGTGGTAAAATTAAACACAGCCAAACCAATAAACATAGGAAGCGTAAATGACATGAACCTCACAGCTGCAAGGTGGACATCATGATACTGGATGAAAAATACACCCAGTGTTATGTTGTCTTCAAGAAAAAGTATTTTAAATATAAACAGATAAATAGTTAACAGTAAAATAATGAGAAAAGACAAATAACTTTATGTGTGCTGCTGTCTGGCCGCCTTGAGGGGGAAATCAATGTAGAATAGCCAAACCGGAATTTCAAAAGACCAAATGCATTTTTCAATTCTAAGAGTGGCACTTCCGGGGTGAAACTATACATTTATTTCAGTGTTCTGAATTACAGATTCAATTACCTTAAAATTAGGTTTATTACTAACAGATACTATTGATATCTTGCTGACCTTCTGTTTCAAATGTTGAAACGCTTTAGATATGATATTTCAAATCTTACACGTCTCCAAATGAGTCATCATTATTCCAAATTCATATATAAAGATGATGAGACCCAGAGAGGCTAAGCAACTCAGTTAAAATAACAGAGATAAACCTGCATCTGTACAGACCTGTAGTATTTCCACCACACCATACCGTCGCAATTGTGTTAATATAATTGAAATGCTTTTAAAAGCAACTGTAATGTTAGAAAGAAATAATTACGGCATAGTTTAATTAAAAAAAACCTGAATACTTAGGAGACTGGTGTTCCTGACTTTTCTTGCCCATTGCTTGTCTCTGTGATATTATTTGATATTATATTTTCTGGCTCACATGTTCTAATCTTGACAGCAAGAAAGAAGATGAGAGTTGGGGTGGACTCATTCATTCTAAAAGTTGAGGAATCTGCACAATAACTGCTGTTTCAAATACATATAACTTATTTTCTCATACTTCCTTACTGCAAATTAAAAAATATAAAAATGGCAAAGGAAAAACAGATAAATCATCTCTGAAAATTAATGGAAAATTTAAAAATAAGACAATGCAATTCTGTTTACTATTTACTTATTACAACCTTGTCTTAATAAGCTAAAGGCAAATCTGAGCCTACTTTGTGTCATTCGAAGCTCTAAAATTCTTTACCATAAAAGGCGCTTAACTGTATCTAACTGGAGTGTCACATCTCGGGGGCCAGCAATCCCTCCACAGGGAGGAAGGAGAGTCAGGAGGATCAGGACACTTCATTCCATCTCTGATTCTACCGTGGCAGAGCTCGGTCACTGGAAGGATAATTAAATCCAGGCCTCATTTTCTTCTCTTGTGCAATGACAAGAGACACAGCGCACCCTGGACGTGTAACACCCCGGGCGTGTACCACCCTGGCCACCTACCACCCTGGCTGTGCACCACCCTGGCCACCTACAATCCTGGCTGCGTACAACCCTGGATGCATAGCACCGTGGACACGTACCACCCTGTGCGCGTACCACCCTGGGCATGTACCACCCTGGCCACATAGCACCCTAGCCAGGTAGCACCCTGAGGGTGTACCACCGTGGACGTGCACCATCCTGAATGAGTAGCACCCTGGGCTTGTACCATGCTGGGGACTGCACCACCCTGGACTTAGCAGCCCTCAGGCCCAGACTGACTTGTGCCACGAAAAGTTAAATTAAAAAAAAAATGTCCCCATGGCATCTGAGAGTAATTATATTCAACATCTTGCTCACGGAGGTATTTCTACTTCCTGTGTTATAATTACAATGTTATGCCTGAACCTTCCAGGTTTACAAAGCTGATTCACAGGAAAGCCTTGCACTCGAGGTACGGTGTGGAGGCCACAGACAGGGCACAGGGAGACACTGAGCATGGCAGTCACCACCTGTGCCCTCCCATCTGCAGATGCCACGCAGTGGTGGGCTGGGGCACCGGGTGGTGGCGTGCTGGTCTCTGAGGAACCCATAGTGTGGGTGACAGTTGTCCCATTAATGAGCTTAGGAGCAGAAGTGAGACAAAGCCTCTCATTTCTCCTCACATATACTAAAGGAATTCTGTCCTTGTAGGGTTAGGCAGGTAAAAGGAACATCAGTTGCATATGATATGAGTAGATGAATGGTTTCAAGGACGGTGTCATTTAAAATAGTGCCGCATTACCGATCATCAATGACAAGCGGCCACAGCAGTAGAAATGACTGCTGAGAACGTCGGAAGGGCCACTGCTGCTGGGGTCAGAACAATGTGCCAAGCTGGGGGAAGACCAGATCCACGGTCATCATGGGACCCCGTGGGCAGCAGATGCTGTTACAGCTCAGACAGAGGATGTGCAATGCTTTAAAATGAAAGAAACTCAAGAATATTCCTGCTATTAGCTGCAACATAGAAAAGGGGAAATTAGCTTGAGAAGGTGGATTGTAGTAGAAATAATTTTAAGCAAAGAACCTAACAGTCAAAGCAGTAACCATAAGATTCAAAGACTAAAATAAAACGTGTGAATACAAGCGAACTATGAAACACAAAGACTAAATTACATACATTAAAGCTATTTACAGACCTTGTGAGACATGGCTTCTGAGCATCTTCATCATCCCCTTTTTCTTTCAGACTCTGGGTACTGATTTTTTTTTTTTTAATTAGGATTTTTACGTCTATGCTCGTGAACGCACACAGGTACTATATATTTTCTGGAAAAAGTACATCTAAGTCATTGAAATCAAAGTACATTAGATTCCTGTAAAGTGGATATAATTCAAAACAATGGTTCTACAATTGTATTCAAATATAAAATTTAGGACTTTTGCAGATTAGATTTTAAAATCAGTTCTTCCAATTTATATATACATTATATAACATATAATGTATTGTATATCTTATATCTGATATATATGTATTATAGATCATATAAATTTATATACACATGAAATTTATATGTGTGTGTATGTGTGTGTGTCTGTGTATGTGTGCATCTGTATAGAAAATAATAAAAGCATTTTAACAATATAAAGGTCGTGTGGCATTATCTTTTATTTCTAATTAATGAATTCTTGGCTGTTTCTCAGTCTAACTTCAGTTATTTCTCTTCTTTGTCCTGGAAGTTAGCTTCTCAAAATAGTCTCAACATTATGATTATAAACAGTTTAATTTACCAAGCATTGGCATATTACAAATCCATGATTTTCATATTAATTCAAACCGAAATGTGCTTTCTGTTATTGAATTCACATAAATAGCTCAAGCTTCATGAAAAGAGTCTTTTGCAAAGGATAAAGCATGTTTTGTGGTTGCTGTTGCCTTACATGTCATGTATTCAACTCTGTACATAGTATAACCGTGCGCTTCCAGGTGTTTTGCTTTAATTTCTGAAGACCTACTATTGATTGTTGAGTCTTGATAATTCCATCATAACAAAGAACAAGTGTGCAGATAGGAAATACACTGTGAAGGTTTATTTCCATTTGACTTTAAAAGGACGTAAATAGTATTTAAATGACCTAATAATTTAAACTTTTTGTTTCCCCCGTAACACACACACATATTGTAATTAATGCTCAGCCTGGGGAGCAAGTGAACTAACAATTACTGAACTGTAAGCACTAGGCACTTCATGTGTTATTTCCCTGAATTCTTGCAGGAGCCCCACAGAGAATGTGACAATGAGGCCATCTAAAAACGGGCAGACAGAGGCTTACGGCCAAGACGGAAAATGCGTCCTAACTCCACCTTTGTCTCAGATCTCATGCTCTTTTCTTTCCAGAACCCCCCGTGATGCATTACTTAGCCCTATAGGGTTGTGACATAGAGGGAACAGCTGGAGTCTAAATGAATACAGAATTAAATGTGGTCTTTAAAAATGGTCTGTATGGCAGTGAAGCTCAACTGGAAGCTGTGGCTGAAGCCAGAGCAGCCTGTGACTGTGTACCGGTGATCTTGACCTATCTGACCTGTGTTGGGCCAGATGCTTTGCAGTAACTCATCTGTATTTCAGTCTGACTCTAGTATTCATCAAAGTCATCGAAGTGGTAGGCATGTATATTTTGGAGTGGGAGGGAAGGAGGGAGGATACAGACATAAAGTGGAATGTTCTGAACACAAAATGATCTTTTACCCAAAGCCCTTGGGAATGGTCCTGTTCATGGAAAAGGAACAATCTTGGAAGCTCAGGAAACATTGTGGAAAAAATAAATTGAAATTGAAACGGCATTTTTCCCAGGGAATTCTTAAGAATCATTAGAGCGAAGGAGAAGGGGGTGGAGCCAAGATGGCGGAATAAGAGCAGCTCCAGTCTACAGCTCCCAGCATGAGTGACGCAGAAGATGGCTGATTTCTGCATTTCCATCTGAGGTACCAGGTTCATCTCACTAGGGAGTGCCAAACAGTGGGTGCAGGACAGTCCGTGCAGTGCACTGTGGGCGAGCGAAAGCAGGGTGAGGCATTGCCTCACTCGGGAAGCGCAAGGGGTCAGGGAGTTCCCTTTCCTAGTTAAAGAAAGGGCTCACAGAAGGCACCTGGAAAATCGGGTCACTCCCACCCTAATACTGTGCTTTTCCAACGGGCTTGGAAAACTGCACACCAGGAGATTGTGTCTGGCACCTGGCTCGGAGGGTCCTATGCCAGCGGAGTCTCGGTGATTGCTAGCACAGCAACCTGAGATCAAACTGCAAGGTGGCAGTGAGGCTGGGGGAGGGGCACCCCGCCATTGCCCAGGCTTGCTTAGGTAAACAAAGCAGCCAGGAAGCTGGAACTGGGTGGAGCCCACCACAGCTCAAGGAGGCATGCCTGCCTCTGTAGGCTCCACCTCTGGGGGCAGGGTACAGACAAAAAGACAGCAGGAACCACTGCAGACTTAAGTGTCCCTGTCTGACAGCTTTGAAGAGAGTAGTGGTTCTCCCAGCACCCAGCTGGAGATCTGAGAACGGACAGACTGCCACCTAAAGTGGGTCCCTGACCCCCGAGCAGCCTAACTGGGAGGCATCCCCAGGTAGGGACAGACTGACACCTCACTCGTCCAGGTACTCCTCTGAGACAAAACTTCCAGAGGAATTATCAGACAGGTGAATTTGTGGTCTCACGAAAATCTGCTATTCTGCAGCCACTGCTGCTGACACCCAGCAAAACAGGTTCTGGAGTGGACCTCTAGTAAACTCCAACAAACCTGCAGATGAGGGTCCTGTCTGGTAGAAGGAAAACTAACAAAGAAAAGGCCACCCACACCAAAAACCCATCTGTACATCACCATCAAAGACCAAAAGGAGAAAAACCTACAAACATGGGGAGAAAACAGAGCAGAAAAACTGGAAACTCTGAAAAGCAGAGCACCTCTCCTCCTCCAAAGGAACGCAGTCCCTCACCAGCAACGGAACAAAGCTGGACGGAGAATGACTTTGACGAGTTGAGAGAAGAAAGCTTCAGATGATCAAACTACTCCGAGCTATGGCAGCAAATTCAAACCAATGGCAAGGAAGTTAAAAACTTTGAAAAAAAAATAGATGAATGTATAACTAAGATAACCAATGCAGACAAGGGCTTAAAGGAGCTGATGGAGCTGAAAGCCAAGTTTCGAAAACTACGCGAAGATTGCAGAAGGCTCGGTAGCCGATGCGATCAACTGGAAGAAAGGGTATCATTGATGGAAGATGAAATGAATGAAATGAAGCAAGAAGGGAAGTTTAGAGAAAAAAGAATAAAAAGAAACGAACAAAGCCTCCAAGAAATATGGGACTATGTGAAAAGACCAAATCTACGTCTGATTGGTGTACCTGAAAGTCACGGGGAGAATGGAACCAAGTTGGAAAACACTCTGCAAGATATTTTCCAGGAGAACTTCCCCAATCTAGCAAGGCAGGCCAACATTCAGATTCAGGAAATACAGAAAACACCACAAAGATACTCCTCGAGAAGAGCAACTCCAAGACACATAATTGTCAGATTCACCAAAGTTGAAATGAAGGAAAAAATGTTAAGGCCAGCCAGACAGAAAGGTCGGGTTATCCACAAAGGGAAGCCCATCAGACTAACAGCTGATCTCTCGGCAGAAACTCTACAAGCCAGAAGAGAGTGGGGGCCAATATTCAACGTTCTTAAAGAAAAGAATTTTCAACCCAGAATCTCATATCCAGCCAAACTAAGCTTCATAAGTGAAGGAGAAATAAAATCCTTTACAGACAAGAAAATGCTGAGAGATTTTGTCACCACCAGGCCTGCCCTAAAAGAGCTCCTGAAGGAAGCACTAAACATGGAAAGGAACAACCAGTACCAGCTACTGCAAAAACATGCCAAATTGTAAAGACCATCGAGGCTAGGAAGAAACTGCATCAACTAACGAGCAAAATAACCAACTAACATCATAATGACAGGATCAAATTCATACATAACAATATTAACTTTAAATGTAAATGGGCCAAATGCTCCAATTAAAAGACACAGAATGGCAAATTGGATAAGGAGTCAAGACCCATCAGTGTGCTGTATTCAGGAAACCCATCTCACATGCAGAGACACAGATAGGTTCAAAATAAAGGGATGGAGGAAGATCAACCAAGCAAATGGAAAACAAAAGAAGTCAAGGGTTACAATCCTAGTCTCTGATAAAATAGACTTTAAACCAACACAGATCAAAAGAGACAAAGAAGGCCATTACATAATGGTAAAGGGATCAATTCAACAAGAGCTAACTATGCTAAATATATATACACCCAACACAGGGGCACCCAGATTCATAAAGCAAGTCCTGCATGACCTACAAAGGGACTTAAACTCCAACACAATAATAATGGGAGATTTTAACACCCCACTGTCAACATTAGACAGATCAATGAGACAGAAAGTTAATAAGGATACCCAGGAATTGAACTCAGCTCTGAACCAAGTGGACCTAACAGACATCTACAGAACTCTCCACCCCAAATCAACAGAATATACATTTTTTTCAGGGCCACACCACACCTATTCCAAAATTGACCACATAGTTGGAAGTCAAGCTCTCCTCAGCAAACGGAAAAGAACAGAAATTATAACAAACTGTCTCTCAGACCACAGTGCAATCAAACTAGAACTCAGGATTAAGAAACTCACTCAAAACCCCTCAACTACATGGAAACTGAACAACCTGCTCCTGAATGACTACCGGGTACATAACGAAAGGAAGGCAGAAATAAAGATGTTCTTTGAAACCAACGAGGACAAAGACACAACATACCAGAATCTCTGAGACATATTCAAAGCAGTGTGTAGAGGGAAATTTATAGCACTAAATGCCCACAAGAGAAAGCAGAAAAGATCCAAAATTGACACCCTAACATCACAATTAAAAGAACTAGAGAAGCAAGAGCAAACACTTTCAAAAGCTGGCAGAAGGCAAGAAATAACTAAACTGAGAGAAGAACTGAAGGAAATAGAGACACAAAAACCCCTTCAAAAAACTAATGAATCCAGGAGCTGGTTTTTGGAAAAGATCAACAAAATTGATAGACTGCTAGCAAGACTAATAAAGAAGAAAAGAGAGAAGAATCAAATAGATGCAATAAAAAATGATAAAGGAGATATCACCACCAATCCCACAGAAATACAAACTACCATCAGAGAATACTACAAACAACTCTAAGCAAATAAACTAGAAAATCTAGAAGAAATGGATAAATTCCTCGACAAATACATCCTCCCAAGACTAAAACAAGAAGCAGCTGAATCTCTGAATAAACCAATAACAGGCTCTGAAATTACGGCAATAATCAATAGCTTACCAACCAAAAAGAGTCCAGGACCTGATGGATTCACAGCCGAATTCTAGCAGAGGTACAAGGAGGAACTGGTACCATTCCTTCTGAAACTATTACAATTGATAGAAAAAGAGAGAATCCTCTCTAACACATTTTATGAGGCCAGCATGATCCTGATACCAAAGCCTGGCAGAGACACAACCAAAAAAGAGAATTTCAGACCAATATCCTTGATGAACATTGATGCAAAAATCCTCAATAAAATACTGGCAAACCAAATCCAGCAGCACATCAAAAAGCTTATCCACCATGATCAAGTGGGCTTCATCCCTGGGATGCAAGGCTGGTTCAACATACACAAATCAATAAATGTAATCCAGCACATAAAGAGAACCAAAGACAGAAACAACATGATTATCTCAATAGATGCAGAAAAGGCCTTCGACAAAATCCAACAACACTTCATGCTAAAAACTCTCAATAAATGAGGTATTGATGGGACGTATCTCAAAATAATAAGAGCTATCTATGACATACCCACAGCTAATATCATACCGAATGGGCAAAAGCTGGAAGCATTCCCTTTGAAAACTGGCACAAGACAGGGATGCCCTCTCTCACCACTCCTATTCAACATAGTGCTGGAAGTTCTGGCCAGGGCAATCAGGCAGGAGAAGGAAATAAAGGGTATTCCACTAGGAAAAGAGGAAGTCAAATTGTCCCTGTTTGCAGATGATATGATTGTATATCTAGAAAACCCCATTGTCTCAGCCCAAAATCTCCTTAAGCTGATAAGCAACTTCAGCAAAGTCTCAGGATACAAAATCAATGTACAAAAATCACAAGCATTCTTGTATACCAATCACAGACAAACAGAGAGCCAAATCTTGAGTGAACTCCCATTCACAATTGCTTCAAAGAGAATAAAATACCTAGGAATCCAACTTACAAGGGATGTGAAGGACCTCTTCATGGAGAACTACAAACCACTGCTCAATGAAATAAAAGAGGATACAAACAAATGGAAGAACGTTCCATGCTCATGGGTTGGAAGAATCAATATCATGAAAATGGCCATACTGCCCAAGGTAATTTATAGATTCAATGCCATCCCCATCAAGCTACCAATGACTTTCTTCACAGAATTGGAAAAAACTACTTTAAAGTTCATATGGAACCACAAAAGAGCCCGCATCGCCAAGTCAATCCTAAGCCAAAAGAACAAAGCTGGAGGCATCAGGCTACCTGACTTCAAACTATACTACAAGGCTACAGTAACCAAAGCAGCATGGTACTGGTACCACAACAAGACACAGATCAATGGAACAGAACAGAGCCCTCAGAAATGATGCCGCATATCTACAACTATCTGATCTTTGACAAACCTGACAAAAACGAGCAATGGGAAAAGGATTCCCTATTTAATAAATGGTGCTGGGAAAACTGGCTAGCCATATGGAGAAAGCTGAAACTGGATCCCTTCCTTACACCTTATACAAAAATTAATTCAAGATGGATTAAAGACTTACATGTTAGACCTAAAACCATAAAAACCCTAGAAGAAAACCTAGGCAATACCATTCAGGACATAGGCATGGGCAAGGACTTCATGTCTAAAACACCAAAAGCAATGGCAACAAAAGCCAAAATGGACAAATGGGATCTAATTAAACTAAAGAGCTTCTGCACAGCAAAAGAAACTGCCATCAGAGTGAACAGGCAACCTACAGAACGGGAGAAAATTTTTGCAACCTACTCATCTGACAAAGGGCTAATATCCAGAATCTACAATGAACTCAAACAAATTTACAAGAAAAAAACAAGCAAGCCCATCAACAAGTGAGCAAAGGACATAAACAGACACTTCCCAAGAGAAGACATTTATGCAGCCAAAAAACACATGAAAAAATACTCATCATCACTGGCCATCAGAGAAATGCAAATCAAAACCACAATGAGATACCATCTCACACCAGTTAGAATGGCCATCATTAAAAAGTCAGGAAACAACAGGTGTTGGAGAGGATGTGGAGAAATAGGAAGACTTTTACACTGTTGGTGGGACTCTAAACTAGTTCAACCATTGTGAAAGTCAGTGTGGCGATTCTTCAGGGATCTAGAACTAGAAATACCCTTTGACCCAGCCATCCCATTCCTGGGTATATACCCAAAGGACTATAAATCATGCTGCTATAAAGACACATGCACACGTATGTTTATTGTGGCACTATTCACAATAGCAAAGACCTGGAACCAACCCAAATGTCCAATGACGATAGACTGGATTAAGAAAATGTGGCACATATACACCATGGAATACTATGCAGCCATAAAAAATGATGAGTTCATGTCCTTTGTGGGGACATGGATGAAACTGGAAACCATCATTCTCAGTAAACTGTCGCAAGGACAAAAAAAACAAACACTGCATGTTCTCACTCATAGGTGGGAATTGAACAATGAGAACACATGGACACAGGAAGAGGAACATCACACTCCAGGGACTGTTGTGGGGTTGGGGGAGGGGGAAGGGACAGCATTAGGAGATATACCTAATGCTAAATGATGAGTTAATGGGTGCAGCACACCAACGTAGCACATGGATACATATGTAACAAACCTGCACATTGTGCACTTGTACCCTAAAACTTAAAGTATAATAATAAGAAGAAGAAGAAGAAGAAAAGAAAAGAAAAAAGAATCATTATAGCTAACTCAGATTAGTAGTAGCATGAATACAGGGAAGACAACGTTGTGATATGTCATCCATTCATTCATTCAACACATATTTATAGAATGCAAATTATGTTGAATATTTATTGAATGCATATTATGGGTGGAATATTTTTCCAGGCACTAGAAATGCAATATCGCCCTCAGTGAGTATGTTTGGGGCATGAAGAGAGAAGAAAGATAATTAAAAAATAATAAAATTTGTAATAGGTCAGCTGATTTTAAATGGTATGGAGAAAAATAAATCAAGAGAAAATGATGTTTTTTGATAGGAATAGGTAGGGAATGCAATTTTACACTAGGTAGTCAGGAAACACCTCAATAAGAAAGTGGCATTGAAAAAAAAAATGAGGTAGAGAATCAGATCTAATAATAATACTTACATCACTGAGCCTTTAGTTTGATTTTATGTAGTATTATAAAAATTAGGATTGTTTTCCCAAAAATATAGTATCATATTGAGTCCTTAGGACTTGTTCTTTTCATCCTGAGAGCTTTATCTCTTTGTATGAGAGATCAAACTCTTTTGCCCACTAAAATGACATATAGCATTCGTTCTTTTCCAAATATTTTGCACATTCCTAATTGATAAGTATTTCAGGGTAGACCCAGACTGATTTCTGAAGATACTTGACTAAGGTGAAAACAATGTATGCCGTCAGACTTTGTTTTGGTTCTTTTTGCTGTGTGGATGTTTTATATCAAATAACCTACAGCTCTTTCTTATTAGTCACTGAGATTAGAATGCAAAGTGATACCTACACATTTTCACACTAATTATGAATGTAAGATTGAGCTGGTTACACAAAGAGGGGAGTCTTTCATTTATTCAATAACTTATTTTAATTACACTCTTAATAACAACAGCTAACACAGACAGTGCTTCCTACGTGAAGCACTGCATACATATTTCAGTTTATGAACATGAACTCTCCTGTTTTCCCAACAAGATTCTGCAGTAGCTACTGTTATCCCCATTTTAAAGATGAACACACCAAGGCAGAAAAGCCAAGGAAGGTCCTTCAGGTTATAAACCAAGTAAAGGGGAGAACCAGAATTTGACCTGAGGTTGTGTTGCTCCAGAGTTTGCATACACAGAGCACACACCAAACGGATAATTCTTAAAAATTTCTGGGTGTCAATCTGACTTCCAACCACAGACAGGAGTGTGATTGGATCAATGTGCTTCCTTCCAGACACAAGTGTGTGCATTTATTAATACCTACATGTATATCTACAGAACTACATAAAATGCATAGCTGTGTATGTGTGTGTTACATGAATGTTATTACACAGCATATGTAGTCACAAGCTTTATTCAGTCAACAGCACACGGTAGAAGCCTGTGTTCAGTACAGATAGATCAAGCTCATTTATACAGCTGCTACATACAAAAATAGTCTCCCAATTTTTTCCCGTTTCAAATGCTGCAAATATTTCTACTATAACTCCATCCTATAAATGTGTGTGAATTTCTCTAAGGTTGATACGAAAAGGAGATGTTCATGATCATCTTTCATGACTCACCACCCATCTCAACAACTCTCAAAACGGTCCTTTTTTTGTGAGGAATTAATTGGCTCCATTGTTTTCTATCCTGCTCTCTATTCTTTTCTTTTTATGGCTATTCTTTCTTAGTCCTCTATTGAACTTTAATTGTAACATCAAAAACCATCTTAGGTGTTGCCTGTTTCTCTATCTACTCTGATACTACAGATGGACTTCTCAACCTTGGCATCACTGGTGTTTTGTATGAAATAATTATTTGCTGTGGAGATTGTCTGGCTCTAGGGCATTTTGCAACACCTCTGCCCTCTATCCACTAGATGCCAAAGCACTCCAAGCTCCTTGAGTTCTAACAATCAAAAATCTCTGCAGACATTGGCAAATGTCATCTGGGAAGAAAAATTACCCCCAGCTCCAAAAACTACTATGAAATGTCACCCAGTCCGTGGCATTCAAATACCATGCATATTGGAATCCCGTTTTTGAATAAGATTTGAATATACACTTTGGTCTCTAGTGCCAACCTCTAACCTGACTTCTAGATTTTTATACCCAACTACTAGCTGTTCTTTCTTATTTAGGGTTTAGTATTTCATTGGTCTGTAAGTTACATAAAATAGCATTATATTTACTAATCAACAAGCATAGTTATAGGTATTTTTATGAATTCTTAACAAATTTTTAAATTTAGAATATTTTTAAAATTTGTTTTAAGGTTTAAAAATAGTAGAGAATCTCCATAAATGGCCGCAGCCAGTTTTCCTTACTATTAGCATCTTAGCTTTGTATGGAAATTTCTTACGATCAGTGGACCAATACTGGTATGTTCTTCTTCCCTAAAGTCTGATTCAATTATCTTAGGTTTTACCTAATGTTTGCTTTCTGTTTCAGGAATCCATTCTGGATACCACACTGCGTTTATGTGCCATTCCTTTTTAGATGTCTCCTGGCTGGGGCAGCTTCTCAGACCTCCCTTGTTTTAAAGGCCTTGATGGTTTTCAGGAGTGCCGGCCAGATATTCTGTGGCATGTCCCTCCCGTGGAATTTGTCTGGTGTTTTCTCACAGTGCACCAGGTTATGGGCTGTTGGGAAGATCACAGAGGTAAAGAACCCTTCTCTTCGCAGCATGCCAGGGACACGCACCATCAGTGTGACTTACACCCTGGATGTTGACCTGATCACTTGGTTGAGGTCGTGTTTGTCAGTTTGTCCACTATAAAGTTGCATATTTTTCCTTCCTTGCAGCCTCTACTCTTTGGAAACGAGGAACTATGAGCAGCACAACTTAAGGAATAAGAAATGAGGCTAGAAATACACACAGCACCCACTAATTAATCAAGAGCAGAGATTCTACAAACTTTTTTAATTTTTAATTTTTCAAAATTTTTATATTTTTTGCATATATACATACTTATGGGGTACATATTTTGATACAGGCATACGATGCATTTTAATTGCATCAGGGTAAATCGGGTATCCATCATCTTGGAGGTGTAAATCTTCAAGCATTTATTCTTCATGTTACAAATAATCCAATCATACTATTTTAATTATTTTAAAATGTACAATTAAATTATTGCTTACAAGAGTCATCCTGTGGTGCTATCAAATACTAGATCTTATTCGTTCTGTTTTTTATACCCATTACCCATCCCCACTTCCCTCCCACCACCAACCTCAAAAACTATTTAGTGAATAAATGAATTAAGCCATTAAAGTATAAATGCCCTAAGTGACCATGGGTATAAAATTCAGTTCCTGAAAAGCTGAACTTACCATCTTTATCCCGAGTGCCAATGTTTAACATTTTAGAGAAGATTCTGGATCTGAAAGGGCATTTCTAATACTCCCCGATTAAATACAAGCCTACCTTTAAGTGAGTCTTGAATTGACCTATATTCCCATACACGATAAGGACTCATTTTTTTGGAAAAAGGCCACAGATGGAGGAGCAGTGACATGCCCTACTTTTAAGGAGGAAGGAGCCAGAAAACCCACTCCAACGTGATGCTTAAAATCCTCTCTGGCTTTGTTTTGAAGCTCACTGCCCTGAGTTACATCATCTTTATTGAAAGGGAAAACCAGGAAAAAAGAAAAGAAAAGAAAAGAAAAAAAGACCAGGAGTAGAAAGGAGAAATGGCAGCACAATCCCTGCTGGGAATCTCTGCTGAGAGCACAGCCTCCCAGGGACTAAGCCTGTGGGAACAATGCCAAGCTTCCTGGATTTCTTCAACAGTTTTACAAAGCCTGCACAAAAGCTCATCTAAGTTTTGAAGACTCAAAAAACAAAACAAACAAAAAAAAGCTATGTCCAAGTAAAGCCAGACTGGGCAGCTTTTTTTAATGTTGTCATGATCCCGGAGGGCTGATCCAACCCAGTAGCATAATATAGTTAAATCAGACCACAAGGCTGAAAACGCTTTGGCAGAATTCAAAGCACCCTACACATATAAATTGAATGCACCACTGTTGTTATTCTGTATTTCCATGACCTAGCACAAAATGCAATCTCGAATGAGCAGAGAAAAGCAACTCCAGCAATCAAGCAAACTGCTGTCAATGTCCTCAGAAGTGCTAAGTGCACAGCGGCCCTTGTAGGTTTCTGTGGGGCTCTAGAAAAGTCCGCTACAATGGTGAGCAGGATGAATTTTCTGTACTGCTCAAGGCCAATTTATTTTCCAAATCTCAACAGAGAAGGCAAGCAGGGATTAAAGAAAGGCAAAGAAACACCACTGCTGGTTTTGGTGGCGCTCCAACTGTCCCAGGCGTGATGGACACCATACAATACTGACACTTTTCTTTCTTTCTTTCGAGACCGAGTTTTACTCTTGTTGCCCCGGCTGGAGTGCAACGGTGTGATCTCGGATCACTGCAACCTCTGTCTCCCTCTGTCATACACAGGTTCAAGGGATTATCCTGCCTCAGCCTCCCAAGTAGCTGGGACTAAATACCCAGCTAATTTCTGTATTTTTAAAAATAGAGACAGGGTTTCACCATGTTGGTCAGGCTGGTCTCAAACTCCTGACCTTAAGTGATCCACCCACCTTGGCCTCCCAAAGTGCTGGGGTTACAGGCATGAGCCACTGTGCCCAGCCAGTAGTGCAGGGTTTCTGAGATGGTGGGAGTCCAGACGGGGCACAGCCTGCCACTTGGCAAAACATTAGAGAAGAATGCTGACATTTAATGAGTAATTATGATATGCACAAGGAGTATACTGGTAACACTCATGTGTATGCTATTTTCTTTTTTTTTTTTTTTTTTTTTTTTTTGAGACAGAGTCTCGCTCTGTCGCCCAGACTGGAGTGCAGTGGTGCGATCTCTGCTCACTGCAAGCTCCGCCTCCCGGGTGCTATTTTCATATAATGTAATTGGCAAAGATCTATTTCTCCAAGTTCCGTATTGGAGACCCCAAATACCTTGTGGTGAGGGGCGATTTTGCCCACTGCAAGGTGGATAATCTTTACCCATGGTCGGGGTGCAGTAGGAAATCAGCATCTCCTAATTTAGTTTGCTAGAACGTCAATGCATCAAATTTGAGGAAGCAAGCTGAGAAAAACATGAAATTCTTGACTTTCCGTCCATATAATTTAAGTATTTCGACCAGTATTTCAACCTAGGCATCTCGTTTGGAAAAGAATTCTGATAGAAGGAATCATCCCATAATAAGTAAGGTATATATATTTGCTATTAATGTTATAAATATTTTGCTCATCACCAATTGGTAAGGAACCCACTCCCAGAAACTGTAACTATGCAGATTTGGGGCAGGGCCTAGGTAAACCCCTCTCCATCTCCCATATCCCACAGATTCCAATGCAGTAGTCCACAGACCACACTGCCAGACGCACTGAACTAGGAGCAGAGAGAAGCGGCTAACGAGGGTCTGAGAGGTAGAACTGGACCCAGAACCTGAGGGTCCCCTTGTTCTCAGCTAAAGAAGTGGCCTTATTCTTTAGCAAAGGGAAACAATTGGTACCTCTAAGCAGAGGAGTCCTTGGGTGGCTGTGTGGTAAAAGACTGATTGGAATAAGAAGGGGCTGACAGGAGGACCCCTGGCCTAGGAAGCTTCTCCATGGGTCCAGTATACAGTTAGTGAAATCTGAACTACAGGTGCAAATGTGAAGCCTGAAAATATCACGTTATTAAAAAGTCTCTAGCAACAGCACCATGGGTTTAGAACTTAGACTAACAAGATTTAGTCAAAGAAAAGTGATTTATCACTGACAGTGCTTAGCATTGCTAACACATGAGGATAATAAAAATCAGACTGACCTTTAGTTAGTTTTATTATTATTCTAAATTCTCTGCAGACAGTGCGTGCACTGACTGCCTCTACCTGGGTGTGAATGGCTCCCACCACCTGCTTTTTATCATGGTCCTGGTGGGGAACCTTACTGAAGTTCAAGGTTTTGGCCAATACATACATTCTTAAGCCACCACCACAATCAAAATATGAAACACTTTTGTTATCTCAAGTTGTTTTCTCTGACCTTGTGAGCTGGTCCTTAAGCTCCACTCCTGCTTAGCAACCTCTCATCTCCTTTCTATTACTACAGATTTGATTTGTCTTATCTAGAGTGTCATATACGTGGAAACATACCCAAAAAAACAGCTCATCATGGCAGTAGGAGGAAAATGCTCCTGAACTGGCTTCTTGAATTTCATCCGGATATGATAGCATTTAGGGGCTTAGATTAGAGAATAAACCAGTAGGTTTTAATGCCTAAAGCTTTAAAAAAAAAAATGTTCAGTAGCTTTTCCTAGCAGGTTGGTTTATATATTGACCATACCTGAAATTAGTTGCTATAGTTTTCACACATAATAATTTAGGGAAAATAAAAATGTATTTATTTAACACATATGTGTTCATTCTTCATTACCCTGCATTCAAAAGTATGTAAGAATGTTAAGAACCTAAGATGTAATTGTTTTCCCCAGCACGGCCACAGCTTTGCTTAGGAAGTCCACTGAGAGCCAAATGATAGTCCTATCTCTCTCTGTGGCATTTCACGACACCAGCTGCTAAAGGTCTCTAAGCAGCCATTCTCCCCTTTTCTTTCTGTAAGTACAGAACTCCTCATTACCACCATCAAGGTTTCACAGAACGCACGGCCATGAGAAGAAATGATTTGGCGCCACCTCTCTTGCAGCTGAACATGGACAAATGACGACTTTGAGAGTTAAGAGGTGATGGGGAAGTGAAGATGTGGCTTCCACTTCACGTTCTCTCCTCTCCTCTGGGGAGCTGGGGTAGGAATGTGTGGTTTGATCTATCTCTGTTGCCTTCATCCCATGTAGGGGATGGCCGCCCGAGCCATCTGCCCAAGCTAGGCACCCATCCTACCCCTAAACTCTTGTATGGGAGAGAAGCAAACTTCTTTCTAGCAACAACCACTGTATTTTGGAAGCTTTTGTCATGTCCGTTTCGTCTATGCCCTACCTCATCCAATTACTGAACATGCCTGAGATGTCCCTTTTGTGGAGTTCAACCCTCTTCGTGGTGTAGTCTAATTGTGGATGTGTATTTAGCTTATTTTCCCATCGGACTGTAAAACACATAGGTAATGAACAGGTCCTCGCACAATGTCTCAAAGGACATTAGCTGAAGACATGTGAATTCCTGAGGGTGCACAGAGGAAAATAAACATTTGGACATTTTGTGATGTATCATTCTCTGGGGATTGATGGTGACATCTACCTTCAACTGGACGAACAATAATGGAAACAGAAGCTCCTTCCCCGTCTGTGTAGCCACAGCAGCCCATTGTTTGGACAGAATGTATTGAAATGTTCTGTGATGTACAAACCCTATGTCTGCCTGTGCCCTGAGCTCTGGGATTTCTCTTTTAAATCAATAAAGTACAAAGAGACATCAAAAGTTTTCACCTACACTGCTTTTAACAGCATACAAAGAATATCTTATAAATGTGTGTGAAGAAGGCGCCTATTTCACAAACTTACATGAATATACTACATTCAAACAACAGGAGAGAATACTCATGAGATTATTAGTAACACATTTTGTTTGAGCTTTGTGTATTAGATGATAGAAATATGGCCTACTTCAGAAACTGTTTGAAATACGAATTTCTCATATGCAGTCGAGTTAAAACTTCAATTTTCTTATTCAATGGTTAAAAACCATTTTGGACAATAGGATTACTTGCCTCAAATAAACGCAGGTTAAACGATTTTTATATTATTGCTTTTGTCTAGAGAGATGCCAATGTCTCTTTCGCTAACAAACTTTTATAGATTATAAAAACATCCTTTTTATAATTATTGTAAATTTCACAAACTTACTAAGCGATTAATCCAATACATACTTTAAACTCACTAAACATTCCAAAATCAGATCAGCCTTTTGAAGAGAAAAATTTAATAAATTATATGAAATACATAGGTAAAGCATTTCATACAGAGTCAAAATCAGCTCAAATTTAATAATGTCAAGAAATTTTAATGAATATCCTATAAATAAGAGTCAAAATCAGCTAAGATTTAATAATGCCAAGAATTTTAATGAACATAAAATATTAATGGAAAATATTAAAACGTAAACTGTTTATGTAATTACAAATGCCACCAAAGTAACAATATACTTTTAAAAATCACCATGTATTAATTAGAGATAAAAACGTGCTGTCATCCACAACAAATTGACTTGACTAGATACTGGATAAACAAACAAGACTCTTCAGCACTTCAAATGACTAACACTGAAGTAGGAGAAGGATTGATTTTCTTGTTTACTATGCCAGCTTATTTAAACATACTAAAATAGCGCTTAGATACAAATGATAAGTCATTAGTATTTAAGCTTTTAAATAAAAATATGTAAATTACACTTAATATGAAACACACCCTACCTGGGTTTTCCCCTACTAGAAGGCTCTGTTACAGAAAATTGTGGTGTACACAGATTTCCTCCTGGGAAAATTGAACTCAACCATGAATCTCTATTTGGATATTGGTGGCTTTTTTTTTTTTTTTGAGACAGAGTCTCACTTTGTCACCCAAGCTACAATACAGTGGCACTACCTGTGCTACTTACTCCAAACTCTGCCTCCTGGGTTCGAGCGATTCTCTTGCCTCAGCCTCCCGAGTAGCTGGGATTACAGGTGTGTACTACCATACCTGGCTAATTTTTGTATTTTTCAGTAGAGATGGAGTTTTCACCATGTTGGCCTGGCTGGTCTCAAACTCCTGACCTTAGGTGATCCACCCATGTCAGCCTCCCAAAGTGCTGGGATTATAGGCATGAGCCACCACGCCCGGCCATATTGGTGAATACAAATAATGATGCTTGTTATTATTTGAGAAGGAAGGAAATGAGGTTTTAGAATAGAAAAAGGGGATGTCAGAGAAGGAGTGTGGCCTCTACAATGGTCAACAGTGCGAACGAGTTCCAGGGGAGGTCATTCTGGGTTTTGGAACTGTACCAGCTGCCTTAGGGAAGGGGTATTGGAAGAGGGTCTGCAAAGGAGAAGCGGCACCTGGCATGAACATAGTTAAGGCCTGAAAAATGCCTGCTCCTCCACATGGGAATTTTAATAAGATGCACTGAAAGCATCACAGCTATTCATGTTATTTTACCTATGTGGGACCACACAGGACCCTGAGATAAAAAAAGTTAGGAATGGGGCAAAACTAAAATCAGAAATGCATTAATCATGTAAGGTTAGATGACCAGACAGGAAGAAAACAAAGGCAAAAAATAAAACTCCCTCTAAGCCTGTTTCCCATTTGCAGTAGAAGAAAACAATATAGAAGCTTCTCACTGAAAGTGTGGAGGAAAGAGATAAGACAAGCTGCTCATGAGCAAGAAAAGCAAAAAAGGAGAATTAATTTCACAATACCCATTGTGATTAATTTATGATGTACAAAATGCCATCTACGTATCATTTGTTTGTTATATTATTTTTGTTGCTTGCTGAGAATATAAAGATGGGTTCCAACAGCCTCATCTCATCCCCATCCTTTCCCCTTATGATGGAAAACCCCTCAGCTGCAGTTCTAATATGAGCCGTTTTAGAAACCCAGCCCTGCTGATTAGAGAGGAAAGAGGAGCTGCTCTAAGTTAGACACAGGCATGGAATATTGACTTCACAGAGAGGCACATCTTATCATACAAGAATTTCTTTAACCAGGAACCACTAAAAATTCAAAGAGACAAAGAAAAGTAGAAGTAAAAATAAAAAATTGAAATGAAGTAAGTACAGAACAGATTAAATCAGCTTCCCAGCACTCTTCCCACCTGTAAAACTTTTATAGCTCCTTGCAAATGTATAAGAAACCAAAGAGGTGGCAAAAGGAGTTTAAATAAAAATTGTAAAACAAGTAGGGAATGTGGGTGAAGCTGAAGTGAAGAAAGTCTACAGAATAATAATCCTCATGCTCTTGACTATGGTAAAGAAGTTCTCTGGTCTGGACACGAGAAGCTGTTTACCAGACAGATTCTGCAAGGGAGGATGGACTGTGTGGAGAGATTGTTTCGTGATGGTGCGAAATACCTTTTTTGATTTTGCAACTATCTTACATTTGTTCCTTACCAAATTATTCTAATGACTGAGTCACCTCTCTGCGTGTTCAGTACCTGAAAAGGAGTTCTCCATTTGCAGTTGATTATTGATTTTAAATGATGGTTCACTTTAGAAGAAATATATACTGTATAGATGTAGGTCAGTCTTTCCATGACTTGACAACTTCTGAGCATACTGGTAAAGTGAATAAATAAATCAATTATCCATTAATGACTAATGAAAGATTCTTCATCAGCATTATCTTAGTCAGGGGATGCCAAACCCCGTGCTGCCCTGTCTGAGAGCTCAAGGTCTAGTGGAGACGAGAGCATGCAGGTGGTGAAAATGCAGAGTGGCAGCTGCTGTGGTGGAGGCAGGTGCCAGGAGAATGGCAAAGCATCACAGAGACTGCATGGACTGTCAGCAGAGGGTCAGTGGAGGCTCATGGTATGCACTAATACCAGCAAGATGCAAGACTGGCCAAATAAGGGGAGTGAGGAAAGGCATTCCAAGCTACAGGACAGGTTCACGCAAGCCTAATTTCCTCAGAGTCATCATGTGGTAAATACTGCAATAAAACCAAAATTGGCAGGATAGAGCATGTCATGTGGGGACTTCTAAATAATATGGTCCAGGGTGCAAAGTGGCAGAATTTTCATTTGACAATGGCTTTTTCTCAAACAATAAGAGGGCAATGAGACCAACTAGTTGTACATACATATTCTAGAAATTTCCGATATCTGACAGAATGTCAGAAACAAATGCACTACACATAAATAAACAATAACGATTCTAAGTGGGGAAATGTATTTTAAATCACCTGTGGCATTGACATTCAACACCATTTCCTGAAACATATCCTATAAAAGTTTTAAGTGATACACCCCAGATCTGATCTTAAAGCTGGAGAAACAGCACTTATTAGATTTCAATTCAGTAGTCATGTGCAGAAACATAGCTTCCCTGTGCAAGACCCATGATGGCAAAGCCACACTGTCATTATTCCTGATCAGCATTATCAAATCCAAAAAAAAAAAAAAAAAAAAAAAGGCAGGTTCTGCATGCTCTGTAAAATCTGATTGTTCAAACCCAGTATCTGTCAGCATCACAGATATCTGACTGTAGGTCTTTGTGTGTCAAAATCCTACCAGCCATGAGAGATGAAAGCATGTACGTAATACTGAAGAGTAAAGTGCAGAAATGTTATTGATAATTGCAAAAAAAGATTATTTTATATAAAAAGCTGTTAACAACATCATCCAGATAAAGGAATAAGGAAATAGGTAATCCAGACACTTATTAAGAGACGCTGTTAGTTACATAATTTAGGAAGAAAGGTTGGCTAATGCGGATAAAAATATGAGACAGAAGAAATACGTTCTAATGTTTGATAGCACTGTAAGTTGACTACAGCTAATAATTTATTGTATATTTCAAAATGCCTAGCAGAGAAGATTTGGAAATGATAAATGTGGACAGTAATGGCTATCACAATAATCCTGATTTGATCATTAGACATTGTGTGCCTGTTTCAAAATATCACATGTATCCCATAAATACATACAGTTATTATATATAACAAAAAACTAAAAAAGAAAAAGTAGTCGCAATGTAAAAAATAATTTAAAGATAAAATAAAAATTATGTTTAAAGAAAATGTGTATTAAAAATTTAAATATCAGACAAGTAAACTATATAGATTATAGTATATAATTAAAATATGATTATTAAATGAATACAATGCCCTTAGAACAATGCCTGGCATATACCATGTGTTATATGTGTCTATTAAATAAAACTATTGTGTGTGCCACAGTTTTAATGCCAAGCAAAATACTCCTTAAGAACCAGTCATTAATTTAACCAATATTCCTTGGCACTGACAAGGTGCCACGTACGTTTCCAGTTCCGTGGCTTCCAGCAGTGGACACGGCAGGTGCTGCCCCTTTGAGTGGAATTCTACGAGGAAGGATAAACACGGACCACGCATGCTACCTAAGTAAGCCATCCAGTGCGTTAGAAACATGAAGTGCCTTTTACTGTGAATCTACATTTTATATCTACTTGTTCATTCAATTCCACTTAAACCTGCATCTCCCAGGAAATGCTTATCTGAGAGCACTGTGAATCTGGTAACAAGGAACCAGGAGTAGACCGTGACTTTGTGACATCAGCATTTCACATGTAGCTGAAATATCAAATCGTGCACAATGATGTAGGTGATAAATCATCTTTCATCCAGATTTCATTAAATCATAAAGTATTAAACAAAAAGAGAGAGCGCTGGGAAAATGGGAAAACGGGTAAACCTAAAGAAGCCTCAGATGCTCAACTGACACCTGCTGAGAGTGAGGGCCCCTGAGAAGTGAAGCCCATGTGAAATGCCAATCTGCTCTCTTGCAGCTAACGGTCCTAGAAAATTGTTTCTGCATCTGATGTAAAGTTCGAAGATTTGAGTATGAAAAGTGCAAACTAAAGACATTAGGAGCTTTAGCCATGGCTAAGATTTGTTTCTGTATCCCAGTGGCTCATTCTCTGATGGAAATACTTGACTTCACTCTTCCCTTTTAAATCGTGCCATATTTTATATCCTGCCATGTTCCTGGGCTCCAAATGGCGTTTGATAGCCACCTGCTCTTTTTCACAAATTGTATCGCTGTTTAGGGTTTTCCGCAGTTGTTTTCTCCCTAAATGCTGAGAAGGTAGAGAATAAGTAAGCTTCGGAGGCTTTTCCCAAGTTTTAAATTTTCATATATTAAAAATGTAGCTATCTGGAGCCGAATGTGTCTGCAAATGTGAGGTAGAGATAACATCCGAGAGAACCCACCCATGAGGGGTGCATCCATGTCAACGCACAGCTCCTATTTCCACCCTGTCATGCAACTGCCGTTTCTGAACGTGGCAAGGCTCCCAACACCTGTGCCTTCGCATATATAGTTTCTATGGCGGTAAAACTCTGTATTCTCCCCTCCAACACTGCTGCTACCCTGGCGTGTTAGTCACCCAGAGTATCCGTACTCAACCTTCTCGACTCAGATCTCTGAGTACTTCTTTGGAAACAACCCAGTCTATTTAGGATCAGCCTTCCTGTACTCCCAGTGATCTTGTTATTTATATCTACATCATGTCAGTAATGTGATGTAAGCGTAATGTGTTTGTAATGTGTGTGTCTACAAGGGTTTCCTCATAGAGTGGTCAATTCCATTGAGAATAGGACCTAGGTTTAAAAAAAAAAACCATACCTCTAGATTTAACGCTGTGCATTCACTAACTTTTGTGTCGGTTTTCATCAAATCCATCTAAGTTGTTCAGCTTAAAAAAAACTGAAATAATTAAAATGTACTAAAAATTATTTATAATCAATAATTTTACCAAATATAAAAATTGTGAAGATTTAAAAATGTTATTTTCTAGTTTATGTTTTTAGATTTTTTAAAAAAAATTACGTTTTACTGACACTACACAAAACACTTCTGATACAAACCATCCGTAACTTCTTATGAAAGGCAATAGTCCTAAACACATAAACAATTAGAGCGCAGTTAACATTTCAAGAACCACTGACTGTGTTTGGCAATGCTTCTCCATGCCCCTCGGTAGCACACTGAACTTTTACATCTAACCAGAATAAGGCTAGTGTTCGCCAAAGTCATGGCTAGTTAGTAAAAGTTTATGATCCTACAGTCTTAAAAATTTTTCATTTTGTAAAACTTCTAGAGAATAACTGAATCAATATAATAGGAAATTTTGCTTTTCTTTTACTGAATGTACATCATCTATACAAAGGTCATGACACTGATTCAAAGTGAAGTTACAGTATCAAGAAACTTTATGTTTCTTGATAGTTGCTAATCTTTTTTTCACTGCGAAAAGATGTACTCTTGCTCAAATGCTATGTAAGGTAGAACTCATGAATGAAGCTCATGAAACAAGGTCATGCAATGCCTTGTAGCCATGACTCTATCAACTTCCGGAAGGTCAAAAGTAGGAACACCGCATGTACCTGTGCTAGGATATGTAAAAATAGGCTCTGTCACCAAACACGTAAATGCTAAATATTTGGGCAACTATAGCAAATAAGAATTCCAGAAAATATCTGTACTGCTTGAGTAGTTTTCTTTTTATAGAATATATTTTTAAAACACATACACCCAAAGTTTTCCCTAACTGTCTTCCATAAGAAAGCGTGCTCAAAGAACACAGTGGCCCATGGAAGAATGAGAATTAGACAAAACTGACAAATCATTGACGCTCCTCCAATTTGGGTGAAAAACAAAATAGGGGAAGGAGACCCTTCTCCACGAATATCCCAGGATGAAGTCAGAAGGAACCCTAAGAAAGGAATGGGAAAGCCAGCAACAGGTGGCTCATTTACAAAACAATGAAACAGTTCTGAGCTTCCCCTCCTGAGCCTGTGTTCAAGCTCTTTTCTTTGTTTGGAAGGCTCACCCATTATTTCTGCAGATTCACATTCACCTCTCCCTAGGGATGTTTCAACTGCCAGTCATGGGCAACGCCTCCTTCCTTCGTCTCCTGTTCCCACTGCACCTGCTAGGTATCCCTTCTTTCTCTGTACAATCTTAACCCTTTATCTCTGGCTCTTAAAGGTGTTCTGCTGCCTAGCCCGTTGTGTCACTGTATGTGTGTATTTCTAAGTCCCACTCAGGGCAGGGATGTTTGGCGTGTCCTGGTAACTTTATAGAACACCACAGAGTGCCTTGCACATACTAGATACCCAATAATGTTTTTCAAATAAATGATGTAAGCATTAATTAATCTATTGACTTGATAGAAAACAATTTGGATCATTCCTAAATGTATCTCCCTGAACTTTTACCATTAAAGACTTGTTACATGATGTGGTAATTGTCGTTCGTGTGACTATGCCCAGAAGGGAAATGTACCACATTACTAACCACTGACAGCCCTTTGTGGATGTTTTTGCTCATCAAACCAAGGACATTTCTCTTCTTTCCAATCTGAAAATACATGATAGTATATTTTGTTTGGGAAAAGAGTGAAGACTGAGATGTGATCCAAACCACAAGCAAATATGGAAAGGGGCGAGAGGCGAATGCAAGCGCTGCCTGTGCTCCAAGAGCGAAAGCGACAATACCCACTCACAAATACACACGGTAGCCTTGATCACTGCTGATTTAAGACAGCCTCACAGAACAAACGTAACTATAACATTATCTCTTAGGTCAAGTGACAAATGCCATTTGTATTTTATAAAGACCCTCAGGGTGAAACCTAATGAATCTATCCTAAAGCAACTCCACAATTGAGAAACAAGACAACATGAGTACCTCATTTATTGAGAGTTTTTAGCATGAAATGTTGTTGAATTTTGTCAAAGGCCTTTTCTGGATCTATTGAGATAATCATGTGGTTTTTGTCTTTGGTGCTGTTTATATGCTGGATTACATTTATTGATTTGCGTATGTTGAACCAGCCTTGCATGAGTTTTGTGTATGATGAAAATCAAGTGTTGCCACATGGTGAAGACTGAAATTCAGACACAGAAAAGGGTACAAGGCCATTTTTCCTCAAATGTGTTTCCACAGAGTCACTTCATGCAAAACCAAAGAGAAAGCAAGGATGAAAGATAGTGGGTGAAAGGCTATCCTCTGTCTTTGCATCTATTTTATCATCTTTTTTCTACATGAAGTAAAATGCGCAAGAGAGATAATTATGAAAACTAAGAATCATAGCCGAGATAGAATTTTTTCAACTCTCTGCCATACTAAATTTTGGTTAAGCAACATTTTCAAGTAAGGTACAATTTAGGGAATTCAAAAATGATTTGGGAGTTAAACCGGATTTTGGTAGAAAAACAGTATTTCCTAGACTAATGAATATTTCCCAGATAACTTATTATTGTTATACAGTGGTATATCAGTTCTGTTCACATGAAATAAATTAGTTTTTTTAAATTTCAAAATGTTTAAATGCATTTAACTTAATTTTGTTGTACAGCTTTACCTATACCTAAAGCCAGAATAATTTCCAACAAAAGCATTTTTATTAATTAATTTATCCATTCTTTTATTCATCCAAAATGACCCTACACAAAGTAGGTTCATTCAAAAAGAATAAAATGCAGTCTCATCATCTAACTCATCCTGTGGAATATTAAACTTTCTATTTTAGATAGTGTAATTTGATAAAGGAATGTGTTATTGTTTGGACAACTAAATTTATCAACGTTTTCCTGTAAACAGAATTACTAAAAATGGGGCCGGATGCAGTGACTCATGCCTGTAATCCCAACACTTTGGGAGGCAAAGATGGGCCGATCACGAGGTCAAGAGATGGAGACCATCCTGGCCAACATGTTGAAACCCCGTCTCTACTAAAAATACAAAAATTAGCTGGGAGTGGTGGTGTGCGCCTGTATCCCAGCTACGTGGGAGGCCGAGGCAGGAGAATCGTTTGAACCCTGAGTGGGGGCGGAGGTTGCAGTGAGCCGAGATCGTGCCACTGCACTCCAGCCTGGCGACAGAGTGAGATAACGTCTCAAAAAAAATAAATAAATAACAGGACACAACAGTGACAGTCTTCTCGCAGAGCCACAGAAGGATCTGTAGAGTCATTTATAGTTTTCTTAGCAAAGGGGTGGCAAAAGAGCAGAAAAATCTTCCGTGCAGTGTTAAAAGCAGAAGAAAATGAAGAGAACCCCTCAAAGGTTGCCCTCCTCGGAGAGTTGAGAAAGTCTATTTTGTAGCGGGAAGACAGTGTGTTGCAGGACAGCGGTGAGGCCAGCAGGAGAGTGGGGCTCAAAGCAGGGAGGGGATCTTATTTGTCTGCCAAGGGAGTTTGACTTTTATTTCACACTGGGGAGAGACATGAAAAGCAGGGTTACAGAAAATTAAATGCATATTTTTAGAAAGTCTTTCATGATAGCATAACACATAACATCATTACAGAAGAAAACAGGTTTAGTTTTTACAACACAAAATGCAGAAACATAAAATGTATCCTCTGGAGGCCACTGGACCTTCTCAAATGAAGTGTTTGTAATGATTGCAGAAAACGTATCTAGTTCATACAATCTTACGATTTCAGAGGAACTGTGAGTTTGTCAAGATAAAAAAATGGAAAAGATAAAACTATTATTCTCATTTCAAGATATCCAGTGGGGAAAAAAGAAATAACTATTCCTGCACTGTATAACTCTCCACCATAAAATAATGATTTTCTGTACAGATTAGAATATTACATAATAAAACTACTGACACGAATTCATGGTATCAGTGACATTCATGTACTGTACCAAAATGCAACCCCACTATCTAGTTAGACACTGAATTATGCACGTAAAAATATGGTTATAATAACCAAAAAATAATTATAATTTTGTGGAGAAATTTTTGGCAAAATTTACAATTTAAGTTTTCTCCTTTGTTCAAACGCTGAATGGCTTGGAAAGATAACCCAGTAGTTGATTTTTACTTTACTTAAATTTTATTCTTTCCTTCTATAGACTATTTACTCCTGCTTAAAACAATTTTATTAGAATTTGTCATGGACTCCATTTTGATTTCCTGAAGGGAAATACTACAATATTGTTCATAAGAGACTGAGTTCAGATATATACTATGATGGGTAGGCATAAAACCACATACTCTAATTGAGGCATGAATGTAAAATTGTCACACAGATGAGAAAATCAAAAATTTGGGTAAAGATTACTGTGGATTCTTTGTCTATTAGAAGGTCATTATTTTTTGACCTTTTTTAAAAACAAAGTGAACAAAATTCCAACACATCTACAGGTAGTTGAACCACTGGTGATTTTTACTTTATGCTTTCATCTGTTTTCTGAGTTTTCCATAATGAGCATCTAGAATATTCACCATAAAGGAAATAGTTTTGCTTTGCACAGTATATTATCTCTACTTAAGTAAATGTGCAGACAGCCTGGCATTTGCTAATGATCAATGATTTGTTCTTATCACCCTCCCTCTCCGCTTCCCACTCACATGCATCCACGTAGATGTATCTTGGGCCAGTGGCCACAGCCTAATATTCTCTGGCCTGTGTTCCCCTCAAGCTTCTGCAGCTTCCTGGGCCGTAGCCCCTGTTTCACTGCCTGGATTGCATTCTCATGTTATGCTTCCCTTTCCTTCTCCCACTAAACTAACCTCCTTGAGTTTAGGGATGCTGCCTACTTCACCTTTATCTTCCACACTCCTGTTATGGTGTCAAACACATGAGTAATTACTCAACAACTCGTTACTGAAAGAATATCGAAATGAACACTTCTATGAAAGTCTTCTATCTGGTACTGCAACAGTAAGGTGCCTTTGTTTTGTTTTTTACCACTTTGTATAAAATTGCAGTATTATTTTTTCCTTTTGTCTTCTCTACTTTGGTTTCTGTTCTTTCCTGCCTTCCTTTAGAATGTCCAATGTTCTTAAGAATTTTTTTTTAATTAATTTATTGGTGTTTTAATGATATTTTTGGCAGTGTTTTAGTATTTACTCTTGGAACTAAACGAACATCCAAGATTTTTCAGTGTTCTGTAAATACTACACCATTTTCATTTTTTCTAAAATGTATAAATAATGCAATTTTAGAGGTCCATTTACCAAACCTCTTTTTTTCTGTTTCTTTTCTTTTCTTTTTGGTAGGTTATCATATATATTACAAACACATGCAATTCAAATCCTAAAAAACAGTGCTGCAATTTTTACTTGAAAAGTCTCATGCACTTTAAAGAAACTCAGAGAAAATATCTTCTTATGTTAACCAAAATATTTACCACCTATATATATATATATATATTTTTTTTTTTTGAGACAGAGTCTCGCTCTGTCGCCCAGGCTGGAGTGCAGTGGCGTGATCTCGGCTCACTGCAAGCTCCGCCTCCCGGGTTCATGCTGTTCTTCTGCCTCAGCCTCCCGAGTAGCTGGGACGACAGGCACCCACCACCACGCCCGGCTAATTTTTTTCTGTTTTTGGTAGAGGCGGGGTTTCACCGTGTTAGCCAGGGTGGTCTCAGTCTCCTGACCTCATGATCCGCCTGCCCCGGCCTCCCAAAGTGCTGGGATTACAGGTGTGAGCCACCGCGCCCGGCCACCACCTACAATTATTTCTATTGGTCACTGAAGATCCAAGTTTTCACTGCAGGTTGTTTCCATGAAGCCTGAGCAACCGTCCCAGCATTTCCTCCCCCACGCGCCTGTCACTGACACCTTCTCATAGCTTTCATAGCTTCCTCTGATTTTCTCACTCGCCCTCATTCTTGAAGGTTGTTTTCACACGATATAAATGTCTGGGTTGACAGTTCCTTTTTGCTTTGTTTTCTTTCTTTTTGCTTTCAGCACTTTAATGATGTTGTTTTCTATGGATGGCCTCCATGGTGTTTGATGTAACATCAGCAATAGTTTAAATTGTTGTTTCCTGTATGTAATACGTCAATTTTCTGTGGCTTTCAGGCTTTTTCTCTGTCTCTTTTGAAGCAGTTTGGCTGTGGTGTACATGGTTATGGTTTCTTTGCAGTTATCTTTCGGTTTACAGAGCTTCTTGAGTCTTTTTTTCTCCCCCCAACTTTGGAAAATGTGATCCATTAGTATATTAAACATACTTTCTCCCTTATTCTCCCTCTCCCTTCTCCTTCTGGAGTTCCAGCTAAACGTGTGTTAGGCCTGATACCGTCCCAAAGAAGCCTGATGCCCTGCTTGTTATATTTTTTCAGTCTCATTTTTGCTACATTCTTCTGATTACATAATTTCCATTGGACTAACATCATCAGGTTCCCTAACTCTTATGTCATTGTGAATCTGTTAAGCCCTTCCAACTAAACCTACTTTAAGAAAAGTAGTTTTGATATTTAATTATTCATTTGATTTTCATTTTATAACCCCTATTTCTTTGCTGATATTTCTAACTTTTTTTCACCAAGAGCATTGCTTGCTTTACTTATTTAAGCTTAGTTATAATAATAGCTGCATTAAACTCCTTGTATGCTAATTCCAACATCTGTGTCCTATCAAGCTTGGTCTAAGTTTTGGGGCCTTGTTTTTAATTCTTTATTTTAAACTGTCTGAAATATGTGGAATGATTAGTTGTTGTTTCCGGAATTGTGAATTTGGTTTATTTTTGGAGATTTTAGACTCTGTTATGCTCCTCCAAAAAGTTGATGAATATATTTATTGCATCTTTGGGGTATTTTTTATTCCTTGGCAGGAAATTAAGTTGGTTGCACTCAAACTGAAGACGTCCTGTCGTGGGAGGTGGAGTGCACATCCACTCTCTTGGGGTTCCTCTGTCTGCAGCTATCCCGTTTGGAATCTGCTCCACTTAAGCATAGTGCAAGAGTCAGTTAAAGTCTTGGGCAGAACCTAGACCCACAGTGTGGCGCTCCCCAGTCTAGAGCTCTCCTTTCTGGGATTCCTCCCTCCTTTTCTGGTGGATGTGGTTTTGGTGGTTCAGAAAGAAAGCGGATGTTAGGATAGAGTTTTGGTTTTCACACCAGCACTGACTTCAGTACGTGCTTGACCTGAAAGTCAAAAAATGGATGATTCGCTATAGGCTGTTCAACTCCTTTGGAATCTGCCTGTTTCTTTTCAACTTTCTAGTGCTACTAGTTTCCAGGTGTTTTTCTGTTTTATGTGTTTATTTTTATATTTCATCCATAGTTGCAAGTGAAGAAGGGTTGAATCCCATAGGAGTTTATTTGGCCATCCTGAATCGCACTTTTAGAAAAAAATATCTTCCTTTGCCTTCAAAATGTATTTACTTGTACGTGACACAAACATACAAATACTAGTTTTCAATAACAGCTAGCTGTCTGTAAAATGCCAAGCATTTTACACCATGATGTTATTTCAATTCTTATTTCTTTGGGAGATAGGTTTCATTATTTCACACTTGTAGTGAAGGGAATTGTGACTATAATCCATGCAACTGCTGAAAGCTCTAAACAGGAATCACATAGTTTTAAGTATTGTGCATATTTTCATACATATAAGAAATAGGAGGTTGTGTGGTTGTATGTGTTTGTGTTTTCTGTGTTTATGTTTTGAAAATTAAACATCCACATGACTAAGCAGGGCTTCCCCTTTACTTCTGTGAATCTCCTAGAACGATTTCAAACTCTGTGAACTGGGAATACAGAAACGAACTAGGTGTTTACAACGTTTGCCTTTCTCTCTGCAGTTCCTTCACCTGGAGCCTCACAGTCATGGAAATTGAGTATGAAGCTCACAGGTTTCAAGGCAGCCCAAAAGCCCTCTTCTCCACTACAACAATTTAGAAGCTTGAAAATAAATCCAACCCCTATGTAGAGTGGAAAAAGTCCAATCAACACAACCTTGGATATTTTTTTTTAAATTTATTATTACTATACTTTAAGTTTTAGGGTACATGTGCACAGCGTGCAGGTTTGTTACCTATGTATACATGTGCCATGCTGCTGTGCTGCACCCATCAACTCGTCATTTAGCATTAGGTATATCTCCCAACGCTATCCTTCCGTCTCCCCACAACAGAACATTCTTTCAAAAGTTTTTAAAATTTTGCTTGTGACATCAGATGACGCCTTGAATTACACAATATACTCTATGCATAAGGACCAACCCAATTATCACCTATAAGTGCAGCACAAATGATAGTAAATATTCATTCTGGTTTTCTCTTTATGATCCACTAAGTCTTATTTCCTGTTACCATCATGATTGTAGAAATTGGCAGAAGATGACCACTTCCGTGATTTCACTTTTGGAAAAAATAGAGAGTAAGCACTTCAAAGAAAGCTCATAACAATTGTTTAAAAAAAATAAAAAGCAACAGGTGCATTAAATGATGAGAAGGTAAAAATGGGCCAAAATTAGACTTGAACGAAGAGAGTAAAGAAATTTGGCTGAAGTAATACAAAATGAAGACTTGTGAAAGCTGACAGTTCTTAGTCACATAAGAGGAAGGTCATACTTAATGAAGCTAAAAAAAGTAAATTTAGAAGAAGCTGAGGGAAATTTGGGGAGCTATTTGTTATTCTGTGCGACTGTCTTACTTAGATTCTATTTTCTCCTCATTTTCTGGCTGTCCTCACCCAATATTCTTGCAGAGGACCTGGGATGTGTCTTAGTGCCAGACGAATTAAAAATAACCATGCTATTAATCCTACAGTATGAGGGATATATTCACTTTTCAGTATTGAGATAAATAAAGTGAAATGAATTGAATTTTAATGAATTTATTCTGGGGAAGAATTCTCTGAAGTATAGTTATATTTAGATTATTTCTAAGTAACTCACTAACATGCAAATATTGACTTGCAGAGTCACCAGCTCTGTTTGCCATTTCAGCAATTTATACACTTGAAAATGAACCCAAATACAAAATTTTGCTAAATTATCTCATTATTAATTGGTTGAAAATTGCTTCGTTAATAATTGGGTTTAAAACAGTTTAATGTCAGTCATATAGTCAATAAGTAGTCTAGAGCTATACAAATATTTGAAGTAGTCTTAATCTATAGAGACGGTTTTTGATGGTTGCCTCTTTTGATAAATCACTGTAATAAAATGTTTGTCGTTGGCTTTGGGAAGCTTTAATGACTTTAAAAAATGCATTTATTGCTTCTACTTTTACACATTTAGTTTTGTTATAATATTGATATGGAACAGATAAATTTTCTAATACAGTTTATTAAGTGAGCTTAAATGGGTTTTAAGTTAATCATGCTCTCCATGTAAACATATAAATATAATGCATAACTTGTATGGTCCAATTAGTTAATGTCACTATGCTAAATTATACACAAATTATACATCTTTTTTTAACCTCAGAGAAAGCAAAAACAAATTATTTCATAAAGAAAGTCATGAAACGGTGTCAGCTAAACAATGAAGGAAAATAAAAACTATAGATTAACAATATTTGGCATCTGAATGTAAAATGTGATATTTAGTCCGTAAATGATAGCAATATTTTCAATGTCTATCTCATCAAGAAAGAATATATTTGTTTTTTGTACATGATTATTTACTTTCAGAGAAGCATTTGTCCATAAACCTGTTTATAGTCCATTATGAAAATCTAAAGTTTGATACTTTATAAAATATGATATTTGGGAACATGAGCTACCATAAATATTCCCGGCGGAAGTTAAAGGATCCGACATAAATTATTCTACCACAAATCATTTCAAACTAGTGTCCTACATTTGATCAGGACTCAATTTTAATATAAAATATCAGTCCTTTTTTAATTGACAATGGTAGGTTAAAATTCTGTATAAAGATGACACTGAGATTCCAGGCCATTTAGTTTCATTGATTTAGCAAAAAAAAATTGCCTGCAAAGTAGTTCTCTTTAGTTATGATTGCAGGACATGATCATTTCGATGATGCTTTTTTCTTGGTAGAATTTTCTGAGTTTTTATTTCTCTCCTCCAGAATGCATGCTCCTCTTAAACTTCCACATGGCAGCAGCAGTCTCTCTGTATAAGGCACCACACTTTGAACTTATTTATATTTTTCTGTGACAGTTTGACTCTGCCTTCCCTAATGGGTTATGAACTCTACAAATGGGGACATGCCTCCCTTTACTCACTGTAATACCCCCAGTATGAATGATGAGTAAATAATGCTCATATAGTGAATAATATTTCTTCAGTATTATTAGACAAACAATAAAACTGAATACAGTAAATATGAAAATGATAGGAAAAAGTAAGCAGGATTAAATTTTGCCAAGCTGAAAATCCTTCCTTGTAGCACATTTAAAATATAAATAGTATTTCATTCTAGTATGTGCAGCTTAAGGACTTAGAATAATCAAAAAAACATAAAGTATTACAGTTATATTATAAAATAAAGATGAATTGTCGATATATGTTTATGTATATAAAAACATACAAACCTTCACCTAAGAGATATGGAGATCTCTTAGGTGAAGTGCTGAATTTTTTTGATGCTAAAGAACAGAAGTCAAATGTTATTTTTAATACTAAAATAAATGTTATATCTGCTAATACTAATGTAAACGTTTTTTGTCCAAATCTCTTGTTCCAGGTAAAACAAAATGGCAAATGAATTTAGGAGGAATTGATAACTAAAAATGTCAGCTATCCCCTTAGAGAATACATGTAATTGGTAAAATATTAAACGATGATTCATTTATTCCTTATTCTGCATAGCAGAGTTAATCTATTATTGTAGTATAACTCACACTGTGTTGGGGAAATTGCCTTGATTTGTGAGACGTTTTGGAGCACTGGATTCATTTTATAGACATAAAATTGTCAATGTAGAAAAGGTTTGCATGTTCTCAGGTTGTCTGTCCGTTTCAGAATTTTTCCAGCCTAGCCGGGTTTCTCAAGAGGTTGTGATGAGCAGAACAGTCCTTCACGGTTCCCAGAGTGAAAAAGGAAGCAGGCTGTTGTCCTCAGGGAGCCAGTTCATATCTGTTCTAGCCCAGAAATTTAAAATTGGATTCTTTCCCAATCCATTGGTACTTTATATATACTAAGAAAATAAACCAGTACTCTTTCACTCTAAGTTTTAAAATGTAGAATTGTTTCTTTCTCTGGGAGGGTGGAGGGGGGATATTTTAATTCCAATAAATATTATGGAAAGATAAGTGATATGGTTTGGCTGTGTCCCCACCCAAATCTCATCTTGAATTATAGTTCCCATAATCCCCACATGTCATGGGCGGGACCCTGTAGGAGGTAATTGAATCATGGGTGTGGTTGCTCCTTGATGTTCTCATGATAGCGAGTGAGTTCTCACAAGATCTAATGGTTTTAGAAGGGGCTTTTCCCCCGTTGCTTGGCACTTCTCCCTCCTGCCACTATGTGAAGAAGAATATGCTTGCTTCTCCCTCTGCCATGATTTTAAGTCTCCTGAGGCCACCCAGCCTTGCAGAACTGCGTGTCAATTAAACCTCTTTCCTTTAAAAGTTACCCTGTCTCAGGCAGTTCTGTAGAGCAGCGTGAGAATGGACTCACACAATAAGCAGAGACTTTCTCTGGTTTATTGAATATTTTAACTGTAATAGTGACAGAAGGTAATGTTTTTGAATTCATTATTAGAAATATAAGTATATATGACCAAATAGAGCCAAAAAGGAATACCAAAAACACAAATATCTAAAAGAAAATGAAATGTAATAAGGATTCATGTCCTAAACTTAAAAACATTTGATAGTTGCTTGTTACCTTTATTATAAGGATTATTCTCTAACAAGGCCTTATGCATCCTGCTCCAAACAAAACATTTAGCCATGTCTTGTCTTTCTCTGCTACTCACCTCTGGCTCTCCAAGCCCTGACCCACCCTGGGGAATGAGCTCACATCTCAGGCTCTGAATACCAACCACATCAGAATATGCACCATCACACAAGGCAAGCCACGCCTTTAACTGCTAACTTAAGACAGGCTACTCTTTTCTCATTTTTTCCATTATCTTTCCAGTCTGAAGAACTACTGAGATTTTGAACTATAACATGGATATCAGTAAAAAAATCTTACACAAGGATGACATTTTCCTCTGAATTGTATCACAGTGAAGAATAAATTCCAGCTAATAGTAAGAAAAATTGCAACTCTAGGTAATTCTGTACTATGTGGTATGTAACCCTTATACTCAACATAATTGGTCATAAATGATATATATTTTAAGCCCCTACTTCATTTTAGTGATGAGTACGATGGAGTCAAGAAAGCTAAATGATGCATCCAATTGCACCCAATGGATAAAAACTGGTATAGAGAGAAGTCTCTAAACCCAGATGAGAGCTCCGTGAATTTCAGCTACTCCATTTCTCTACTGATACCTCCCAGTGTAAAAGCCCATTTGTCACCCATACATATATATGGTAGATATATACATTATATATATAATAATTTATCTTTTTCATCAGCGGTATCTTTTAATAGTTCCTCAGTCTTTTATTATAATAAGCTCTTAATAATTTTTATATCAAATAATTAATTTGGGTATCCTATACGTACCGTTATTCTTAAATGTCTAGTTGAGGCTTCACCTCCTACCAGGAGTTTACTTTCATTGTTTAACTTTTTTACCATCACATTAAAGTCACTCTGGTCAAAACAAAACATCCCCTCTAAACCACTGCTATGCCTATCAAATTCGTCCTGCTGTCAGTTGAAGTGCTCATCATTCAAGCTCAGTAGATCCACCTGGGTGACAAAAGGGAGGTATATTTGATCATTTTCATGTATTTGTTTCCTAAGACAGAGTTTAATTCTTGTTTCTTACCATTCTCAAATTTGCTCTTTATTCTCTTGTCCCAGTGCTATTACCCTATGATAAGCATTTTTCAGCTCATTTCAAAAATTGTTCTCACTGTGTTCCATGGGAATTTTCAGAAACATAAACCAAATTGAGCCTCAGTATGCCTCCTTCCTTTCTCTGATTTGTAATTGATGCCTAATATAGCAATGTCCTTCCAGAAGACCTTGCCATCATCACAAAATCCTTTACATACCCATATTCGCCCTGGGTGTGTGTCCCCAGGCTCTCCGATTCCTCTTTCATCTCTCAGCTGGAAAAAAATAGCGCTATTTCAAGAAATGCAATCCACCAGTAGGGAGTAGGAAAAAAATATGTTTGTAAGAAATGCCTACATGCCAAAGAGAGAATTCTTCAAATAATTTACATGGAAAATGCTATAATGAACTTTAAAATCAGCTTACACATTTCCAATGGCAATTCAGTTTGCTATTTTCAACTCTTTGCTGCATTTATACATCATTTTTTCCTTTAATTTTCTTACACATATAAACATACTACATAATTGAACTATGCATTGGTAATGTAGACCAACTTTTCCTTTTTTTTTTTTTTTTTGAGATGGAGTCTCGCTCTGTGTACCAGGCTGGAGTGCAGTGGCGTGACCTCGGCTCACTGCAAGCTCCGCCTCCCGGGTTCACGCCATTGTCCTGCCTGAGTCTCCTGAGTAGCTGGGACTACAGGCACCACCATGTTAGCCAGGATGGTCTCGATCTCCCGACCTTGTGACCTGCCCACCTCGACCTCCCAAAGTGCTAGGACTACAGGCGTGAGCCACTGCGCCCGGCTGATATCCAGCTTTTTAAACATAAAATCTTAGTTGTGAAATACGGGATTTTTTTTTTTTTAGTTTTCCGGTATTTCACATGTATTTCTAACTATCCTTTTGAGAAAAAACTTGCTATATTCTTGCTAATAAATGTTTAAAATTATTTGTTCTCCCTAGATTGCTTTAAGGCAACCCGTATATTTAAATTTCAGGCCTGGCACAGTGGCTCACACCTGTAATCCTAGCACTTTGGGAGGTCAAGGCAGGTGGATCACTTGAGGTCAGGAGTTCAAGACTACCTTGGCCAACATAGTGAAACTCTGTCTCTACTAAAATAATAATAATAATAATAATAATATATAAGTTGAAAAGCTATCTTCACTTCGCTTTTTCCCAGAATGTTGCATTAACAGTATCATTATGTCATCCATCTGATTTGTTGTGTGCAGGTATGCACCTGACCACAGGAGTGGTCTGGAATGGAACTTATACAGCTCATGACCAGGGTCTGTCCAAATAGGGTGGTGTTGGAGGCAATTTTTTTTCAACTACTGGATGATATAAAAGAGAAAAAGACAAAGTATAAATTGAATATGAGCTAAATGTTTTAGTCTACAGACACATGACCACTTTTTGATGGGAAACAACTGAATGAGTAGATATAGCCCATGGAGAATAAAGTAGAGGAGTGTATCCAGCACTGTACCATGAGCAGATAAACAAATTGTGAATAGGCAATGTCTGCATCTCCTGGATCGAAATATACTTTCCATAATTTATGTAATCTCTAATCAGCCATTCTATTCAGTTTTGTATGTCTATTTTAACTCTGGCTAAAAACAGGATATAGAACACCATCAGGCAGCTCCATTCTTCTGAGTTCTATCACCATAACGCAGGAAAATTATTATTGTGCCTATTGAAACAATGAAGACAGCTGCACATCTGATGCCAAAACACTGAAGATATTTATTGACATACTTCACTTTAAAGTAAAAACACTTTATTAGGGAAAGCATTAAAGATTTCTTCATGGAGAATTAGCTAAATTGATACACAGACTCATTGTTTCAGTGTTCTTGTGGGTTCACATTAATTTATTCCTGTAGTAAACTTGTTTTCTTTCCATAGTATGAATAGCCCAATAGATATTTTTGTAATGATGAAAAACAGTTTATGCAATTAATAACCGATGCTCCCTTTTCATCAGGTCAGTAGCAGGGAGCGCCATCGTGAGGGAAAACAGTAGCCAGGGATAACGGAATGTTTCTAATGACCCTTTGAATACCATCTTCACATGCTGGGGCACAAGGGCCATATTGTTCCCTTTCTACCCATTTTCCCAGTGTCTTCTCATGGAGTTGTAAAAATAATAAAAAAATCATTTGAAGATTAAGAAAATTAGGTTTGAATATTTGTGTTTTTTTTCTAGATATAGAAAGGCTGGCCAGTCGCCCAGCTAGAACTCTATGACTCATCTGATAACAGTCTGTGTCTCCAGTTTCTTTTCCTCACTCGCTCCATGTATACACCCCCATACATAGACCTGCTCGGTCTGCAATTTACAAGCCATGCATTTCTATGAATGTCTACTTGGGTTCATTCTAGCTCCCTAGTAGTAATAGTTGTCTCCTCCTTAAAACACATCATCATTGCCTGCTTTTAAACCGTAACTCCTACTTGACAGGTGCGCACCATGGTTACAGTGTACCTAAGAGTAAGGCACGATCCTACCCGTGAGTACTTCACAAGCTAAAGATGAAGCAAAATCTACACAAACAAGTATCAGAATTCTACATACTGAATTTCCAAAATGTACTGGAGAGTAATCATGCCATTACATACATTATCCACTTGTTACATAGATCAGTAAGTTTTTATTATGATCCCCATTTTATAAGGAGGGCACCTGAAGCCCAGAGAGGTTCGGAAACATTCAGTAACGTCATGTGCAGAGGAAGTGCGTTACCTGGAGTTCAAATCAGTATCTGCTCAAAAGATTGTCATTCCTGGCTCATGCCTGTAATCCCAGCAGTTTGGGAGGCTGAGTTGGGAGGATCATGAGCTCAGGAGATTGAGACCATCCTGGCTAAGACGGTGAAGCCCCGTCTCTACTAAAAAATATATAAAAAATTAGCCATGGTGGCAGGTGCCTGTAGTCCCAGCTACTTGGGAGGCTGAGGCAGGAGAATGGTGTGAACCCAGGAGGTGGAGCTTGCAGTGAGCCGAGATCGTGCCACTGCACTCCAGCCTGGGTGACAGAGCAAGACTCCATCTCAAAAAAAAAAAAAGGATTGTCATTTCTTCCACATAAGGTTGTCATTCAAAAGTATGTGAAGGGATTGTCATGCACCTCATAGGCACATGGATAAAACCACTTAGAAGAACCAACCAATTTTTCTTGGGTGTTTCAGGGCAGCTTCTAAGAGAAGGTGTTATTTAAATAGAACACTGAGACAGGAATATGCATTTACAAGAAACAGGAGGGAGACAAGTGTGCTTAAGGCAGAAGAAATTGTGTTTGTTTAAAGGAGGGGTTGAGAATGGGTCCTTCCAACGGACTAGCACATAAATTCACTTTGATCACATGGAAAAAACAGTGAATGGCTGAGCTACGAAGAGCTAATGCCATCTCATGAAGGGTCCTTCATGTCTAAAAGTTTGCTCCTTTTCCTATGGGCTTTTCACCTCTCAGGCTTTACCAGGTAACTCTCAGCACCTTTGCCTTCTGAGTTCTTCCATGAACCCCTCCTTTTGCCATTGAATCCATATCCCTGTTGTCTCTGCAGTCCTTCACTATCTTACTCATGTGTGTACTGTGGGACTTCTTTCATTTTACTTCTTCCGCAGGGTTATATTGTTGTTACCTCCTTATTTATTTCATAAGTAACCGGAAGGCTAAGGCAATACTTTCGTTTTTGCAAATGTTAAGCATTTTGCATACTGCAAAGGGGTGGCTACTATTGTGCTCCAAGGATACATTTTTCTAGTTCAGATGTAGTCAGGAGCTTGGTTTAGGAAATAGCTCTGACCTTGATCTTGAGTAACGTGGGTTTGGCTCATTTCAATAGCAACTGTTACTCCCCCTCTGTCCTATGAGAACCAAAGTTCCACCCACAATTGCTTGTTTTGTGTGTGTGTGTGTGTGTGCGTGCGTGTGTGTTTTAGGAGATAGTATATATTAGAAGTTTTTCACTTCCAAATTTAAATAATATCTAAGATGGTTAATAATTCCATGACCATAGTTGTTGCTTGCCTTCATGTAGCAGAAAGGACCATGTCTGCGAAGTCAGGAACTCTAAGCTAAGCTCCAGCTGTAGTATTTGCTTGGTGCATATCCGCGGGAAAACCACAACTGTGTGCAGTTTCAGGTGGACCACGGTGGAAAGAGAATTTCAAACCTTCAGATGATGTTTCTGCCATAAACTATGAATATGTAAATCGTTACCCATTTGAATGTATACATTATTATCCATGGCCTAACTTTTGTTCAGTTTAAATGAAATGATGGCCACACAACAGCTACTACAAAACTAGACTGGTAGGTCTACTGTTTAAAATGACGTGGCATTATTACATTTTTAATAACATTATACATTGTTGGCATTTTTTTTTAAAAAGTATAGTTTTTTATACAAATATATCTCATGTATTAAAAGAATGTGGAAATCGTTTCATCTAATCATTTGCCCATAGAAACTGAAGCAAAATTAATATTATGGGCATCCTCTTCCTCTCCCTGCAAGTCAGCCTTGCTTAGGCAACTGATACTTGCTCATTGCTGAGTAGAAGAGGGAAAAGTACGACTGAGTTCTTAAGTGGGCTCTTCATCCTTGTTTATCCTACCTGTTATATTACAAGACCCTTATCCATCCTGAGACCTACTGAAAGTGGCTGATTTTTGGACAGTGTTTTTATTGGTAAGTAGGTTTGGAATAATGTGGTTCGACAGGGCAACCACATGTCATATATGCCAATGAGAATTTGATTTACAAAGCCTTGACAAAGTATGTCTTTGCTATATAGCAGCATTTGTTTCCCATAAAACAGTCCTGTGAAAATTCAGAAACCATCGGAGAATTTTATTTCGCAAAATTATATGCATGTAATCCCTTTACCTGTTTTTGCATTTGGCAATAGTGTATCCATGCATAATTTACCAAGATTAATGAAGGTATGCTAATTTGTAATAGAACAGAAGTACACAAAATAGAACCATAAGGAATGAGACGCTCTGCTCGTAGGACCTGGGTTTGGCAAAGTGCCATGAGAAACATTCTATGAGAGTAATGATAATAGTGATTAATACAATTGCAGCAGAATACAAACAGCATTAAACTCACAGAATCCCAGGCTCTACAACATGCTACTTTAATGACCTTTGCAAACTGCTGAAATATTCTGTGCAGCGTTTTATGTATCATTCACAGTAACCTGTGAACTGATGGTAATTCAGTCAAAGTCTGCAGGCCTAAGTGTCTTGTTCTTTGGGACACACAGTTACTTAGGACATGAGGACCACCGCTCTGTTGGGAACCCTGAAGGGTGGGGTCTGCCTGATTCAGAAGCTCAGCCCCCTTGAACACCCTGGGCAGCTTTCAGCTCCCATTGCACAGTTGGAAACATTTTCAGTGAGTAGATATTTAATGTGTTCTGAAGTTTTTTTTATACAAGACGGCAAAATTTGGTTTGTGTCTTTAACAGGTGAGCCAGGTGTGTGGTATACCACACAAAAGGCAAACTAAAATGCAAAAATAGACATCCACTTCCTAATGTGGAACACAACAGATCTTGAACATGTGATTTATTTTCCTGCTCCTGAACTTCCAGATGAATCTCTCCGAGAATAAGTACAACCTCTCTCACGCTGGGCGCACACTCCCTCATAAGGTCCACGTAGCCTGACTTGTTACACGCACTCTCTTTTCAGAGGGCATTGTGGCACACCTGTCTGAAAAAGCTAACCTGCTTTTAAAAATGGTCCAAATAAGATAAAGTCAATCAGGAAGGGGCGATCCTCAATCTGCCCACAGTTATAGGACAAAGAACAAGAAAACGTAATGACAGCAGCTGTGATTGCAATATAAGCTTTTCATTTATAAAGGCACTCATCCAGGGGAAGGGGACATCTCTGGAGAAAGGCAGGCAGCATGCATTCACTATTCCCCAGGCTATTCAAAGCAGCCGCGAGGTCAGGGAGGTAATGCAGAGAATGCTCAAGGATGTCTCAGGTTCGCCTCTCCTTGGCGATCAGTAATACATTTGGAAGCTTAATGCGCACTACCCCAGCTTCCCAGTGAGAGCACCGCACCCTGCTTCAGGATGATTTGTTGCAGGTGCAAAAAAAAAGGTGTTCAGGAGAGTGAATCTGCAGTCCCTAAATGAAACCCATGGCAGTCTCTTCAATAATTTGTTCTTCCTATCCTGAATTAATAATTTTGGAACACTGCTCACCTTCTGTTTATTTATTCAAAAGATGGTTTTAAAAGTCTAACCATTGACAGAGTCTAGAGTAGGATCATTCATAATTTGTATTCTCTGCAAAAATACATTCAACTTCCTGAATGTAGACATATGGGGGAAGGGCAGGGATAGTTCATCTGACAATTAAATACAATTTATCACTTTTCACAAATAGATGCTTTATAATGTCCTGGATGCTCAATTATATTCAGTCATATCTACAAAGGAAGAAAGTAGCAAATAACTCTAGCTACTTTATAAAAATAACGTGCCTCTCCCTAATTGCAACGTCTTTCCAATACTTTGAGAATCCTTTTAAATATAAATATATTGTCTTGTATTCACTCTGAATTTTTAAATCTCTCTCTCTCTGTTTATTCAGTTATGTGGTGTAAAGTATATTTAGATGACTGTCTGAAATATGAGCCTTGAATTCCAGCAGTGCTACCTAATAACTGTATGGCTTTAAGGATCTTAAGCTCTCTGGTTTTCAAATTTCTTACTTGCAAAAAACCTGTCCTGTCCAACACATAGGTTTCTCCAGAAGATAAAACTGTATTGCATATTTATCTATGATGTCACAGTGATTATATTCCTTTCTGGAGTTTAAAAGCTAAATATTATCAGTTTTATTAGCACTATAAGACAAAAGTAACAGAATCACTGAAAATGGCTATTTCCTCAGGGAAGACTATTCTTTCATTTCTGCCATAAGAGAGAAAAATAATTCTCCATTTTAATATAAGGTGCATAACACTGGGCTAAATTATCACACACCTCTCTGAATATTTGATCAGCTAGATAAAAATTCAGTAAAGGTATTGCTATGGATTTCATGTTTGTGTACTTCCAAAACTCTTATTTGGACTTAGACCCAATGTGATAGTATCAAGAGGCAGGGCCTTTGTGAGGTGATTAGGCTATGGGGAATCTACCCTCCTGAATCGAATTAATGCCCTAATAAAAGAGGCTTCGCACAGCATTACTCCCCTTTTCACCTTTGCCTCCCTTGTGCCATGGAGGGACACAAAGTTCATCCCCTTGGGGAATTCAGTAAGAATGTGTCACTTTGGAAGCAGAGAGATTGGGCTGGTTCCAGACACCAAATCTGCTGAAGTCTTGATCTTAGACCTCCCAGCCTCCAGAATTGTGAGAAATAAACTTCTGTTATTTATAAATTACCCAGTCTGTGGCGTTTTGTCATGGCATCAGGAAGAGACTCAGACATGCATTGTAGTAGCCCATTTTCAAATATGCCCAGCGATTCTCATCCCCTAGCATGCAAGCTCTGTGTGGTCCCCTCCCACGATGAATAGTTTTGATAGGATTAAACAACAGGGTATTGTGTGAATTACAAACTGTGATTTCTGAATATAGATGATTATAAAAGGCTTTGTAGCTTCCTCCTTGTTCCCTTGGATCACACCTTCTGGGGAATTCAGCCATCATGTCTTCGGAACACTAAATTAGCCCTACAGGGAGGCCCACATGACAAGGAACTGGGGTCCCCCTACCAACCACCGGAAAGGAACAGAAGCTGTGCTCATGCCGACCTAGTTGACCCAGAACACTATGCCCAACCACTGCAGAATACATAAATTTTTTCAAGGACAAATGGAGATATTGACTAAAATAGATAATATGCTACACAATGAAGCAATTCTCAATGAAGTCCAAAAAATTTAAATTCTAAAGAGTATTTTCTCTGACCAAATTAGGAAAAGGTAACAAGAGTATTTTTTAAAGACCCCAAACATCTGGAAACCAAGCAAAACACTGCTGAATACACAATGGATCAAATAAATTGTTACAAATAACGTTAAAAAAAGTTGAAACCGAATAATTATACAATTAAGACATATCAAAATGTGTTGGATTCAGTTAAAGTAGTGCTCACGGGGGAGTGTGTAGCTTAAATGCTTATATTACACTTGAAAAACCATATAAACTCAATTATTTAAGATCCTGCCTCAGGAAGTTAATAGGAAAAAAATATATAAAATTTTAAAAGGCAAATAAATAGAGAAATCAGCAAAGCCAAGGGCATTTTAGGGGAAAGATTAATTGATAAAGATTTAGTTAGATGTATCAAGAAAAAGAACAGATACATATTAACTACATTAGGAATAAAAGATGCAAAATCCCTATAGATGCTAAGGACATTAAAGAGCATATAAGAAATATTGTGAATACATTTTTCCCCAAAATTATGACCACACAGGTAAAATGGAAAAGTCTTAGAAAATTACAACCTATTAAAACTAACACAAGGTAGAATATCTGAGTAGACCTATGAGAACAATTTAATATTTGCTATTATAAACTTTTTTAAAGTTAAAATGATAGGCCCAGATAGTTTCACTGGTGAGTTCTGCCAAACATTTAAGAACAACTACAACAAAACCCAATATTTTAAGAAATCTTTTGAAAATAGAGAAAGGGCAAAGATTGCCTAAGTAGTTCTAGGAAATTAACATAATTTTGATAACAAAGTCTGTCAAAGACCTAAAAAATAAAATTAAAAGGAACCAGACAAAAAACAAAATTACAGACCCCTCTTCATTATGAGCCTAGAAGAAAAAAAATCTTTTAAAATTAGCAAATCAAATGGATCAATACACGAAAATGGCTAGTAGTATTTCTCTTTGAATAGGGAGAACTACAACACGTTTTATGTTTGCTCTTATGTCAATTATTTTTATAAGAGCAAAATAATTAAAAGAGAATTTTAAAACGTATTTTTTCCTAATTTTTCTGTTAGTCTTACTCTGTAGAGTAGCAATGCCTTACCACAAAATAAATAAAAGTGAAAAGACAGCAATTGGAAAAATCTTTTAACTTTTGTGGAAAAAAATGACAAAAAAAATTGGTTAAAAAAGAAAAAAAAAACTACAACCATAAATGCAATCTAGAATTTAAATCAATATGAGATTTTAAATTTTTAAGTTCCTAATTTTAACCTCATTTTCATTTCAACCCTTTAAATGATTTTGTTGTAATTGTTATATCATTTAAAACAGCTTTCATTAAGCCTCTAACATTTTAATCTTGCTTTTATTTTTCCTTACTTCCCCAAGGAAAAGGACAATTTGTAGGATGTTAGGAACTCAATTCCTTAATAAACCGTGTTGGGAGAGAGAAAATGAAAACGAGCCTTCCAGAGTTTGCCAAGCGCTCTTTAGTGATGGCATAACATTAGCAAGGTCCAGTAGTGAAAGCACTAGCAATAGAGGCATCAATTAGCAATAACAGAAAAAGCAGCCCCTCTGCTTTCTTGCCCGCCCCCACCCCCCTACCCAAAGCATGTGGATTTTATGTAGCATTTCCATTCAAGTCCTGCTGAGCAAAAATTCCAGTCCCCCAAGACAGCTCTGTTCCATCTTGAAGAATGACAAAAGCATGGTCTAATGCAAATACATACATGCACTTTAAAAAAGAAAAAATAAAAACAAAAACAAAACTACAAAAATTGGTAATTTGGGAAAGCACCTGCAGAAAGAAGGAGATGGCCATATTAGCACAGCAGGCACATGACAGGGAATTTAGATTTTTCCTTATGGAAACTATCCATAAATTTTAAAGTTCATAAGCAATATGTTGCCAATGGAAGTGAATGTGTTTATAAATCAGGGAATATTGGTCCAACCAATTGGACAACCCTGAGGCTGAGATGTCACCTGCCTTGAAGGCTTCACCCATTACAGACTCTGCTGAGGATGGCAGCAGTGCCTGCAACTTCAGCCCAGCTGGAAATGAATCATCTGATTGATTTAGGGACCCTGACAGAGCTTCTTCCCCAAAAATCTCTGCATAGAATAAGAACATCCTTATCTAGTTTGGAAGTTTAATGAGGCTTCTTGGAATAAGACAAAATGAATGGCATCTCACAACTCACAGGAAAAAAAGGCTAAATTGGAGGATCTCCAAACAACTGATATTTCACATTTTGGTGATTTTGATTATTTAGAAAATGAGTTTTAATTGCTGAAATCATGTTTGCTGATAGTTTAAAACCCCCTGCATACTCCAACTCTTTCCTAATACAAATTTTATCCTATCCATTCTCTGTAACCCTAATAAGCTGGACAAGCCTAGGAAGAAGAAAATGAAAGAAACAAACTGTCAACGCTTACAACTTGTAGGAATCTCAGGGGAATTGTGCTAAGTGAACAAAACCAGCCCTACGTTTTTGCATCCTGTGTGATTCCAGGACAATGCTCCAGTATGATCCCAAAATGTTAATAAAACATTCTGGAAATGACATAATTGTAAAAATGGAGGGAAGATGTGTGGCTTCCAGAAGTTAAAGGGAGTAAATATGTCTACCATAAAGACACCATGAGGCTTCCTGATAGCCAGATAAAAGTTCTGTGTCCCCAGGGTTTCCCCGTTAGTATCCTGGCTGTACTATTATCGTACTCTCGTTTTGTAAGATGTTACCATTGGGTAAGGATGGAAGGGGGCTCTGTATTATTTCTTACAAGTGCAAGTCAATCTACAATTACCTTGAAATAAAAACTATAATTAACAGAAGCAGCAAGGACTAATGAAGGTGTGGTCCTGTATTCAACAAAAAATAGAAGCAATCAAGTATCAACAAACATTTGTTTTCCATAGTTAATCTCATCTTTCCTAGTAGTTATTCTATGAGGTAGATGTTATTGCTATATTTAAGTTGGAATTTTTTCAAAAAGTGCCTATAAGTAATTTACTCGAATAATAAAACCTTACAGCTACAAAATATCACATCACTCTTCTGGAACATCTTCATGAACAAAGGTAATAAGGAAGACCTCCAAGAGGGAGTGACTTGCTTGAGGCCACAAAAACAGTCATCAGACAGAAGTTCCAAAGCCTTTTTCATTAAGCACTAATTCTTTAATGTTGAAACTTGAAATTTGAAAGCAAAATAAAATTTCAATACAGGTAGACAGACTTCTAAATCACCTTGGAAATCATATTTTTTAAAAATACTACTATTACTACACTCTCATTCCTTCTGACTGTACCTTGTCATGGAATTCTGACTCATTACAAAACTGACTGGTCAACTCCCAATTTGTCAAGCTCTTAAAATATGGTCCACAGAGTTAAATCCAATCTCCTCTACCGATGCAGCTTAACCTTGAATAAAGTATAATGCAGACTCGAGACTTTTCTTAATGCACCAAGCGATTTCATTCTTTCTCATTCATTCATCAATTATTTAAGCAATCTGAACTTCTTCACGTTCCCAGGTAGATAGATCACAATGACAAGTATTATTGAGTTTCTGGCCAATTAATTCTTACGTCTTTTTCAACGGAATGACTGAACTTGTGCAACAGATTTCTTAGTCTGAGATGAAAACTTTGCATGCATCCTTGTCAAATTTCATCACGTTTCTCGTAGCGTAAGAGAGTAAACTGAAAGTAAATGTGGGCAACAATCAGGCAGGGGTTGAAGCTTGTTAAACTCACTAACCAGCTGTGTGGTTTGGGTAAATTACCAGATTGCTCTGAGCTTCTGTTTCCTCATTTACAAAATGGGGATAATGATATGTACTTCATGGAATTAAGTTCCTCCCCAGTGACTGTCTTGGGCTAGCCCACAAGAAATGTGTCATCCAAGCTTAACCCTTCTTCCTGGAGCAACTGGCATTCAACCTCTGGGTGATGGGAGGTTGTGGGGACGGAACAAAGACTCACTCTTCTCACCTCATTTCAGGGCATCTCAGCACAACTTAGCCACCCTAGCTCTGAGCTCCCAAGGAATGGCTAAGTCCACCATTGCCTTGGTTTCACAGTTCAACTTCTCTTGCTCACTCTCCTTCCTTCTCCTCCCTACAGGTGATTTTCCAGGGACCAGTTACACTCCCCAGGGAACCACTTGCAAGTCAACCTCCAAGTATGAATTTGCTTCTCAAAGAACATGACCTAACACACATAGCTGTTCTTGCATTTTGAGCAAATGCTCTTAATTCTCTAAATGTTCAATTAAGTAGAAACTACCCAACTTCTGTCCCTTTTCTTTCCAAACCACCTGTATTGAAACCTATTATTTTTATCCTGTCTGGTGTCAAAATGCAAGGTGAGGCTTTCCGTGGCTATAATTTCTGTCCTTGTACACTTGATTTCATTTTCTGTCTTACTTTCCGTCTCTCTCCCATTCCCAAATCTTTCTTCTTCGATACTCTCACATTCTCTTTCTCATTTTGTGTTTGCTCATTCTTCCTCTCCTGTCTCTGCCTGGCATCCTGCCTCCCACTCTCTCAACCGCGCCCTGTCTTCTGTCTCTGCCATTCTCTCAATCTTCTTTCTATATTTTCTCCTTTATATAGTCTCACATTTAATTTATTTTAGTATTTTTTCCCTTTGTCACCTAGCATAATAATGCCTACCCTACCTGACCTAGGTGAATTTCCACCCTGCTTAACTCTGCTTATCTTTAGAAAAAAGGATGCTTGAGGTCAAAATTTCCCCTTGTGACCAAACAGGCTAAGAATGGTGGTATCCAAGAGAGCAGCTCACTGGACCTCTGAAGAATGTCTAACTTTATTAACATATCATTTCTGTGCTAAATGACACTCCCCCAGCACCATGACCTTTGACCATCACCATAACAATGACCAGAGGAAACCACAAAAGGAGAAAGAGGAAGGATGGCTGCAATGGGGCTGTGAGGAGGACTCTGCCCATTCTCAGAAAAGACATGAATATTCTTCCCGTTGTTTTTAATACCCAATCCCTTCATTAAAGATGACTGATCTCTGCCTTCTCTGCTCTCAGAAGCTGACAAGTAGATTTGCGAGCCATGTTCCCACTTCTCAATTCCATGGCCATTGAATAAAGCCTGCAATGCTAGAGGCTCGTTTTTGATTTCCCATATTGGCTTTGCAGCACAGAAGAGGGAAACATCTTACTTTTGCGGGACGAGCTTTGTCGGTAACACCTTTTCTCAGGTTTCCTCTGCAAACTCCCTGAATTTCTCAGCCTCTGTCTCTGTCTATTCATCCCCCATCATCTCTCTTCCCTGGTTATCCATCATCTTTGCTTTCAACCCATGTCACTGGTTAGGATGCAAAACTAAATCTCTCAAACCTTAAAAAGAAATATCATTTCCTGAGACTATACCTCACACATGTACTCCAACTCTCTCTCTACCCTTCCCAGCCGAACAGGTTGAGAGTAAAGCCCAAACTCATTGTCTTCATGTTGTCACCTTCAGCTCATTCTTCAGTTCATTGCAATCAGCTCCCCGACCCCAAAGCTCTGCAGCTACTTCTCTAAGGTGAGATCCCACCACTATTCTTTCCAACAGCCTCAGCTACCACCCTCCAAGACCAAACACATTCAGCCCTCAGCATGCGGACTCATCCCTCCCTCTGGAATCACTAGTCTCCTGGTTTCCATGACACCACTGTGTTCCACCCACAAACTTCCCCCTCCTACTCATTTTTATATTCACCGAAAAAGCATTCTCCTGCCCAGGTCTTTCCTGAATTCCATCAAGGGTCACACACCCCTGTTCTGTGCTCCCTTGGTGCATACAGATCCCCTTGCTGAGGGTCTCAAATCTTATTCTTGTAGAGAATGAAGATATTCTGGTCTTGCCACCAGACCTTCTGACAAATGGTACCAGGTAGCATTCAGGAAACTTAACAGAATCCCCCCAGGGATTCCAGTGCTTAACAAAACATTGCTTGGCATGACATTCCCCACTCTTTATGGTGACAATCTGTTTGGCTGCCTGCCTTTTCTATTACCTATAAGCTCCATAAGGAGATGGGTCATGTCCGTCTGGCTCAGCACATTTTCTCCAGGAATTAGTGGGGTGTCTGCCAACTTGTAGGTGTTCGAAAGAAGAAAGAAAGAGAGAAGAGAGCTTGGTATGAGGGAAAGCATAGGCTTTTAGTGAGAAGACATTTTCAGAGGTTCTCTGACAAGAAGATTAGTAAATGGCACATGGTTAGCGTTCTGTGTCATTATTTTTCATTCATTTCTGTCTCCTTCATAGTTTCTTAAAAAGGTAACGAACCATATAAAGGGACACATTCTGTATATCCAATTCTTATAGCATTCTGATTTAATACAATTTGGATTTTGACTTCATTATTTAGTTATTATACCTGCTCTCTCAAAAGTTAAATGGGGATAATAAAATCATGTGCACTATTCTAAGGAATAAGTGAAGAAATATGTTTTAATGGGCTTAGTAAAGAGCTTAACATATAGAATGTGCTCGGCAGACAATGCTAGCTCAACATTATTTTAAGGATTATTGACACAACATCATTCATTAGTTTGGGGGTATTTTTGTTGTGGGCAATAATGCCACTCAGTCTACCGAATGTGTTTGGTCTTGGAGGGTGACAGCTGAGGCTGTTGGAATGAATGGTGGTGGGACCTCACCTTAGAGAAGTAACTGCAGAGCTATGGGGTCAGGGAGGTGATTGCAATGAACTGAGGAAGGAATATCAGATGTATTATTGTTGAATACTTTGCTGACTTTCAGATAGAATACAGCTATAACATAAACCTACTCTCTCTACTGGCCTTATTTGTAAAGGAATTATATTTGGCATTGATTTATCATAGGACATGTAAATTTTCGAATGAGAAAAACTTAACTTACACTTGAATACAGCTTTTGCTATGTTTAACTCTGGAAGCTCATCATTAATAGAATACAATCTTAATTGGCTTGATACTGTTTTAAGTGTAACCTCCACTTCTGACTACAGTACATGATGGTCTTAAAAAGTATTTTTGGCTTGTTTTTGAGAAGTTATCACTTAAGCCCTGTTGTCAAACAGCTTACATTCTAATTAAGGAAACTTAAAGCAACTAGGTAATATCACTTATAAAGAAACATTAAACATGATTCATTATCTATCATGCCTTAAAAATAAATTACAAAGTGTCAGATTTTCCACTCTTACTCCTTCTTAATTAACACCCTGGTCTTGATTGGATGTGTTTCAGTTTTTTAAGAACAAACATGGGAAGGTTTTAAAATAAAAAAGAAACAGCTAGAAATAACTCCTATTACTTCAGGGAAAGCTTTCTACACCTCTTCATGTCTTGGATTATCTTTTACAACACAATCTAAAATATTTAGGTGTGTACACCTGACCTTCAAATCCGATAAAGGAATTCACAGAATTCTAAAATAAGGTCCCTGAACTTAAGTAACTTAAGTAAAAGAAAGCATATCAATTTCCTAATTGTATCTCTAGTAGGTTTTAGTGGAGTTTTAAACAAACTTTACTTAAACATTAAACCAACACATAAAAATTGAAGTAGTGGGTTATAATTTATAACTCACTGATGCATGGTTAAAGAACATATATTCTTTAAGTAGAATGAAAAAATAGAAATATTTGGAGAAGGGATGCCATAACTATGTTGCTAACAGATGCTGTCTACATTATTACTAAGATAAGGGGCAGTCTTTTTTTTTTTTTTTTTTCTTTTCTTTTCTTCTTTCAGATGGAGTCTTGCTCTCTCACCCAGGCTGGAGTGCAGTGGCGCAATATCGGCTCACTGCAACCTCCACCTCCTGAGTTCAAGTGAGTCAGCCTCACAAGTAGTTGGGGCTACAGGCACCCACCACCATGTCCAGCTAATTTTTGTAATTTTAGTAGAGATGGGGTTGCACCATTTTGGCCATGATGGTCTCGAACTCATGACATCAAGTGATCTACCTGCCTCGGCCTCCCAAAGTGCTGGAATTACAGGCTTGAACCGCCAAGCCCTGCCAAAAGCAGTCTTAAAAATGAATTATGAGGACGCAGATTAGAAAAAAACAATTTAATAAAATATGCAATTAAAATTCTGATTCATTAAATATTTTGTTGTAGTTAGAATGATTCCATCACTGAATTTGAAATGTTCATGAAAGAAAATATAAAACAAATGAATTTTAATGAACTTATCAATTTTCTTTTACTCAAGTTATTATTTGCACTTTTGCTCCACGGCAGAAAAACAACAAACAGAGGGATTTTTAAAAGTATTTGCCTATATGCTGCATTGCTGGAAGATAATTATGTTAAAGCTGGCACTCAGTAATGCAAACGTGGGCCACCACTGCTTTCTATCCATCAGTATTATAATTGCAGGACGTACAGTCACACAGAGTAGCAAAATAACAATTCCAATAAAGAGCCCCATAGCGAGTTCTTCAAAATCAATGTTCACTCCCTAAAATCTGTGAAGACTTAGGAAAGCAGATGAAGGCACAGGCCTCTCTTGGTGTGCTGCTGTGTACAAATGTATCCTGTATTTAACTTATTGTACTTTAAGTTGTAGTCACAAGGTTGGTAAAATACTAGAAGAGCCCTTATCCTTAAAATGGACTATTTAGCAATGGAGAAACAAACAACAGAATTTTAACAAAATTAGACTCTGCATTGTAAGAACTCTACTGAGTTTTAAATAGTCAGTGCTTCCAGTTCTCTATTTAAAAATGTCACTGAGGAAAAGGGACTCACGTAGCTCTGCTAAGACATCTTCTGCATCTAAAAAGTGAAACTAATTTTACATAATATTATTTAGCACATATCACAGGGAAGGGGGCAATTTTATTTCATTGCTAGTACTACTTAGAAGCTTAAGAGTGACATTATTCTGATTATTCTGAGAGAAATACTTTCTCCTTAAGAAAATTTTTCCTTAAATTCTACTAAAGAGGACAATTTCAAAATCCATTGAAATTAATAGACGTGTATTGATAACTATTTAAGGTCATCCTAGTAAAGGAAGACAAACAGGCAAAACCTCCATTAATCTGTTCCAATCAACTGAGTATGGGAAACCCAAGGGAAACATTTCCTGGCTTCCTCCTTTCCTCTGTCTGATGCTCCAGGAGAATCAGGACAGGACACTTCAGCCACCAGGGCTTCTGTGCTGTCCACGGTAAAGCACCGAACTTCCTATTCGCTGCACCATATTATGACGCTGTATTATGACCATATTATGACACTCTTATCTTTGGTAAAGTGATAATTAAGCATATAGTCTTTAGGTTTCAGTAAGAATGTTTAAAAAAAAGAATAGAAGGATTTTGAAAAACTATTTTAAAGAAATGTAATTCTCCTTAACATTGCCAATAATTAGCGTAACATCTTAAGCAATTATGAGAAGAATGACTTGAATTTAGAATGTGTTAAATCATTTCGAAAGAGAATTCAGTAGGTCCTTTTTCTTGAGTATTTTTCCTTAATGTGATTTTTGAAGTAATCTTGACAATCTTTAACTTCCATATTTTCCTTAAATATAACTTTTTTCCTTTTACTGTATTATTTCATGAAATCTATTTTTTAATAGACCAATATTTTTAATTTGTTTTGATCAAAGCACTTTGCTGGTTGAATAATCATTATAAGTAGAATTTAAATAATTACTTCTGGACTTTCCAAAACACAAGTTTTTTCTGTATTTGTTTCTCTGTATCCTTTATTCATCTTCCTATCACTCCTCTCTGTGTGGTGAGTATCTTGTACATAGTGTGGGTCAAGGAAAAGACCACTGAGGAATGCTGTGAATGTCTTTGTGACTTGTTGGTTATTGCACAGTTTGAACAAGTTCTGTTCTGAATATTTTAACCACATAATTAACTCAAAGGCCCTTGTGCCTAAAATCTCCAGCCATAAATTATACAACCCATATTGACTGTTTGCAGGTTTATATAAACAAGTAAACAGAAAATTTGAAGTTTCACATTATGTAAATATTTAAAGTATAATTTACATATGTTTACATAATACTTTGCTAATTAAGCTAAAAAATCACATTTACATAAAAAAATAATTAATCCTATAAAATTTAAATAAACCAGCTTTTAATTTCCGTGAGGTAAATACAAATTTAGAAGAATAATGAAAGTCAAATTTTATATTTAACATGATACTTAGCCAAATTGTTTAAAGCCAACAGAGGCATACAATTTTTAATGCAGTCCCCTTGGATCTGAATTAAGATACTAAATAGAAGTTACATAGATGTTATGTTACCTCATGATTCAAAGGAATATAGTGAAATTTTACATACTACGAGTTTTCTATTTTATATAAAACACCACATTGAAAAAAAGTGGCAGAATATTGGTATGTTTTTTTCCCCATTTGAAAATTGAATTTAAGCCAACTATGATTGAAAGGAGAAAGTCAAGTGTTAAAAGGAAAGCAACAGAATGCCCGGGCTCAGAGGCTCACAACTGTAATCCCGGCACTTTGGGAGGCTGAGGTGGGCAGATAACCTGAGGTCAGGAGTTCAAGACCAGCCTGGCCAACAGGGTGAAACCCCCATCTCTACTAAAAAGACAAAAATTAGGTAGGTGTGGTGGCGGGCGCCTGTAATCCCAGCAACTGGGGAGGCTGAGGCAGGAGAATCACCTGAACCCAGGAGGCAGAGGTTGCAGTGACCCCGGATCGTGCCATTACGCTCCAACCTGGGCGACAGAGTGAGACTCCATCTCAAATAAATAAATAAAGAAATAAATAGATAAATAAATAAATGGAAAAGAAAAAGAAAAAGATAAAGAAAATCAACAGAATGCAAAAGAGACCTGGTGTGAAGGACAGTGTCCAAGTGACACTGTGTGGATGTAGGAAAACGGCTTCCCCATCAGAAGGTGCCTCCGTGTGTGGGGGGGAGGGGGTTGGGGGGAACACAGCCGTGCACACGAGTGTGGTGAGCACTCTTTGGAGACACACCTGTGTGTGAGTCTGGCTGCACCACCTACCTTCGTAACCTGGACAAGGTGACTATTTGTAAATCAGGGGTGATCTACTGGGGGAGGGGGTAGGGAACAAGGAGAACAATCAGCAGCTGACTGTAGTAACCCAGGCCAGAGCTGGCTGTGAGCTGGACTCATGGGTAACAGAGGAAAGAGTGGGTCATGCTTGGTTTTAAGAACTATGTTGGCAAGGCAGGGCAGTCAGGTGCGTGGATTTGCTGTTGGAAGGGAGGTAGACGGAGGTATCGAAGACGATGCCTGGATTAATGCTGCAGCAACCATGCAGGGTGGAGGAATCTACTTTCAGATTAAATAGCTTCAGTGGGAGATTCTTGTAGACACCCAGATGGAAATAATAATCGAGCACCGTGCTGTGGTTGTGTAGGTCAGAGGAGACATCTGTGTCTGGGGACACACAAGTGGAAGTAGCGACCACACTTCAGATGCATTTAAAGATGGAGAGGAAATGCTGGCTCCCAGAGAGAGTGTGCAGTGGGGAGCCTCCTTCTCCATTAAGACAAATGATGTAAGTGAGATGATGATTTAACACTGCACATGGAGTCCTGGATAAACAGGGCTGCCAGGGAGCAAAAGCTTATCAGGGAAACAAAGGTGAAGCATAGTTGGTGATGTGTTTGGGGAATATTGTTGTGTATGTTAAAAGACAGATTGAAGAGGATACTGGAGAGACATGGGGAAGTCATTGAAGGTTTTTAACTGGGATTGGGGAAACAGTGAATAAAGTATTTAATAATACAGTATTATACAGGTGGACTAGAAATGGAGACACCACAGCAACAAAGATCTTGAGAAAGTCACGTAAGTAGTTGAGCTTTGGCCTAACAAGAGCTTGGATTAATGTAACTGCAGAGGCAACACAATGACATGATGGATATGGAAAGAATTTGGGAGGAAGAGAGGTGGGATGTGCTGAGAAGTTGCTGGGGACGGATAGCCACAGTGAACACAAACTGGTTTGGTTACACCGTACTGCCTGTCCTTAACTCAGGCTGATCTTTCCTGTTCCCTAAGAGGTTCCTCTGAGGACATAAACGTGTACTTTTTAATATCAATTCTGTAATTACCTGATATAACATGTGCCACATCAGCAACTTCCTGCATTGCCTGGTTGTATGTGGCTGATATAGAAAACTCAAACAAACAAGCAAAAAAGAAAAAAAAAATTAAAATAGTGCAGCTAGTGACTGCAGTTCTTTCTTGCACTTTGAGCATTTTGTATTTTTGTGCTCTTTTTCCTGTTTTCTGAAATTTGAAGTTAAAAGAATGTCCCCACTAGTATCAATGTGAACATGAAACTTTTAAGGAACTGGGAATAAATTTATTTGGGAGAGTAAAAGAAAATCAAGAAACAAAGTAATGTGCATCAGCAGAGCTGCGTGTGTTATCAAAAAGAAAACATCCACATTCAACAACTGAGGGGTTCGTGTAAAATTAAAAGGTTATATAAGCTATGATGAGGTGCATCTGTACTTCAATTTGTTCAAGTCACGTAGTTTTATTTCTCTAAGTAGTCCTATTATGTGAATTCAGTTCTAAGTTTTTATATGTGTATTTGTCTGCATGTCTGTTTATTCATTTGTTTTTGCATTGGAACCTATTTAAAATTTTTGAAAGTATTGAAAGCTAAACTGTCAATGATAAGAGTAGAAAGTTTATACACACATTTTTGTTTCAGTTATTTAAATGTATCATTCCTAAAAAGATTCATGCCTAAAAGAAGGACAAAATATTTCTTAACCAAAAACCCAGAGTGGTGAGAAACATAGTAAATGATAATAATTCATGGGTATAATATGTGGTGTGTTTTGTTCTCATAACTACAGTGTGGTTTTATGTTATATGTTATCACAAGAGTGTTGTTGAGCGTTTCCTCAAATACATCCAGGGTCCTAGATGTTCCATAATAGGTGAGGGCTGACTGACTTACAGATCAGTTTTTCTCTTCAAAATGGAACCACAGAGATGAAACTCTTAATAATTATAATAATATTAAAAAGCAACTGACTTTCCCTGCTAGCTCTTGAAAGCAAGCAGGCCCTTGGGATTCCAATAGGATCACCACATTTGTCTGCAGAGCAAACATCCCAGGAGTAAGACAGCTTGGATTTCCCTGTGGAGCTCCCAGAGATGGCCTCGTGGATGCCTATGGCTCTGATCCAGACATAGAGTGAAAACAGGAAGGAAAAATGCAAACCAGATGATCCCCATCTAAAACGTAAGAATCTCTGAGGCAATCCCCATAGACTCAAATTATAGGACAGCCAATGACTATTTTAAAAAAACTGAGAATGTTAAATCCTTTCTTAAGGATTGATAATGAATGCCACTCAAGGATAACTTTTCTTAAGTTTGTATTGTGTAATCTGATCAATTAAAATTAAAGATACCTTAAAAATCTTTACTAAGATGTTTAGGTAAGAACATAAGTCAACCAATACAGGCTTTCCAAAAGCATCACTCACTAATCCATAGGTATTCATCTGAGAAAATAATAAGAACATTGAATGAGTTTTTTCCCTACAATGTAGAAGGCACTTGCGGAGTTGCATTCTGATGTCGTCTTCTGACCCATCATTCTTGATATATTTAATGGAGGTGTGTGTCTCAGGTAAAGGATTCCTGCAAAGCCATCTTCCAATTTTAAAGCTCTCAGTTGCCTCAGTTTTACACATGATTGCAGAGGAAACACCCCAAAAACAAAAGCCATTTAGATGTGTGAGCCAGTGAGTCAATTCAAAGGGATGGGCAGAGATAAAAACTTTGAAAATTATTCTTCTACCCCCATCCTTTCTAAATTAATTGATGCATCATTCATAAATGTGTGCTCTTTAATTATGTACTACAAAAAGAAGCACGGCTGTACCTTCCCCTGTCTGCACTCTGAGCTGTAACCAGCTGTTCATTTCTTTCTGTCACGCTTACCGTTATATATGCTCAATAAGCAACTGCTGATTGAATGAATCAACTACCTTGGAAGAAGATAAGTCCCTTTTGTAGTACACAGAACTGGAAATCAGAAAACTAGATTACAGTCTAACCTCTGTCTTTTAAAATGGGTGATACTGAAACACTTATTTTAATTTGCCTCAGTTGACACCTTTATAAAACGAGTAAAAGAAGAATGCTTACCACACAGGGTGTTATAAGAATTAAACAGGCCACACATGAACACTGTATAAATACATGCTAAATAAAGCAGCTTTCATTAAAGGTGGTTGTAATCATTTGTGCCAATTAAGAAAGGTTTAGATTCCCTTTGAATGGCTTGTTTCCCCTGGTGTGTTCAGATTCAAACCTCAAGACAGAAAGTCAGAGGACTACTCAGTGCCATATGATCCTAGTGACACCCAGACTGATGAGCTTACTTTGGAGATAAGCTATCTGCAACACAGGCATTCAAGTAAAAAACTTTAAAAGATGTTCTTGTTTAAGACAGTGAATTTTAGCCCTTGGAAGTGAGAAAGAACATTCAACATAAGGTTAATACTTGAAAAACAAATTCAATGTAGTTGTCAAATTCTGGGTAAGTACGAAGATTAGTTTTAGCAGGATTACAAATGCTGTGGGTGGGTTATGTTCGCCCTGTGTATTGTTTCAGACGATGTTCTATTACACTACTGTGTGACTACGTCTATCCATGGGGCTTCACCAGCTGAAAATTTGGAAGAAAAAGAGCATAATATGAAGGTAAAGTTAATTTCTGTTTGAACATGATATGTTCTTATTTTTTAGAATCTGTGAATCAGATGGAAATGAACTCTGGAAAGAGTGATTCGCATGTGTTCATATAATTTTTGTCCGGGTGCACAGAATGCTCACTGAAAGTTCTTGTTAAAATAAAATATCTCAACAACAAAGGCCGAATGAAGATGATCTGTCACTAATCAGATTTCATATAAAACCCTTGTAAATTAGAATAACATGTTTTGCAGCTTTAGAATAAAGCTAATTTCAACACAATTCTATACACATACTTTGAATAGAATCTAATCATGTTACAATAAATACAATGTGCTTCAGATGTAATGGCATCACAACAAAATGCAAGTAATTTGGAACAAGATCTTCATAAAGTATCACACGGAGAAACAATGCATCCCATAATACTGTTGATCTTCACTGTTTTTTTTTCTACAAAATTTAATTTTCCAAAATGGGTTTGTCATTTTTCTTCAGGGTCATGTTACATAAAATGTGCAACATGCATCACACACATACTGTTCCATATTGGAAGCTGTCTAGTTCCTGTGCTTCAGTTTTAGGCCAGTTAGCCAGCTGTGAAGTCAACCACAGAGAGCTGAGAAAGTGGACTCGGTCAGTGGATTCGGCCTGAAACACTGGGAACTCCACACCCTCTCTAAGGTTCAAATAAGTGAAGGTAGTGAAATACCCCATTTCTACATATTACTGGTTTTTAATTTTCCACTGTCTTATGGCAAATAAAGGTTCTCATCTCTGTAGTACCTACTCTGAGTTTCTTTCCATTCAGCAATATTTATCCCTTCCGCTCTCCTTCGTCAGACAGGGATAGAATTGCAGTCATTACTAATAAGAAGAGAACGTCATAAAAAGTTGCCTCTTCTCATCCCCAAGGCTATGCCATAAATCCTGCTCACTCATTCATTTATTCCCATGCAGAAAGCACTGAGGACCAACTGTGGATTAGAACCAGTATTAGAGACTGGGGTATAACAGAAAAAATGTTAAGACTGCTTTACAATTTTCAAAGACATAAGAATACAAATGAACTCTTAGACTCCAAACAACTCTTCATCTGAATTAAAAACAAATGTGGATGCATGTGACACATCTATTTTTTTCTTCTTCGTTCTAGATATTATTTTCATCTGTTTCTTTCTTTTTTTGTCAATCTCTGCTACCAGTGGATTCCTTCTTTCAGCCGCCAACCATGCGTAAGTCTTATTTATCTGAACACACACACATACACAGACATACATGCACACGCACACACCATTTCTAATTTCTTCCCTGTTCAAGCATCTTTCTTTGTTCTGTTACTTTCATCACCTCTATCCTTATAATCTCTACCGATTACATGAAGGAGCTATACTCACTTCCTCCCATTTTCAACATCTGTTCAGTCATAAAACCTGGCAATCACGCCTCACCTCCTAAGGCTCACCTGAAGCTGCTTTCTAAAGCCTTGCAATGCAACCACTCAGTTCTAATTCACCATTCCTAAGCCTCCAGCAATCCTCTTCCACAGTGCTCCTTGCAGCCTTCAATGTTGTTCACTACAGTTTGTGCCATTATGAGCACCTTTGCGAACAAATTTAAGTACAGTATGATTAACGCATGGCATATATCAATCAATCAAACTGTTCTTCAAAACCATCCCCCACTCAAAAAAAAAAAAAAAAGACACCTCACTTTCTTGGATTCAGAATAAACTAACGCAGTCTGTTTATTTAAATACAAACAAAATGTCTCCTTTTCTTTTGGGACTTTACTTGCTTTCTCCCCTCCTTAAAAGCAGAACCTCTTCCTGAGTGACTCTCCCAGCCACTTCCCTTATGATAGTACTGGGAAGGCCACTTTAAATCCCTGATTGTCTCCACATCTTGCTCCCTTGGAACATCCTTCTTTTCCGTTTATTTAAGTTTTAGTTGTTCTGGGAACCAGTTCAGGCATGGAGACTTTTCTAACAAAAAATAAACAACAACAACAACAATAGTGAATAAAGATACTTTATTCAACAACAACAACAAATAGTGAATACTCATTTCTTTTACTTCCTAATACAGTTGTCTTAACTCTCATTCATTTAGTTGCATTTTCTATGACTTACAGAAGAAGATATAATGTAATAACGTGAGCATGCACTTCAGAATTGGAGAAATCTGGGTTAATCCAGACTCCTACGTGCTGGCTTTCTGACTCCAGGGCAATTACTTACTTTTCCCAATACCTTGTTTTCATGTGTGTAAAATGGGGCATGTATATATATATATATATATATATATATATATATATATATATATAGTCTCTAGCACACAGATGGAAAACAGTAGGCATGCAGTTAATTGTCATAGTCTTCATCTTTTTGTATCTTATTAGTATCTTTTGCCAAATGAAACCTTTAACAAATGAATGCCTCTTGGACTTCTTGATTCTGGCAGCATTCCTCCACCACCCATCTCCTTCCACCTTCCCTGTGCCTAGTCAGCCAAATACTCTGTGGCCTGTTCAAAGCAGCAGCAAATTCACTATCCTTTTGTCTCCAAATGTTGCTTAACTTTTCTAAGCTTTAGTCGCATCAACTATAAAATGGATTAAAAATGGGTATCTTATAGAAGTGTGAAGGATCAAATCAAAGAATGTTTAAAGAGAATAGCATCACCTGGCAGGTAGTAAGAGCTCAAAATATGCAGTTTCCATGGTGATGATGGGGATAAGTATGTCCATCATTTTGATGATGGAAAGAGGGTGTTGAAATTGCCATTCACACTGGGAGACTCTTTTATTTTTTCCTCATAAACTTCCACACTGCTATTCTAAGGAGCGGTGGGGGACTGCATAAAGTCGTCGATCTTACCTTTAGAGTATGGTGCCAAAAAATAAAAAAGTTAAAAGCCAAACATGTATAAACTGTAAAAGCAAGAGCCTCAGAGACTTAAAAATATATGTTAGAAAGCCTCCATTTCTACAAGAAATAAACAACAGAAAGTGGTGTATATGAAGGTGGAAATGCTAAGAACCCAGAGTGTTGTCTGCAATCACTCCCTCAGCACAATACTGAAATCTGAACAGCGTAGTCCTAGAAATTCCCAATCCATGCAGCCTGTGACTGCAGAATGATGCAAAGACGGTGCTGGGTTCAGAGCTACGCATCTACCTGGTTAACCAATGAACAGTCTTTTAAGGGACTTGGCAGGACACTTAAGAACCACTCTATACTGTCTACAGGTCTGTCCGTATACATCTATGTGGCTACATACATGTATGGATTCTTGGTTTTCCTTTTGTTTTTTTACTGTTTCTCCCCTGAGATTAACTCATTGCAACACTTTGGTGTTCTTCCAAACTCCCATGTTAAAGAGTTTCGCTTGAACAGCTATGGAAGGAAAGACAGTGCAAATGGTCAGCCCTAACCAATACTGCAGTCCATCTGGGGCCCAGACAACGATCCCACTCAGGTTGGCGGGGCAGGTGAGAATTTTCATCAGCAGCACAGTTACCCTTCTGCTCTGACACTGTCAAGACAAAAGGCCTCCATGGTGCAGCCATTCTCAGTCACCCTACAGTCACCAAATATGCAGACGACGAAACATATCTAAATATTATGGATATGTACGGAGTTTGTTAATTTTATAAAAGTACATTTTAAAATATTCCAAGCCAAATATAGGAAGACCTTCTGAAGTACCTTGGCTCATTTCAAAAGTCTTTCCAAATAGAATGTCGAATTTATGAAAGCGATGGGAACCAAATGAGTTATCAAACCACATTTCAGAGGAGAAAAGCAAACTGGGCCAGTGATAAGTGAAAGTTTTTGCTTAGGACAGCAAATGCTGGGTACAGAAGTCTGTGAGTTCAAAGTGAATGGAGAATTACTCGCTCTGCACATCTTCTGAATTGAATCCGAAAATTCAAATTGCAATTGCCCATCGTCTTGTTAACAGCCGCTATCTCTCCTAATAATGTACAGCATTTTCCCAGTGGACTTGCTGTTAGAGCTTCTAATAAAGAAAGGAGGACTCTTGAATCCCACGGTGCTGGGGGCTGGGGACCGTGCAACAGTTGAGGGATTACTGTTTCAGATATGCAGAAATCCCAAGTCAGTCTTCTGATATCAGCAAGTTTTACCTGTGCTGCACTAATTTCTGAAGTAAGGCTCACTGAAACAAATAAGAAATATATAAAAACAAAAACAACCTCAAGTCATGTAAATGACTTACTGGTTTTCTTTTTCTGTGTCAAATGGTTTATTCTCTCTTTTGCAATTTAGGACTAATGCTGCTTGCCCTTGTGTAATGTTTTGTTTTTAGATATGTTATACTTTACACATTATATGGAAGATCAGAGAAATCATGATCTTAGCTTTTTCTATTAATTTTAAACAAATATGTAGAATTTTTGTTTTGTTTTTCCTTACAAGAGAAACTTGACATTGGTAACTTCATAAGGTTAATGCCTCTGGAGAATATTCTCCCTAATTCTGTCATAATACATTTAAGAAAGTCCTTGGTCAGTTTCAGGCATATATCAAATCTGTCACTTGAGGGGCAGAATTCTTTGAAAACTCAGCGACAATGGGGAGGCTTATGGTCACTGAAATGTCAGCTTATCACAGTAGGCTGACTCCCAGGCCTGAAATAATTCAATCTAATGTAACTTGTGTCTACTCAAATGCCTCCTGTTCTTGGCCTTTTAAATGTTTTTTTGGCTATAAAACTTTAAATACTGCAATATTCAGGACATTTACTGATAATGTTGTGCTAAAATGTATCTAAAAGATTTTAGACAAGATACTGGAAGCAGATATTTTAGAATTTATTTAGTCCAGGACAACAAAAGGAAGATGATTTTTCTCCTTCAGCAGTTCTGTGCAGCCCTCACTCATATCCTGGCTGATATCAGGAAGGAATCTATCCTGGGAACCAGTGCCCTTACCTCTGCAGTCCAAAGGTTATAGCAAACTGCTGAGTGCTGGAATCACACATTTACTTTAAAAATAAGTGACAAATTCCCTGACAACTTTAACACGTGTAGAGTCAGCAAATAAAAATATTTGTATTCTAAACTTTTTATTCTTTGACACTGTCAGTTAACTCAGCGGGTCAGAGAATTATGTTACATGGTTGTGCCCTTGGTTTTGAGCTCCAGACAGGTCTATAAAGTGGATTCTACCTCTGAACATGAGTTCACAGTTATTTTGCAGAGTAGCCACAACTGTGAGCCAGTCAGCACAAAACCAGTAACAGCAACATTTTCTAACAAAAACGTAAACATATATAATTATATACACATAAATCTATATTGGTGATCAGTGTACATATATACATTATATATATATCATACTGATCGTATGATGTGTGTATGCATATACACACACTGATCATCAATATTTTCTAGAGTAGAAAAAAGTTGGTTTTGAATTCCAGATCTCCAGTGATTTTCAGGGAACCACTGGCCAAATTCTTTACTTTTTCTAAACCTTGGCTTGTTTTCTCTGTTAAAAAAGGGTATCATAATATCTGCATGATTATTTTAAAAAGGGTTTTACATATATATAAATAAATATCTAAATATCTAAATATCTAAATATAAATATATACACACACACGTAAAAGTGACTGCATCAGAGTGTGATACATTGGATACAAAAAATGTTTGATTCATATTCAGATATTTTCATTTAAATACTTGTGTAATCTTGAGGATCTTTCAATCTCATTAGGTATCTGAGATGCCACATTTTTACATGATTATAAACTGCAGTGAATGCTTAAAACCCATGATAAGATTTCCTTTATCCCAGACTTGATGGTAGTAAAAGCCGAGACTTCTTATACTACAAAAGTTACCTGCTTCAAAACAGAATGACAGAAAGGGTAAATTCCATGACAGCCTCTTCATAAATTTTAGGTCTAACTCCCTGGTAGCATTGTCTGGTGCTATATCTCTTGCAGTTACTATTTGTTCTCTCCAGGTTCCCAGGGCCAAACAGCTTTGTGCCTGTGTTGCAGCAGTCACTCCTCAAACGCTGTGCTGCAGACGCGTGAGCTCCTGATATGCTAGGAGTGCCCCAGCTCCACACCTGCACAGGCCTGTCCCTGCCCCAGCTTGGCCCTGCTGGGCATTGCTCAACTACTGCAACAGGTCCTCCCTCCAGACACACAAATGATCAAGATTGACCTGCCCCACAGAAGCAGAGTGTTCATTCAGTCCCTCAACTGCAGCAGTTACTGTCCTTGATTTTCACTGGAATTTAGTTCATTCTCTACCGTCATAGTGGGTATGAATGCACGTGAGTGCAGATACACAGAGATACAGATACATAAAGACTTATCTCACTCCATCTTTTGAGTTCTAAGCACCCATGTGCAAGGATTGGTGTTCTCCACGTGAGTGCTTAGAACACAAAAGGCATTAAGATTGCACAGTGTGAAAAAATGCACAGGGTAGTACTACACACACGTGCACACATGCACATGCACACACACATACACACACGCATGCACACACCCACACAGGATCTGTGAATTGAATGTATTTGACTCCTCAGTTTTCTCGCTTTCATGGATTGAGGCCCCACCCTCCAACACCCTAAATTTGCAACTTTTCAAAGCCACTTTTCTGTTAAACTCTGAATAAATGAATTAATCATTGCATGAGAACAGTCTGAATTAGAGTGTCTGGAGTTGGGGGGGTTTGTCATATATGGGAAAGAGCTGAGCCACAGACTAGTAAAGCAGCACATTTCCAGGCGGTTTCACACAACAGCTCGCAACAGTCCCAAGAGGAAGTAGGTCAGAGCCCAGGGAAAAGCACAATCCCGCTTTCCCTTTCCAAGGAACTGTTGGCTATTTGCTGACCTTTACCAAGAGTGTCTTTAGATGTTTCCTTGAGATCAAAGCTTCTGAGTGCTTAGCCTTACATTTTTAGGTATTACTTTTTCTTTTGTATCCATTAAGATCAATCCCACTGTGAGTGAGAATTATAGAACAGTAGTTTAAACATGTTTGCTCATAGCCGCTGCCAATTCCATCATAATAGAACACTTTCGCATTAAAAAAAAAAGCAATTCAATTAAAAACTACATTACAGAAATGCTAAGGGCCTAATTCCAACTAAAGATGGCAATGAAATTTAAAGTAAAGACAGCAAGTGAGTGTTTTAATGTGTTCTTAGCTCCCTAGATGTAACACACAATCACTAATAATGTACAACTGAAAATTAGATATCCACTGCGTGGGTGCCATACATCCTAAGATTATGCCAAGGGCAGAAAAAGCTTACATAATGTCAAAGGAAACCCTAAATGTTGATCAACAGCCGTATTATATTGTAACATAGAATTTTCATTTTAACTTCATTTCATTGCTTTAGTGATCTTAATCTTGTAACACTTTTGAAATGCTTCTTTTATGTTTATATGTACGTTAGACATAGAACTATGAATAAGAAGATGTTTAAAGAAAAGTATTTTTAGGAAAGAGCATGGACATTGGTTAAACTCATTAATGACATATTCATTCGTTAAATAAATATATATTGAGTAAACTATATACCAGAGATGCTTCTAGGCCTCATTAAGCTTATTTTCTACTGGATGCAGACAATTAAAAATTATGATAAATAAGCAAATTCATTGTGTATTAGTAGGTGATGAGGGCTACAGGAGAAGAAGGAACAGGGAAAGAAAAGGGGATTCGAGTAGCAGGTCGAACGTGGTTTCTGATCCCATTAGCAGGTTTACCTGTCATATTAGCCTAGGCTGGGCTACCCCATGGCAAGATCAACCCACAGCTTTCTGGATCGTAGTAAACATAAGCTTATTTCTCACTCAAGAGGCTTCTCTAAAGTGTTGACAAGTGTCCATTCCACTGAGTTACTTGGCACCCTTTCTGCTGAGGCCATGACCTTCTGAGCTTCCCAGGATACCAGAACAGACAGGACACAGCTCGGGTCTGCGCTGGCCCCTGCAGGCTTCAGCCCGAGGTTCGGTTCGTCCTGAACACCAGGAAAATGTAGAGCAGGAGATTGCATCTTCGGGTGTGCCACCATCTCCACTGCATCAAGGTAGGCCAGATTTTAGGGGTGCCAGGCAGGAGGAAGAGCTATACACAGTCTCTGAGGCAGGACAGCCCTTGTGGGTGGAGGAAAAGTGACCATCGATTTATTACATGTGTCTCTGGTGAGGAGAGACCACCGCCTGTGCCTGATGGACACCCGGAGGTCTGTGAGAGGAATTCAGCTTTGGGGTAGGGAGTGATCTATAAACTTCAGAGAAGGATAAACACAAGGATTAATGTATGTGTTTCTGCGGCGGGAAAGTACGTTAGAACTTCCCTCAAATTCTAAAAGGAAGTATCTATGACACCCATATTTTTAAAATTAAAGCATTCAATTACAATGCTGTATAACTGATCTGGTAAATATTATACAAGAAATTTCCATATAAAATTCTGTAGAATTTCACACACCCCAGACTCTCAGCTTTCATTCTCTCTGTATTGCTCAAGTACTCCTGTTCAAAAGAAACAGAATGAGAGCCTCCTATGATATTTTAAACTTAAGAGAAGCCTCATTAAAAAACTAAAAATGTGAGTTACTCATTAAAGGTGAATTAATTTTACAAATATATTTTATTCACCAAAATATATCCAAAATGTGATGTTGATAGCTATTCACTATAAAAATAAGAAAATATTTTCTTTATTTCATACCAAGTCTTTCAGACCCGATGTGCATTTTATACACACAGCTCATCTCAAGTTCAGCAACAGATCCCGCACAGCTAGTGATCAGCGGCCACAGTGGCTGAGGGCGATGGTCTGGGAGAGCTCAGGTCTACACCAGCACACACTGGTGTGTGTCAGAGAGAACAGAAAAGCTGTCCTGCATTTCCTCTACTCAATCATCGTTAATATTTAAAAACAAATCAATGGGCTTATTTAAAACTAAAACGCGTTGTGGTTCTCAGTTTCACAGGGAGAAGCTCTAGCTGAGACACTCAGCAGATGGGCTGTAGACAACACGAACAGGAGTGAAGATTTTATGAGAGCTGCCACATATCACGCGGCACATCTCCAAGCAGGCATCCATGTCAATGACAGCATGAACAAGGTGATAATGACGACAGAAATGAGGACTAACAACCAAGCATAGCACTGGTTCTACCACACACAATCCCAAGCAACTTCAGAAAGCAAATGCAACAAAAAGGCTGAAAAACACATGCACTACTACAGAGCTAGAAGTAGCTGGCACCAGAATGGAAACCCAGTTCCAGCTGATTCAAAGTGCTTCCCATTTCAACATGCTGCACTGCCTCATTTAGAACTTCCGGAAATAGAGAGGATTTCCATTCAGGAGTAAAGCTCCTTACAAAGCCACCTGTAGAGGATAAAGTCCTCTCTATACAAAAGTCGCTTGCTCCACAGCAGAAAATGCCTTGATACACATCACATTGGTATGGATTTGTTTAAGGCACTGGATAATGATTACAAGTGAAACGGGTATTTCAAACACCAAAGAATTCCATGTGTACAGCACTGATTGATATCTGGGCTAATTTTAAAGCTACAAAGTAGCACCTGCTGGTTTCTAATTATAAGCAACCGTTTTGTGAATAGCTGGGAGTAGGAGAGACTCAAACTGCATGTACAATGAGCACCACCGAAAGCTCATTGGAAGCACAATCCATCATCTGTGTGCAACATGACAGGGAACCGGGCAGCGCACACTCTCCGTCAGATGCTGTGATTAAAGGGAGGGACACTGCGGTTTGTCACATGACTGAACAAGGCTCTCACCACCTGCTGTTAATAACTGACATGCAATCTGAGCTTGCTTTTTAAGAATGAAGAGACAGGCTGCACACTCTCTCTGATGGAAATAGAAGGAATTACTCACTCTTTCATCTTCCTAAATACAAACTGAAACAAATATCATCTTCGTCAAAGTTTTGCACCCTAGGGACTGAAAACTGCAGTAAAAGTAGCATTGACCAGGGAGCTTAGAGAAGTAGAGAGTAAGGGAAAGACAGAAAGACTGCGGGGGAGAAAAAGACAGAGAGAAAGAAGAAAAAGGAGGAGGAGGAGGAGCGTAGGGAAGGAGAGAAGAGAAGACAGAAGAGAGACAGTTTTATTTTTATTAAGTTGTATCAGACTCTATAGGAAACAACCTTATTTCAAGTCCTACGTAAACATTTAATATTTACTTTCTGTAGGTTGAGTTGTTTCAAATGCTGTTGAATGATCTCTGGGAAGGCAGTAAACTCATATTACAATTGTAAAAATTGGGTGTTGTATGATGACTCTCCTGGCATGCAAGATCTCACCCCGGATGTCTGTATCAAGAACTACTCTCCACCATGTTCACAGCATATGACAAAGTGACTACCATGTTGCTGATCATTTGCTCATGAAGGGCTCTGCTTTAAAAACATCAAATTTAGTGGCAAGTGATTGCTCTTATAAATGCAGTTTTAATTTGATAATTTATTTTGAACCCTAACTATTTTCCCAGAAATCACCGTCCACTGATGTACCATCCCTTTAGATTTCTACAAGGCAACAGCACAGGTTCCCGGCCTGGGAGTCTCAGAAGAGCCCTTTGAAATGCCACCTGACACTTTCGACAAATTGTTTTTCCCCTTTTAGAACAATTAAGCAGACAATACATAAAAAGAATGAAGCATATGCATACCAACTTTTGTTACATTTAGTTTCTAGGCAGCTCACTAAGATCTGAAATATCTTGATTCTAAAGCACAAGCTCGTAAGTGGCATGGCAAAGGCCAGCAGAGTTCTGCATATGCATGCACCACAACACCAGCCTATCTGCAAGAATTTGTCACTTTAGTGGAAATAGCAAGAAATCATAAAAAAAACTGTGACAAAAAAATTCCATCACCTTAGAAATTGCCCATTTATGTGTAATTTAGAAACTACAGTTTTTCCTAAGTATCTGCAAAGGATTGGTTTCAGGACCCCCATGGATACACGTATCTACGGATGCTCAAGTCCCTTATATAAAATGGCATAGTATTTGCATAAAACCTGCAAACATTCTCCCTATATACATTAAATCATCTCTAGATTAGTTATAATACCTAATATAGCGTAAATGCTATGTAAATAGTGTTATGCTGTATTACTCATGGAATAATAGCCAGAAAAAAATTCTGAATATTTTCAGTATAGACAAAACCATCCATTTTTTATTTTCTGAATATTTTTGACCCTTGGTTGTTTGCAGAACCCACAGATACGAAGGACCACCTGTTATTTTTTTTTCTATATTCCTCAAACTGAGCTATCATCGTCATGAATAAAATCTTATTTCTTAGATTTACTAGGCATATAATATAGCGACCTAGCAAAAAAAAATCTTAATCATGGTCAAAGTTTCATCTGTTTGGGAATTGAGTACCGCACCACTAAATATGTAACACTACTTTACAATCCCATACATGGTATGAATGACTAAGTAGATTTGTTGGCAGTAGTCACTCAAGTTTTCAGGCAACATTGACCATCATTTCCCAGTCAACGTCACGAACTACGAAGGAGCATTTGCCTTTGGATGTTGTTGGAATTAAAAGCTCTAGACAACATCATTAGCAACCTTCTAAGTTTGTTGTCCATTATCATTAAATAATTTTCAAGATACTCTGAGGCATATGATGCTGTGAAAAATCTTAAAACAACTATGCCTTATTTTTAAAGTGTCATGTAACATAAGACAGTTTGATTTCTGCGGTCATTGACTGAGGGACTAAACAAAAAGGGTGTTACCATAAATATTTAAAACAGAGTACGATAAAAATAAGGCACAGGTCCAAGACAGTCATCGTGCTTTTTGTCATAATAAAGTTCCTTTCCAGGCAATTTGGGCACAGAAAATGAAATAAGATCATGACAATTTCGTGAAAAATATTCTATGAAAAAGTCCAGGGACTAACTAGAACCATAGAACCATCCTGTGTTAACTGAAATGTTTAAGATAAACTGTGCCCTGGCTAGACAGAAACTTGAAGTCACCCAATGATCAAGTGCAGTAATAAGCTTTCCTCCAGCATGGGAATAATGGTGGAGTTGGAAAAGTGTCTTAGAATAATCAGGTTTAAATATGCAAATCTGCCATTTCATCTGGATCACACATCTAAAGAATAACATTTAAAATCTAGAGAGCATACCCATGAAATAAAATGAAACAAGACTGAAAGCTTGGCAACAAAACAAGAATAAGTCAGGATATACTGTGAGAAGCAATTTAATTTATTTATCCACCATTTCTCAGGAACTTGTGAATTTTTGCCTCTAACATAAGCCTACGGAAATGTATGTTTTTAATCTAAGGGGAAAGTCAGCCAGCAGAAAGAGTCAGAAATACAGTACCCTGGAAATCTACATTTTCATCACTTTCCCTTTAAGCCACATCCCTCTCATACATACTCCAAGAAATCTTAACTTTTCAAATTATATTTTCCCCTAGCGTTTGCAAATTAAGCATTTTGATTTGTGTCTAATATTTAAACAATTTTCTGACTAGTTTAATTTTTAAACAGATTTCTGAAAACCATTTTATACGTTCTCCCTAATATATACCTAATGTATGCATGTGAGTGTGTGTGTGCGTGTGTGTTTCTATAAAGTTACAAAAGAAAATGTTTTGCTGCCTATAATTTCAGGGTTTTTTCCCCCTTTCTCATGCTCTCAACCATCCTGAGCTTCATGAACTCAGGTTAGAAACATTGAAACGAGAGTTATTTTCAAGAATATGTATATTTTTAAATGTTCTGCTTCTATTTTTACTTTTTTAAGGAAATCAGAGACTTTTTTCCTTAGAGAATACTGAAATACTATGTTCTTATTTTCTTATGTCAAAAGACATAAAGTGAGACAATGACATTCTAAAAGTACTCAGTTGATCAATTACTAATTATTACAGTTTCTTTCTAAAATGGAATCTGAGCTGGAACAGGCTCACTAAGAGATGCTCTTCAGTCAGGGACTCCCTGCGAAAGGAAACAGCATTTTTTTTCTTTCATCAAAATATTATTATTATTATTATTATTATATTTTAAGTTCTAGGGTACGTGTGCACGATGTGCAAGTTAGTTATATACGTATCCATGTGCCATGTTGGTGTGCTGCACCCATTAACTCGTCATTTAGCATTAGGTATATCTCCTAATGCTATCCCTCCCTCCTTCCCCAACCCCACAACAGTCCCCAGAGTGCGATGTTCCCCTTCCTGTGTCCATGTGTTTTCGCTGTTCAATTCCCACCTATGAGTGAGAACATGCGGTGTTTGGTTTTTTGTACTTGCGATAGTTTACTGAGAATGATGGTCTCCAGCTTCATCCATGTCCCTACAAAGGACATGAACTCATCATTTTCTATGGCTGCATAGTATTCCATGGTGTATATGTGCCACATTTTCTTGATCCAGTCTATCGTTGTTGGACATTTGGGTTGGTTCCAAGTCTTTGCTATTGTGAATAGTGCCGCAAGAAACATACGTGTGCATGTGTCTTTATAGCAGCACAATTTATAATCCTTTGGGTATATACCCAGTAATGGGATGGCTGGGTCAAATGGTATTTCTAGTTCTAGATCCCTGAGGAAATAACTTAATAAACCTCGCACCCCTTGGAAAAATCTGGTAGAAATCTAGTATCTTTCAAAGATTCCTCCTACAAAGTTTGTACACTCTAATGATTTCGGACAGAAAGGTTTCCCTGTTGCCAATATTATTGTTGATGTTTGTGTTACGTTTGTCATCATCTTTTGGTTCCACATCTTTGCTTTCTATTATCATCAGTCAGTTTGTTTTAGGTATAGATCAGTGAAATCTTACGAACAGAAGAATCTGATGGCTAAAGAAAGCATTTGCTGTGGGGAAAAAAGACCTTGGGAAAAGTTTATTGATGAAGTACACATGGAAATAAACAGTATTAAAAAATGTACATATCTTTATAATAGAATGATTTATATTCCTTAGAGTATATACCCAGTAATGGGAAAAGTACATGCACGAGTATGTTCATTGCAGCACTATCCACAATAATAAAGACACGGAATCAACCCAAATGCCCATCACTGATAGACTGGATAAAGAAAATGCAGTTCATGTACACCATGGAATAGTATGCAGCCATAAAAAGAAAAGAAATTATGTCCTCTTCAGGGACATAGATGGAGCTGGAAGCCATTATCTTCAGCAAACTAATGCAGGAATCAAAAGACAAACACCACATGTTCTCACTTATAAGTGGGAGCTGAACAGTAGGAACACACGGACACAGTGAGGGGAACATCACACACTGGGGCCTGTTGTGGGTGAGGGAGAGCATCAGGATGAATACCTAATACATGTGGGGCTTGATACCTAGGTGATGCGTTGATAGGTGCAGCAAACCAACGTGGCACATGTTTACCTATGTAAGAAACGTGCACATCCAGCGCATGTACCCCGGAACTTAAAATAAAAAGTATGGCAAAAGCACAGTCTCCGTAATTTTACAGTTTTTTTATTGTATTATTTTGTTTATCCCAAGACTTTTAAATGACATGAAATGTATAAAAATCTACTTTATGTCAACATTTACAATTTAGTCTGAGGCTAGTCTTGAAATAAAAGCAAACTAAAGGAACCACATTAGCCCACAAGATCAGAGGCCCCTTAAAAGTGCTGGGTATCCAGAGCTTAAAAGAGCTGGAGAGTCTATAGCTGCTGAGCCGTAATTATCAAGAACGCATCTTTCAGGGGTGTGCAGCTCACCTCCAGGTTCTTAAAAGGCATCAATGAAAGAATGTCTCTGATATGCCTTTCTGTGCCTGCTCCCCCACGTTTACACATACTCCACCCTGGCAACGGACACAGGCCTGCGATGAGGCTAGGGCTACATTGCAGAGAACGCAACCAGGAAGCAAATGCCCTGACAGGGCTGAGCTTGCCGGTAAATACTTAATAAGTAAAAGAGGATGTGTTCCCTCCCCATTCCTCCCGATTCTTCCAGCCTCCTGCCAGTGGAGTGACCCACTGGCTCCTGAATACAGGAAGTTTGGAAAAGACATCCCAAACTGTACTCAGCACTTTCTGCTGTCTCTGTTCCCGCTTCTGGGGAGGCTGACTTCACAGTCTGTATGTGTATGAGCGCTGGTTCTCAGCAAGCAGGGACCTGTCCAAAGGAGATCCTGCCCCAAATCCGACAAACTCCAGACAAGCCCCTATATTTATATATGAGGGTCTCGAAGTGATGTGCAGATTTAATTACACGCTTAAAAATACTAAACAATATATCCTTAAATACTCCAGCTTATGGCTCCAAACGTTAGAATTTTAAACACACAGACATAACTTTTGTTTATGGCTCTTCACTTTATTGCACTTCGCTGATACTGTGTTTTTAAAACTTGAAGGCTTGCAGCAACCTGTCATCAAGCAAGTCTATTGGAGCCATTTCTCCAACAGTAAGTGCTCACTTCGTCCTTCCGTGTTGCATTTTGGTAATTCTTTCACTATTTCAAAAGTTGTTGTTATTATATCTGTTATGGTCATCAGTGGTCAATGACCTTTGATGGTACCATTTCAGGTGTTTTGGGGACGCCACAAACCACCCCCAGGTAAGACAGTGAACTTAAAGGATTAATGTGGTGTGTGTTCTTACTGTTCCACTAATCACCTGTTCTTTATCTCACTCTCCCTCCTCGGGCCTTCCTAGTCCCAGAGACACAACAATATTGAAATTGGGACAGTTAAAAATCCTACAATGGCTCCTACATGCTCAATTGAAAGAAATGATTGCACAACTCTCATTTTACATCCAAAGCTAGAAATGATTAAACTAAGTGAGAAAGACGTGTCAAAAAAACTAGGCCTGCTGCACCCAACAGCCAAGTTGTGAGTGCAAATAAAATGTTACTGAAGGAAAATAAAAGGCTACTTTATTATTATTATTTTTTTTAAATGAGACAGTGTCTCACTCTGTCACCCAGGCTGGAGTGCAGTGGCGCAGTCTCGGCTCACTGCAACCTCTGCCTCCTGGGTTCAAGAGATTCTCCTGCCTAGGCCTCCTGAGTAGCCTGGATTACAGGCACGTGCCACCACACGTGGCTAATTTTCTGTAATTTTAGTAGAGACAGAGTTTCACTGTGTTAGCCAGGATGGTCTTGAACTCCTGACCTCGTGATCTACCCGCCTCCACCTCCCAAAGTACTAGGATTACAGGCGTGAGCCACCACACCTGGCCAGTACTACTCTTATAAGTGCATGAATGATAAGAAAACGAAACAGCCTTATTGGTGACATGGAGAGTTTTCAAGTGATCCACATAAAAGACCAAACCAGCTACAACATTCCCTTAAACCAAGGCCTACTCCAGAGTAAGCTCCTCATTTTCTTCAACTCTATGAAGGCTGAGAGAGGTGAGGAAGTTGGAGGAGAAAAGTTTCAAGCCAGCAGAGGCTGGTTCATAAGATTTAAGAAAAGAAGCCATCTCCATAACATAAAAGTTCCAGGTGAAGCAGCAAATGTCAATGTACAAGCTGCAGCATGTTCTCCAGAACATCTATGTAAGATCATTGATGAAGATGGCTACAATAAACAACAGATTTTCCATGTAAACAAAATAGCCTAATGTTGGAAGAAGATGCCATCTAGGATTTTTACAGGAGAAAAGAGGGTAAGTCAATGCTTGGCTTAAAAACTTCTAAGGACAGCCTGACTCCTCCATTAGGAGCTCACGCAGGTGGTAACTTTGAGTGGAAGCCAACGTTTACCATTTTGAAAATCCTAGGGCTCTTATTAATGATGCTAAATGCACTCTGCCTGTGCTAAGTGGAAAAATAAAGTCTGGATGAGAGCACATCTGCTTACAGCATGGTTAATGCAGTATTTTAAGCCTACTGTTGAGACCTACTGCTAGGAAAACAAGGAGATTCCTTTCAAAATATTACTGCTCACTGACAACACACGTGGTTACGGAAGAGCTCGGACAGAGATGCTTCAAGAGATTAATGTTTTCTTCATGCCAGCTAATATAATATCCATTCTGCAGCCCATGGATCAAGGAATAACTCAAACTTTCAACCCTTATAACTTAATAGATACATGTCATAAGTCTATAGCTGTCACAGGTAGTGATTATTCTGATGGATTTGGTCAAAATAAATTGAAAACCTTCTGGAAATGATTCCCTTTGCTAGATGCCATTAAGAACTATTGTGGTTCACGGGAGGAGGTCAAAATTTCAAAATGAATAGGAGTTTAGAAGAAGTTGATTCTGAAACTTTACAGTTGAGTTTGAAGAATATAATAAGACTTCAGCAGAAGTACCTGCAGATGTGGTAGAAGTAGCGAGAGCTAAAATTAGAAGGGGAGGCTGAAGACGTGACTGAACTGCTGCAATCTCATGATCAAACTAAACAGATGAGGAATTGCTTCTTCCAGATGAAAAAAGGAAAATAATATGTTGAGATAGAATCTACTCCTCGTAAAGATGCCATAAACACTGTTGAAATGACAACAAAATAGATTATTATACAAAGCTAGTTGATAAGGCAGAAGCATGGTTTGAAAGAATTGATTCAAATTTTGAAAGAAACGCTACTCTGGACAAAATGCTGTCAAAGGGCATTGCATGCTAGAGATAAATCTTTCATCAAAAAAAGTCCTTAGATGAGGCAAAATATCACTGTTATCTCATTTTAAGAAATTGTCACAGCCACCCCAGCCTTCAGCAAGTAAAATCTTGATAAGTCAGCAGCCATCAACATTGACGCAAGACCCTCCAGCAGCAAAAAGATTCTGATGCATTGAACACTTACATAATTTTAGCATTTTTGGCAACAAAGTATTTTAAAATTAAGGTATGTACACATGTTAGATATAATGCTACTGCATTCTTCAAGGCTACACTACTGTGTACACGTAATTTTCATATGCACTGAGAAGCTAACATATTCCTATGATTCATTTTATTACAATAGTCTAAAACTGAATCTCTGAGGTATGCCTGCATTTTTATATACAATACTTTAGACATATTTTTTCACAACTAAAAATTATCTTGAGAAAATGTAGGATTCTTCCACTTTTGTCAGATAATTCATAATTTATTATTTGGCTAATAAGGAACTTAACAGATAGTACATTTTTGAATAAATATATAGATGATGAAACCGCACACTCAGCTGAATTTTTACATGTGCTTTGCCCATAATTGCTAAAATTTGGAAGCAACCAAGATGTCCTGTAAGAGGTGAGTAAATAAACTGTGGGACACCCTGACAATAGACTGTCAATATTCAGTGCTAAAGAGAAATGAGCTATCAAGCCAGGAAAAGTCATGGTGGAATGTAAATCATATTTCTCAGCGAAAAAAGCCAATCTGAAAAGGTACATACTGCCTGATCCCCAATCATATGACATCCTGGAAAAACAACTAGGAAGACAGTAGAAAGATCAGTGTTTGCCAGTGACTGAGGGCAGGGAGAAGTAAACACCAAGAAAACAGGGTTTTATTTAATTAATTTATTTATTTAATTTATTTATTGAGATGGAGTCTCACTCTGTCTCCCAGGCTGGAGTGCAGTGGCAATCTTGGCTCACTGCAAGCTCTGCCTCCTGGGTTCAAGTGATTTTCCTATCTCCCAAGTAGCTGGGATTTACAGGCGCACGCACCACCGCACCCAGCTCATTTTTGTATTTTTAGTACAGACGGGGTTTCACCATATTGGCCAGGCTGGTCTTGAACTCCTGACCTCAGGTGATCCACAGGCCTCAGCCTCCCACAGTGCTGGGATTACAGATGTGAGCCACCGCACCCAACAGAAAATAAAATTTTTAGGACACTGAAACTACTCTGTATGATTCTATAATGGTGGATACATGTCATTATACACTTGTCCAAACCCATGGAATATACCACACCATGAATGAACCCTAATGTAAGCTGTACACATCGGATGGCAATGAATGAGTGCAGGTGCCTGGATGGAACAAATGCACCAAAAATGAACCCTAAGGTAAGCTGTAAACCTCGGATGGCGATGTATGAGTGCAGGTGCTTGGATGGAACAAATGCGCCATGCAGCAGGGCAGGTGTTGCTACAAGGGGAGGCAGGGGGTGTGGGAAACTCTATCATCTGTTCAGTTTTGCTGCCAACCTAAAACTACTCTAAAAAATAAGGTCTATTAAAAAAACAAAAAGCACCTGGCATTTACTGTATGATGTGCCAGAAAAAGAATAAATTTTCTGAAATCAGAAAGTGAATTACTCTAAATGTGTACCACCCTTTGTCTTTTCCATGAAGTCTGAGAATCAGGCTGGTAGGAGGTTACACCTAGTGACTGTTCCGTAAGATGGCCTGATGCTGAAATTTTTTTTTCTTTTCGCAGTTTGGAAACCATCAGCAGTTAACCAGAATGAAATCTGGCCTCCTTTCTACTCCCTTTTCCCCGTTGAGCTTTGTTTTTTCTTGCTGCCAAATTCTAGAGGAAGAGAAAAGACAAACACCTCCTCGAATTATCTGAATATTGTTCATCTCAACGGTTGCTGGAATGACTTCAGAGGACCCCTTCCATCTCATGGTTTTTTCTGTCTGCTTTCCTCTCACATCTGTAATCCAAAGGAACTCACTCGAAGCAGCATGCATGGCTGGCTGGTGGGATCCTCCTTACACATCACCGTCTGCCTGTAGCAACAATGTCATCGCCTCATGCTTCATAACACCAGGACACCAGGCAAAGGAGCTCCCAAGCTGAACCCCTGCCTGCTGCAAGGTAAATACAAGCAGGGCCGCGCGCTATAATTTCAGGGTTATGATCGTCGTAATAAATGATGCACTCAATGTGCTATAAATCATCTCCCTCCGACCAACTCTCTTGGCAGCCTATTATAATACTCAGTGATTTTGACAGCTAATAGTAGCTACAATAAATGATGACGATGATTATTTTTTACCAACGACTTCCAGTTAGAGAAAAAGTGTGTTAAAATGCTGGTGCGCTCACACATCTGGGTGCCAAATAGACAGACCGTATAGCTGACACTGGCCTTCTCTAGTCAGTAACTTCATCACATAGCTTTTAAAGAAGTAAGTTTAGATGTCAAATACATATTCAGAAACACTCCAGGCCCATGCAAAGAATGTCATGCTAAGAACGTATCCTAGAGGACACCTAGTTAGAACATCTCACTTGCCAAACAAAAGACAGAGACTCAGGGCATGTCAAAAACCACAGAACAAAGTAGAGGAAAGACATTTAAAATGAGAGAAACAAATTTTCCTGGAAAAGTCAGGACACGTCAATAGCAAAAAAAAAAAAAAAAAAAAAAAAGCAGTGTGCAAAGGATAAGAGCAGGCACAGGAGAAATGACATAGGAGGTAAAAAAAAAGCTTTTCTCAAACCTATCAGTCATCAGGGAACAATGAATTGGCCATATGATTAGACAAATTATAAGGCTGATGTATTTGTAGGTGTACAGAATAGTGAGGAAACGGCCCTTGGCAGACTCTCAGTGGGAGCAGAGGGGTGTGTTGGTACACTTATGCTGGCAATTAGCTATTAATAATAATATTAAAAATTAGAATTTTAGCACATGCTTTGTTCCAGCAACTAAACTTCTGGAACATGCCCTTACGAAATGTTCACATGTGAAGAAGTTCCATCTGCATGGATGTTTACTGCAGCAAACTTAAAAATAGAACCTTTGCCATCTAACCATCTGACAAATGTCTAATATCCAGAATCTACAAAGAACTTAAACAAATTTAAAAAAAATCACAAAGTAGGCAAAGGATATGAACAGTCACTTCTCAAAAGAATACATTTATGCACCCGGCAAACATATGGAAAAAACTTCTTCATCACTGGTCATTAGAGAAATGCAAATCAAACCAAAATGGTATACCATCTCACGCCAGTAAAAATGGCCATTACTAAAAAGTCAGGAAACAACAGATGCTGGCAAGGCTGTGGAGACTTAGGAACACATTCTACGCTGTTGGTGGGTGTGTAAATTAGTTCAACCATTGTGGAAGACAGTGTGGCGATTGCTCAAGGATCTAGAACTAGAAATACCATTTGACCCAGCAATCCCATGACTGGGTATATACCCAAAGGAATATCAATCATTTTACCATAAAGACACATGCACATGTATGTTTATTGCAGCACTATTCACAATGGCAAAGACTTGGAACCAACCAAAATGCTCATCAATGATAGACTGGATAAAGAAATGTAGCACATATACACCATGGAATACTATGCAGCCATAAAAAGGATGAGTTCATGTCCTTTGCAGGGACATGGATGAAGCTAGAAGCCATCATTCTCAGCAAACTAACACATGAACAGAAAACCAAACACCACATGTTCTCACTCATAAGTGGGAGTTGAACAATGACAACATATGGACACAGGGAGGGGAACATCACATGCCGGGGCCTCTCGGTGGCTGGGGACAAGGGGAGGGAGAGCATTAGGGAAAGTACCTAATGCATGTGGGGCTTAAAACCTAGATGATGGGTTGATGGGTGCAGCAAACCATCATGGCACACATATACCCATGTAACAAGCCTGCACGTTCTGCACATGTGTCCTAGAACTTAAAGTAAAATTAAAAAAAAAGAAAGAAATGGAAACAACCTAAATCTAAATGTCAATAGGCAAATAAATTACTAATCAAAGTTTGGTACATCCACACCAGGGAATGCTAAGTGAACATTTTTTGAAGAGGTTGATCTACTACTGATTTTACTGTTTTCAATTAAAAATCAAGTCACAGGATGATACTCACGTGTCATGGACTGAATATGTGTCGGCCCAAAAACTCACTTGTTAAACTCCTAATCCTCAATGTCCTGATATTTGTAGGTGGGGTGTTTGGGAAATAACCAAATTTAGATGAGGCCGTAAGGGTGTAGACCTGACGATAATAGTAGTGTTCTTATATCTAGGGGAGGAGAGCAGGACTTCTGCTATGTCCATGCTCTGTGAGGAACAAGGGAGCACAGAAGCACACATTTGCAAGCCAGGAAGAGAGTCCTCCCAGACCCACAGTGGGCTGGTACCCTGATCACAAACTTCCAGCCTCCAAAGAGTGGGAAATGAACATTGATGGCATTTTGCTAAAGCAGCCTGAGCTGACTAATAAAACGTTCTACGATGCAACTTATGATTTTAAAACTCCTACACGTTTGTGTATGTTTGTGGAGACATGTCTGAAAGGGTTCGAATCTCATGGAGAGAGAGTACAGAACAGTTGCCAGAGTCAGGGAAGGGTAGTGTGAGGGTGAGAGGAGGTGGGGATGGTAAATAGGTACAAAAAAAAAAGTAGTTTAAAAGAATGAATAAGACCTAGTATTTGATAGCACAATAGGGTGACTGTAGTCGATAGTAATTTAATTGCACATTTAAAAATAACTAAAAGAGTATAATTGGATTATTTGTAACACAAAGGATAAATGCTTGAGGGGATGGACACCACATTCTCCATGATGTGAATATTACACATTGTATGCCTGTATCAGAACATCTCATGTACACCATAAATATATACACCTATTGTGTATCTACAAAATATAAAATAAAAAAAAATTAATTGGCTGACAGCTATGACTCCCAGAGAGTAAAAAGGGTTTGGAGTAAAGAAGAGTTTTCACCTTTTATTATATATACTTCAGTGTTATTTCAATTTTATTGATTACTTAGTTATAAGATGATTATTTTATAAAATCAGATTCTTACTTAGACTAATGCCAACATGCCGACCGTATGCCCATCTGGTTGTTTATTGAGCTTTTCTCTCCCTTCTCCTCCTCTCTGTCTCATCCCCGCCAGTCATGCCTCACGTAAATGCTAGAGGAAGAACTAGGAGATCAATTCTTTCCAAATTAGTATATTTGGCATCTTCTGGCAAAAAGGGATGACAAAACTGGCGACCAGGAGGCTTTCAAATAGCCTGTGGCCTCACCCTTCTGGGTGCCAAATAGACAGTCTGTGTACTGACACTGGCCTTCTCTAGTCAGTATCTTCATCACATGGCTTTTAAAGAAGTAAGTTTAGATGCCAAATACATATTCAGAAACACTCCAGGCTCTTGCAGAGAATGTCAGGCTCAGAATGTGTCTTAGAGGACACCTACTTAAAACATCTTACTTTCCAAACATAAGACCGAAGCTCATGACATGCCAGAAATCAGAAAACAAAGTAGAGAAAAGTCTTTTAAAATTAGAGAAACAAATTTTCTCTGTTTTATTGTTTATACACCATGGAATTTATGTAGGAATTCTGTCCCTATGTGCCTGAAAATGTGTATAATAAGAATACTTTTCTCATATGGTCATGGAGAAACTACACATGAAATGTGAACCTTTTGATGGCTTGGTTTATTAAACACATTAGTTTAGTAGTCCAGCAACAAAGGAGTTTCTTTTCTGGCTGGGGTTTGTCAATGTATCTATATTTATTTTATTTTTATTTTTATTTTTATTTATTTTTGAGGCGGAGTCTCACTCTGTTGTCCAGGCTGGAGTGCAATGGCACGATCTTAGCTCACAGCAACCTCTGCCTCCTGGGTTCAAGCAATTCTCCTGCCTCACCCTCCCAACTAGCTGGGATTACAGTAGCCCGCCACCACACCCAGCTAGTTTTTGTATTTTTAGTAGAGACAGCATTTCACCACGTTGGCCAGGCTGGTCTCAAACTGCTGACCTCAGATGATCCACCTGCCTTGGCCTCCCAAACGGCTGGGATTACAGGTATGAGTGTCAATGTATTTTTAATTACAGAATTCAGACGCCCACCACACGGGTCAAGGGCTTCTTTGTTATACTTGCTTCCAGTTACTTTCCTATTTCTCAGTATATAATAGTAATTGTAGTCCCGACAGATTTGTTAATAGAAGTGAAGCAATCATCTAAAATATAATCAATCTTTTATTCTTTTTCGAAACAGAAGTAAATCATGTGCATAAACACCTAGTTAAAAAAAAAAAGAAGTGGGAATTCTTAGGAAACTAAGCCAAGATTTTCTAATTTCAAAGTAGAAGAGAGTTTCTATCATTCTGACATACTTCATTCTAGAATTAAATGGCAGCAAGTACAAGACAGCATTAATTTGCACAAAATTATGAAGGTAATATTACAGTACATCAGTTATTTTCTAATTTTAACTAAATTCCAATGCTTTGGGGGGGGGAAAAGCATTTTTTTAAAATACTCCAAGAAATTTAAACTATTAGAATGACTCTCAAATACAAACCCATGGATCGCACATCACACTCCTCAATTTTATATTAAATGACTAGTGGATTTAAAATTTAATAATGCCTATGTATAGATTTACTAAACTATTTTTAATCATTACGAATAATTTTAAATCTATAAACTTTATTGTATAACTACACGTTCCTTTTAAAATAAATTTATAAAAAACATATCAGTATCATGGAAATACAATATTGTATAGGGTATCAGAGATACTTATTATATAATGTTGCTAACTTATTTTCCTGACAGACTTGATGAGAATCACAGTGATTCCAACACCGTGTTGATGATAGTCTATTTGCTGACTTTTGTAAGGGAAGTGGAGTTGGTTTGACTTCTTACATCGCTTAAGACCTGGTTATTTATAGATTTGCTGCTCATAAGACAGCTTTGAAGATCAAATATTAAGGGATATTTAACCCAGGAAGAAATAGGATTTACTATGTACTGAGTGCCAACAACTTGCCAGGCTGTACGCCAATATGATCCCATTAAATACGAACGACAAATCTCTGACATAGTTAGCAATAGATCCAGGGTGGAAATGAAGAAACTAACACACACGTAGATTAAGTAAACTGTCTAAAACAGAACCAGAAAGGGCCAGCCGTATTTTAAATACCTGCCAGTCACCCCATGCTGTCCCAATGTTCAGAGGACATCATATGCCCTCCAAAATTAGGGCTCTTCCGCAGGGATGGAGGTGATAAGCCTCCAGTCACCATATTAAGCCATGTGAGGCCAGGAAGGGTAGATCCTCAGGGTCGGCAGCTGGGCCTGGCTAAATGCTGTAACCCAGGATTTTTTCCTAGAAGTAACACTTTCTATGAAACGGGAAGATTTCTGGCTGTTGTCAATGAAAGTCACTGTCTTCCATCAAAAAAACAAATGATTTAATCTCTCCCTCCCTCTGTAACAGAGTTCACAGAGAACGGAAACTTGGTCCAAATAAAGAAAGGCAACTCCTGTAGAAACTAACAGCTACAAGCCCCTTTAAGGACACGAATCTATGTTAAATTCTAGTCAACTGCAAAGCAGCACTGTGGCTGGACCTACAGTGATAATTGGCAAAGACTTGTCACTGAGGTTCCACCTTTGAGAAATCACAATCAGAGACTGGAACTTTTCTGTGTTTAATTATTAAGAGCTTTGATGCTTTCATCATGCCAGTGAGATTGGAAAACAGAAAAAAATGATCCATCAGTACACAAAATAGGAAGATGAAGAATATTTAGGCAGTCCATGCTGAGATGTTTTTTATAACTCGGGTGCATGAAGGAAGGGTTATGAATTCCTTAGCAACAAGTTCACAGTTAATGACAGAAACATGTAGTAAATGATACAGATTTTGTCGCTTTTAGAATATATTAGGTTAACAAACATTTTCCAGGTCACTATCTAGAGCAGATGCATTCCAATTAGTAGGCTCAGTGTGAGCCTCACCCATCCCATAATGTCCTGTATTAATTCTTATCTGGGTGTGCTACATATTTCATTAGCTTTACAGATTCTTAAATATATTTTGCCTTTAATGTTTAAAAATCACTATTGTGGGTAAATCAGTGCAGTTGAATTGCTTTTAGAAGATTTGAGACTTTGTTTTCTTTGATGATTAACATTGAAAATGTGAACTTGTAACACTTTTAAAGTGGGAAAATCCAACGATAATTTCTATGGTTTTTATCACTTTTGAAGAAAAGTCATTTTTGTTTCGATGATAACATTGGAAATGGGAACTTATAACGCTCTTAAAGTGGGAAAACTCGATGATAACTTCTATGGTTTTATGACATTTGGAAGAAGTCACATTGTTGATCATTAGAATTTAATGTGTTTATGCTGTGATAATTTACTGATGACGAATTCAGAAGAACACAAAATAAAATATAATGGAGAACTAAGTTCAAGTGAGAAACTATATAGTATGAGAATATGGAACTTTCAACGAAATACACATTCCAGGGTTGTACATGATTCCTGAAATAAGATTTCATAATCTCTTAAAAAGAAGTTTCTTACTGGTCAATTACACCTCAAAAAAGTTGGGAAAACAGTTTCTCATGTACAGGAAACAAATAATAATTAAAATATTATTGGATTATCTAACTTTTTTTCTACACTGCATTCCGGAATGAGATTCCCAACACACTGACTTCTACACAGGGAACAACGAAGAAAACAATAGAAAGAAAAACTATTTTCTGCAAGAAGTCAAGTGATGAATGTTGTGTTAAAACAGTCTGCAGGGCCTAGGGGAGGAAGAGGAGGGGGCAGTGAGACCAGAAGGAAGCTCAAGGGTTCCTGGCCAGGGAAGTGTGAGGCCCGAGGTCATTAACAGTGAGCACTGACTAACAAATTAACAACATCAATTTTAACAGTTATAATTCCACAGGATCCTCTATCAAGCCGATTCTAAATGGGAAATTTCCTTTAGGGATATGAAATGTTTTCTTCTCCATATCAAAAAGGAGACAGGGGATTTGTATTTAATTCTTTCCCTTTGGTGTAGAAGCGGGGAGACCCACGAAACTGCAGATGGCCGCTGTGGACTTTTCTGCACGGGGTGAAATGACCAAGAGCCCCTTGAGTGTGTCTGCAAGTATCAAAGCCGTGAGAACTTAGAGGCTTTGAGGGCACCTGCGCCCGGTAGTGGGGACCATCTGGGACTTCCTGTGCCTGGCACCAGCACCCACAGCCAGACCTCACTGGCAATGCCCAGTGTGAAAGTGAGTGAGGGACTAAGTGGCTAATTTGGCTGGACTTCCTGGATCAACAGGGACTTCCCCAAGGGGACTTTTCCCTAGGCCAAAATGAGTCAAGGCTGCAAGCTAAGGGATCTAAACTCCAACCAATCATATAGGGACTTAAGCTCTAGCTGCAGCCTGATGCTTTTAACCAATCAGGCCCACAAACCCACGAGCGGATAGAAAATAAGCTAACTCTATAGGACAGAAAAAGGGAAAGGGGAAGGGTCATAAGGGGATATAAGCATAAGACATAGGAAAGGTCATAAGGGGATATAAGCGTAAGACACCCAAGCCAGAAAAGGCAACCCTTCCCGGTCCCCTTCCACCGCGTGGAAGCTATACTTTCGCTTTCACTGTCCTTTCGCTTTCCTTTTGCTTTAGTACCTCTTTCCACCGCACACTCTTGGGGTCCACGCGTTTCTCTAATTCAGCTGTAACACTCGCCAGTGCGGGGCACGGCTTCATTCCTTGAAGCCGGTGAGACCAGGAACACTTCCATCGAGAAAAAACCTTTGCTCAGGAGAAGACTTCTTGCCTCAAAAGGCGGATAAATCTTGGTGCCCCAAAATTACTAAACTAAAGGGAAGGGTCAAGCTGGGAACTACTTAGGGCAAACCTGCCTCCCACTCTATTCGAAGTCACCCCCTCTGCTCACTGAGATAAGTGTGAATCTGACTGGCTTCTTTGCAAAGGCTAATTAGAAACTCAAAAGAACGCAACTGTTTGTCTCTCGCCTACTTGTGACCTGGAGGTCCCCTCCCTGCTCCAGTTGTCCCACCTTTCGGGACGAAACCAATGTACATCTTTCATCTGTTGCTTGATGTCTCATGACTCCCTAAAATGAATAAAACCAAGCTGTGCCCCGGCTGCACTGGGTACACGTCGGCCGGACCTCCTGAGACTGTCAGGGGCGCACAGCCTCAACTTTGGCAAAATAAACTTTCCAAATTAACGGAGAATGCAACTGCCTTTGCAAAATTATAACTGAGGAAATTATGTCAGTGACAGAAATCAGACCTAACCAACTCTGTGTTGCTTCTAACTTTCAAGCTGTCCTTGTTCATTCCTGGGCATAGGCTGAACTGAATTTGCGAAGGAATTCAGTTCATACATTGACTCTGAAACAAAATTGATTACAGCCCTTATCAATTGACAGAGCCCTTATCAATTGAACAGCCATTATCAGTTGATCAAATGATAACAGCCCAAGAAGACCCCTTTCTTACCTGGTGTCCAATCTGCCTTTGCAGGACTAACAAATTACCTACAAGATTAGAACTTACAGTTTAGGAGACATGCAGCCGCTGGCTCCAAGAGTTGAACCTTTCCAAATTGCTCCTGGGGATCACATTACTGTTGTAAAACCTAAGATCTAAGATCAGCAGTTGTGATATGTTGCAGAGCCTGCACTCCATGGATCAGCTGATACCACCCAGACTTTTAATCTGGCCCAACCAGTTTTGCCATTGCACCCAAAAACAGAAGACAGCAAGAAAAACTCACTTTCACTCCCTGTGATTTCATCTTCAACCTGACCAGTCGGCACTACCCACTTCCCAAGCCCCCAGTCACCAAATTATCATTAAAAACTCTGATCCCTGAATGCTCCGGGAGAGTGATTTGAGTAATAATGAAACTCCAGTCTCCCACAAGGCCGGCTCTGCATGAATTACTCTTTCTCCATAGCAATTTCCCTGTTGATAAATTGTCTCTGTCTAGGCAGTGGGCGAGGTGAACCCACTGTACAGTTACAAGACGTATCTCAGATATTCAGGGTTCACACCCCAACGGTACCAAACACCCAGCACAGGGCAGCACCCTAGCGAAGACACAAACCACTGTAGTGACGTGAATTTCACCGCTTAACCTGTGCACCCCACCTCCACGGGCACACTGGAAGCGGGAGGTCTCCCGCAGATGGTCAGTGCTGCAGGGAGGCCACTGATGCAGGAGTGTGGGATGGAGACTGCGGACGGGCCACCTTCTGCTGTCTTTCATCAATTTATACTGCACATGTCCTTGAGGCTTTCTGTATTTCGTTTTCTTCTCTCTCCTTATTAGATTGTGAGGGTTTGTTAATCATTGGTCGGTTACTTCACTCTCCTGGAAGTTGCTCCTTTCCATTTGAAAAGCCAACATAAAAATAAACATACAACCCTTTTCTCGCAGCAACAGGCAACACTTCCTTCTGGAGATATGCCCTAACCTGGGGTAGGAGACGTCCAGGACAAGTAAAGTGGATGTTCGCAAAGAGCAGTCAGGACCACAGCATCTGTCTCCAGGACTGGCTTAGAATACAGGCTCTCAGGCCCACGCAGACTCTGCTGGAAGAGACCCTGCAGGTGAGGACCTACAATGTGTGTTCCACAAGCTGATGCTGATGCACATTCAAGTTTGAGAGCCACCGGCCTACAAAATATATATACCCTGGCCTGCAAAATCAGAGTTCAAGTTTTAGGCAAAAATCAGTGAATCTCCTGTGATTTTTTTAAAAAAACCTAGTTATCTGATTCACCCAGAGAAATGCTTCTCTGATCCATCTTTACATCGGCTGCAGAAACAAAGGACATTTAAAGTTCCTGCTGTCCCTGGAGGCAGCTGTCCTGCCCCCTCCAAGATCAAACCCATGGCCTTAGGGAAAATTTCTAACACTAGGGGCCCCGCTCCAGGCTATTCTCATGCAGCTCCCTATGCTTTTTGGGTTTCTTATTCTAGACTTCTTTCTCTCTTGCAGTACAAGCTTCTCCCTTCCTATCCTTCAGCTTAGCCACCTGGAAAAATCTCCAGTCTGGAAAATCTAAACCAACCACCTTTTCTGAAAGGACACAGTTTTCCAAGCATTACTGAAAAAAAAAAGAAAAAAAAGAAAATCATAAAACGAACTTCAACTGCAGACTTCATCAGAAACCCTTCGGTTTTCCTAGTCAGCTTTCTTTCCTTTCACAGAGGGGTTTTCAAATTGTTTCTACGTTCCCACACCACATTCACCACCCAAAGTACCTGTGGGAGTATGAGAAACACTAACCCCCTTTACTTAATTATAAGGAAGATATTAAATAATAGGCTGTCATGATGAATAAATTTAAGAAAGGTATATTCAGCATTTACTATGTGCCAGCGACCAACTCTTGACATTTATTATCTCATTTAATCTTTACTCTGAAGTAGGTGGTGTTTGTACTATCATTATTTATCATTATTGTTACCATTTTGCAGATGAAGAAATCCAGACACTCTCAGGAAATGGTGAAGGCAGAATTCAGGCACTCTGACTCCAGAGCATGCACAGTTAAACACTATTCTATCTTGCAAAGCCACTGCTTTGGGAAAGGGATGCTGTCACTTGAGCAAGTATCACATTTTATATAGGTCAGGTGATTTATAACATCTCAAGGGCAGTGGACAAGACCTCAGAGTGGTTCCTCAAGAGTCTTCGCAAGCATCTGGCAAACACTGTCAAGGCGGCACTCCCACCTCCAGCTCTGGAGAAAAGTCTGCACTCTTGGTCAGGGGAGCCCTGTAGAAAAAGTGCCCTGAGAAAACGGCAGCTCCTCCTTGAAAGGCATGTTTCTGCATGGCTGACAAGGTACCAGCCTGTGGAAGAATGCATGAGAAAGACTGATCTGCGAAGACTCGTGAATTATTACAAACTAGGGTCGGTTTTTAATGAGGAAAAGAGAACATGAACCAAGTAGAAACTTATGTGGATGGGAAACAGTACCTTACATTTCGAACTAAAACATTTGCGATGACTCTATTGGGAAAGTTGCAAGACAACTCTGAATGCACATATGCCATTCCACATGCTCTCCAAGGTTTAAAATAAAAAAAAAAAAACAAAAAAAAATTGCTTACTCAATCCCCCTCCTATATTCTATTTTTAGAGATAACACATCTCATCTCTTTTAGCTTGTCTCCAAACCTTCAAAGACCATAGTTACAAAGCCCATGCTTGCTTTTTCCTCTTGAAGCTTTAGCTCTCCACATGGAAACTTATTTTCATTTTTTCATCCCATAACCCACAACCTCACACGCACACACACTGTCCACTCATCCTTGCTGGATACTTATATCCTAGTGCAAGCGGGGTAACTTTCGGGATTCATGCCATTATTGGTAAGTGTTAAAGGCTCTGTGCATGTGCTCTATCAAGAATATTTCTGTCTTGCACAACTCATATTGTTATAAGAATTTTTGTTTTAACCGGGCATAGTGGCATCTGACTGTAGTCCCAGCTACTTGGGAGGCTGAGGGAGAACTGCTTGAACCCAGGAGTCAGAGGCTGTAGTGAGCCAAGATCGCGCCACTGCACTCCAGGCTGGTTACAGAGTCTCTTTTGTCCCAATGTTCTGAAATTACCTAATGACATTTTGTGATACAAGTCCATTTTCATTCAGTATTCAGTTTTCTTGGGCCCTTTCAATCTGGAAACAATCATCCTGGAAAGTTTCTTCAACAATTTAATTTTCTCCTTTTTTTTCCTCCAACTTTATTCTCTAAGTTTTCCCCTGAGGGGTTACATGTTTTTCTTTATGATCCTGCTTTTAATGTCTCTGACACCTTTTCTTTCCTAGATTGCTCCACCTTTTTTGCAGCATTCTGTTCTTGTTTTGTGAATACATCCTTTTATTTCTCAGGTAATTTTAACAATTATATATTTAAGTTCTTATAACTTGCAAATTTTCAGTTTCTTCCTAGTTGCTTTACCTTCTGTGTTTACTGGGAAGTTTGTCTTTCTTGTCAGAGGATTTTTATGGCAGTCTGCTTATATTAGAAGAGAATGATTGAACCTTCTGGGTGTGTGTCTGAGAGGAGGACTAGGGCTGCTCCATCACCATGGAGTCCTCATTGGTAAATCAAGCTTGCTTATTTTACTGAAAAAGACCCAACATCTTTTCCTTAGCTCTTTCTCTTGAGTGGCTCAGCGTCCCTCACTTTCTTCTTCTCAGTCTAATTAATATGTAAGTTTGGAGAGCCAAGGATGTCAATATTCATGTCAACGGTTATTTTAACATTTTTATTCTGGTATAATCCCAAAATATGCCTAGCATCTTCTATTCTAAAAACCCCCAGTACTGAAGTGGAATTTGATCCTAATTCCTTGTAAAATGTACTTTTGATCAACTTTTTTACTCTGCCTCACCATCATCCTTAGTGCAAAAACTTCTGATTCTGCCAATTGCTGAAGCTTTTGAGTGTACCCTAAGGCGAGTTGATTTGATTCTCGGCTTTCTGAAATTTTGGATTAGAATTCTTCTGTCCTGGTTCTTTTAAATCAATTACCACTGACCTTATGTTTTCTAACCTGCAAAATTGTATTGCGCTCTTGTCTTCTACCATTTCATTTGTCCTTGTGAACTGGTGACTTTGAAATAATCATTTTGTGATTATAATGTAATTTTAGTGGAATTTTGGAGGGGAGTAGAGATGAAAGTATTTTATCTGCCAACTCAAAGGAAGATTTTGAGGTGGTTAACTTTTTTCTTTGTAACAAAATCTGTCAATGCTTACAAATTATATATTTGTACATATAATATTGTACTATGTGTTCTATAATATATATTATTATTTAGCTGAGAAAGAGTGTTCATATGCTGAGGCAGGTAGAACAATGCATTGGATGGATGAATTATTCAGGCTTTCTGAATCTCATATCTAGTCTATAAAATGGAAAACACTATACTTTGCTCTTGAAAGTCTCTCCCTGCTGTTGGAATTTAGCATTAACGATTCCACTGGCTCTGGAGCAACTGGATTTGTCCTAATCCTTTTCAGAAATGCCTCAGAGAAGTGTGATTTCTAACTGCTGTTAAAACAAGAACCACTGCTTATTCATTTAAAAGTTATAATCATAATGTAGATTTCAGATGAAGGACTGAGAGTAGTACATCAAAAGGCTTCACAGTGAAATAGAGAAGCCATTTTTATAAGTATATGACATTTGGTGCGGCTGAATACAGAAAGGTAGCAGATGAACTGCAGGAACTGAAGGGGCTGAATCTACACAGAGCTTCCTGTAATGTGAGGTCTGACCCTGCCTTCATGTTCCACTTGCTGACGCCTATACATTCCTCAAAACAATATTCTAACCACATCCCTTAAGCCTTCCTTGAGCTATTTGTACCACCTCTCTCTCAACTACCCCTGAGGTCAAATATACAATTAAACCAAGTAACTTCTTAAAAAATAAAAGTTTGAAACCAAATATATTTCACTTTGGATATTCACTAAACATTATGTTTAATGTCTATGTACTGTGTCTTTAACTGTAGAAAATATTTTTCTCATATATTGATAAATTGCATAGTCCCTAATGCTTAGTTTTACACTTGAGAATAGATACAACTTCTTGACCAATTCTCAAGTAAATAAAACTTAAAATGTTAGACTTCATTTATTGCATCCCTTGCAAAAAATATAGTATCAGAACAATGAAATTGTAATCAAGATTAAATTAGTATACAATTGTGACTTTTTTTTTTTTTTTTTTGAGACAGAGTCTTCCTCTGTCACCCAGGCTGGAGTGCAGTGGCAAGATCTCGGCTCAGTGCAAGCTCCACCTACTGGGTTCACACCATTCTCCTGCCTCAGCCTCCCGAGTAGCTGGGACTGCAGGTGCCCACCACCACACCTGGCTATTTTTTTCGTAATTTTTAGTAGAGACACGGTCTCACCGTGTTAGCCAGGATGGTCTCGACCTCTTGACCTCGTGATCCGTGTGACTGTTTCTATCAGAATTCCTTCTTGATGGCATAACAAAGGTAAAAGCAAAGCATTATAGATTCTTCAAAAACGGGTAAAGAATCACATATGGATCCCCAAAGTCTGTCTTGACAGTAAGAATGACATTTCCACAGATCGGCTGTTGCCTGTTTGTTTATGCAGCTAAAATTTGTCATGGATTTTTTTTTTCTAGAGGGTAGTAATACCCCTTTCTAACACCTACCACTGCTGGGTTATGAAAATTTTATCCAAGGCGATGTTTAGAAGGTAAACTCAGGTGGAGAAAGACACAAAGGAGAATATAAATGTCCGTTTCTGTATTTCTTGTAGAATCAATCTTGACTTTGGGCCATTCTCGAGTACAGTGTCAGAAAATGTTTATCCATAGAAACTGTTTTTATTTAAAGGAACAAAATTCCATTTAATTTTTACGTTATCAGGAACATGGGTAGTATAATACATTTTATTAGGCATTCCTCTATTTCTGGGTATAATTTTAAAATGCAAAGGGGGCAATAAATAAGGCCCTTTGTGCTACAGGATACATCACCAATGGCTGATAATTCATTCCAGCACAGGGTTTGGCATTCATTCTAAGCCAAATAAATATTCTATCTTCACAACTCATGACAAACCTGATGAACCTCACAACTCGATGTGGGGCTTCCGTGCACATCCACTGTCATGTGTGAATCAAAATGTTGCAGAGATAGTGTTGATGCTCTCTATAATCCGTTTAGAAAGACACAAACTGTGTGTGAATGTAAAGAAGAATTGATATAAATGCAGAAGATAGACAGTTTGTAGGTCAAGACAACTAGCAGATATGAAATTTACTCTATTTCTAGAAAGATTACCTTTTATTAACAAATCCTGAAGACTATGGTAAAAGTCATTTATTTATCTATTTTTGAGATGGAGTCTTGCTCTGTTGTCCAGGCTGGAGTGCAGTGGCGCGATCTCGGCTCACTGCAACCTCTGCTTCCGGGGTTAAAGTGATTCTTTTCTGCCTCAGCCTCCTGAGCAGTTGGGACTACTGGTGTATACCACAAAGCCCAAAATATGACTGTATTTGAGGATAAAGCCTTTAGGTTGGTGATTAACCTATAAAGAGATCTTTAAGGTGGGTCCTCATCCATGACGATTTTTATTCTTATACGAAGAAATCAGGACACAGAAACGCACAAAGGGATGACCCTGTGAACACACAGGGAGAAGACAGCTGTCTATGAACCAAAGAGAGAGACCTAGGAGAAACCAAACCTGCTGTCACCTTGATCTCAGACTTCCAGCCTCCAGAACTGTGAGAAGATAACTTTTGTTGTTTAAGCCACTGAGTCTGTGACACGTTGTCATGGGAGCCCTAAGGAATGAATACAACTTCCAACAAATACATCTACACACTTGCTACTTGATTCTCTGATTCTACTTTAAAAATAAATCTAAAATCATTCAAATTTTCCATCCCTACTGCCTTTGATTTCTGTGAACCACATCATTTATCTCTTGGATCACTGCAAGAGTCTCCTCCTGACATTCATGCCTCCAGTATACCCATTCTGAGCCATTCTCAACATGGCATCATTAGTGATTTATTTTAACACAGATTTTGTCCTTGGCCTTAACTGCTTAAAATCCTTTGACAGCTTACAATTGCTCCTAGAATAAAGTTGCTCAAATTGCTTGGAAGGCTTTCAATTATCTGGTTTTTGCTAAACTCTTCATCTCATTGCTCAACAAAAACATCTGTTCTATACTAGTCAGGCTCAGCTTAGCGTCCGGGTTCTCTTCTGCCTCTAGAATTTTTATTGATTATTTTGAGGATAGACCCCTTTCTTAAACTCTTAGCATAATGAGTTCGCATACATTGAAAAAAAATTCTTCCATAATAAACAATTGCATGAAAGTTTTGGATGCACACAAAATATTGTCATATTCTGATACAATCATTATAAAATTTTGATTACACAGTTTTCCATTTATCACTTCAGGACCAATACTGTTGAGAATTAAGCTGTCCCATGGGAATATATTTATTCATCTCTAATGCCTTACTTAACAACCATTAGAAGGAGGGAAGGAAGACAGAAAAAAGGAAGAAACGAGGGAGGAGGGAATGAAGGTGGAGGAGGGAAGGACGGAAATTATCAGAAGCAAAATGAACATAACTTACACACTAAATATCCCCACATATAAAACCAAAACTTTAGGAAAGCCTGAGGAAAAACAGTTATATTTCAGATTAGAAACAAATATTAAATATGAAGAAATGAGTTTTGATTCTTGAAATATTGAGGGGAAAATTTAGTTTTCACTGTTAATAGTTCAAAGATATTTGGGATAATATACGAAGAAGAAACCCAAATATTTGGATATTTTGCTTATTAGTCAGGATATTATTATTCTAATAATATAATTTAGTCACCGGTTTATCATTTAAACAGTAGCTGTGTAAACTAGAAAGAGAAACTGATGATAGGAATAAAAATCCAGTTAACAAGCATTTTTAAACAATGGAATAGCTGTAACTAGAAATTGGCATTTTTTTAATCTAATAAAAATGTTCTCATAAATTGCAGTGATTTGGGATGTTTTATTTAACATATGTTAGTTTTCCCTGGATTGGGCTTTCTAAACTATCGGTCTTAAGTCAAATGCTGTTGAAGTCCTAGTCATTTTCATCACAAATTGAATTCAATTTCCAAAAAAATTATTGGTCAAAACCAAAGAAGAATTTTAAATGGCACTTCGCAAGAAAAAAAAAAGAATTGCCTCAGCAAAAGGACTTACTTTGAAGAAAACTTTTCAAAGAACCTCTCAAAAAGAATGGCTGTAACTATACTGTTTTCTTAGAAAAAATATGATATACACAAAAGAAAAGCTACGTGAACACAAAAATTGGTCAAATACATAGAAATGAGCTATTGAACAAGACTTGACAAATTATAACTTGAACACAGTCAGGGACACACAGGGACCTTTTTTTTTAGCTTCCAGATTTTATCACTATCTTGATCTGTTAGTGACAATAAAAGGTTCATCGCTGAGTACAAATGAAGCTGCCTGCCTGCAAGTTGACTGGAGGGTCCCTTGAAATAAACAACATAAAATTGGTTCTCAGCAAGCATCCCTTTTAAAAAATGCCTCTGTGTGTTAGCAAACCAAATAACTAGATGCTATTATAATACTGTCCACTAAAGCAATAGCAAACATGGTCTTCAATGACTCCCAGCAAAAGATGCAAAATGCCTTTAATTTACAGTATTTCAGAAGATGCCAACTCCAGCCGTCGAGAGGTTGAATATATTTCCATAGAAATAGTGAGACAGCATTTTCCTTCTTTCTTCTCATTGTCCCACAAGTGTCCTGTGAGTTTTTAGAGACTACGTAATATCTTATGTAGCCATCAAGCCAGCGGCTCTTGGAAGGTGTGCGTGCGAATTATTTGACTTTTATGATGATTAGTTTGTTGTACTCAATAATTTGTAAGATTGTGAAGGGATCCTGACATGCAAAAGTTTGACAAACTCTGGTTTTGATTTGTGATTATTTATCAATTCCAGAGAACAGCAACTTAACAAAGAAAACAGTCGCAGCCACTCTTTCTCCCAAGTACTAGATTAAAATATCATCAAAACCAATATTCAGCCTGTATCAATGAAACAAATGTGGGCAAAGTGAGAAACCAAGCAGCTGTGTATTTTTACAACATGACTGCAATTGGTTGGCCTTTTGGGCTCTAACTTGCTTTGCTACTTCCCCTAGTTGTCTGCTTATTTTGGGAGAATTTTGAAAATGTGGAACAGAGAACAGGTCATTCATAACAGATGCCGTAAATAGGTTATCCATTTCCTCCTACCTAATAGCATTAGCCTCATCTTGCCTGGAAAGAGCTGTCTTTAATTAATTCTCCATGATGCCTCCTTTCTGGCTAGCTATGAGAAATTGAAAAAGAAACATGGTCTAATTTTAAAGAAAATAGGACGTGCCAATGGCACTCAGACTAACCTTGCAGGCTAACTCAGACACGTTGAATAGAGAATGACAAAGTTCTTACGCTAAACAGATTTGCGAAGAACAGAAAACAGAAGTTATCTCTTCCGTTTAATAATGAAATTAAATATATTGTCACAATAGAGTATTTAATAAGGTAATTTTCAGTACAGAATATTGTTTTTCCTTTTAAAAATATTATGGTAGTGTTTAATATTCCGTTTGTATTATTTTTTCTTTGATGGTTACAAGATTTGATGCTGATGGAACTGGTTAGATTTTAAGATACAAAAAAGAGACAACTGTTAACGAATCACATTTTTATAAGCAGTTTCAGCATGAATTCATACTGAATGTAACTTCTTATACAGCTGTAAGATGATTGATCACATTGATAAAGATACTGTATTTCATGATGTTCTATTTTATATAAAATTACACTTTTCTGAATTTCTCAAGGGAAATCTAAGCCTTATAATGAAAATTAATTTTCCCCTTACATTATGTCACAAACTCAGATGGTGTTATTTTACCTTGTGGATGCCTTACATTGTTACTATTATTTTTTATTTTACAGGTCTCTGACTGATGGGTTTTCTCTTTTCTCCTGGCTATGCCATAAATTAAATGGGAAGATGCAGGTTTTAGAACCATACATTTCAGAGTTGAGAGTTACACATTGGACTTGTGGCAAAGCTGGGGCCAGGAGTCAGTGCTCTGACACCTGCTCTGTCACTCTGCCTCCATATGTCCAGTTCTGAGCTCTCAGCCTCACAAACACCTTCTATCAAAAAAACACAGAACAAAGGAATGCCTACATGTGCCTTCATTCCATCCAATAAAAATATATAAAATCTTAGGAGACATATTCTGAGGAACGTAATGGCTGTTTTAACTAAGAAAGTATCCCTTGGATCAGATCCTAGATTCTTAGAAATTGAAGAAAGCAAAACAAAAAAAATTAATCAAAGGAAAAAAAAATCTCTTAAGGTTGACTTTTCAAAGGATTCTTTATATTTTTCTAAATTAATTTATGATGAATCCCATATTTCTTCATTTTTTAAGTGCCAATTAAACTGGAGGAAAAATAATAAACCAACTAGTTATCTTTAATGATCAGAATACACTATTAACAGTGGATTTCATTTAATGATATTTTTGCCCTCAAGACAAATTCTATAGAGAAGAAAGTTAACATATTGTGAATTATTTAATAGAAAGATTTATTAATAAATATTTAACAGAAATAATTTAATCCAGTCCTGCAAGCTTCTATTTATTTGGAATATTAACAAACATTTTCGAACACTTGCCATGCACCTTTCCTGAGCTGTGGGTTGACGGTACCGCCACATGCAGAAAGGCCACATGCTGCATGTTCTAGCGTGTGAGACAGACTTGGGGCCACCAAAAACAGAGCAACAATGTGTTTTACCAACCACAACACACCTACACGTGAAGACTGCTGTGATTCAAATCCTGGACCCATTTCCTACCAGTTTTATCACTTAAATTATCTGAGTTTCAGCATCTTCCTGGAAAATAGGAGTCTCCTAGTGGAGCTTTAAAGGCGAATTTAGCTTAATTGTGCACCAATGTAAAGTGTTGCATAATTGGCACCCTATGTCTTACAGCAATGGTTATACTTATTTGAAAATTTATTATAAACGTAATGAAAATTTTTTGACCAGGTAGAGGGTATCACAATGGTGTATGAGCTGCTTTTAAGTGAACGTTGCTGTGCTAAGCACTGGAGGTAAAGAACGGAGCAAAACTCTATGCCTGCCCTGGAGGCGTGGACAGTCCAGTGAGGAAGGTGGCGTGGACGAATGGTCTGCATTCAGTGCTGTGGATCTCAGGGGAGTGGCACTCATCCTGCACAAGGATCCACACAGAGCTCCCTGAGATGCCTATGGAACTGAGTGGGCACCAAGGGGGCAAGGAGCAGAGGAAGGGCATTTGGAATAGCGGGACCAGCAGATGCAAGGGCAGAGGGATGCACAAAAGTGCCATTTGCAAATTGTAGAATGATGAGTTTGGTGGGAAGCCGAGTGATGCTTGGGTAGATGAGTACAAAGAACCCAGCAGGGCAGAGTCATGCAGATGTTTGCACACCGAGCTCAGTGTTCTACAGGCTTATCGGACATTCCAGAGAGGGACTTGGAGCAGAAGAACAAAGTGATCAAATGGAAATTTCAGATCAGTACACTCATCAGACGCATGGGTGGAAGGGAGGACACGTCATCCTCTGAGGACGGATAAAAGGAAGTGTGGATGGCAGCAAGTGCAGGTGAAACTATGTTTATGTGGGCAGGGGTTGGAGGAAGGAGGTAAATATTTCTCCTTAACCTCAATTTGCCTAGAAGAATAGAAGACACATTTGATTATTAAAAATAAGAGAGTAGCCAGGTACAGTTGCTCACATGCCTATAATCCTAACACTTTTGGAGGTGAAGGCGGGAGGATTCCTTGACCCCAGGAGTTCGAGACCAGCCTGAGCAAAACAGCAAAAACCCTTATCTAAAACCACAAAACAAATAAACAAAAATTAGCCTCAGTGTGAAGGCTCAGCCTGTCATCCTAGCACTTTGGGAGGCTAAGGCAGCAGGATCACTTGAGGTCAGGAGTTTGAGACCAGCCTGACAAACATGGTGAAATCCCATCTCTACTAAAAGAATACAAAATTAGCTGGGAGTGGTGGCACATGCCTGTAATCCCAGCTACTTCGGAGGCTGAGGCAAGGGAATTGCTTGAACCCAGGAGGTGGAGGTTGCAGTGAGCCAAGATCAAACATTTGCACTCCAGTCTGGGCAAAAAAATACATCTCAAAAACAAACAAACAAAAAAATTAACAAAAATTAGCCAAGTGTGGTGGTGTGCGCCTGTAGTGTCAGCTACTAGGGAGGCTGAGGTGGGAGAATTGCCTGAACCCAAGAGGTCAAGGCTGCAGTGAGCCATGATTGTGCCACTGCACTCCAGCCTGGGCAACAGAGCAAGACCCTGTCTCATTTAAAAATAATAATAATAATAATAATAATAGAGAGGAAAACCCATGACTGGTGTTCTGGAGAATCTGTTTGTCTTCCCCACTCTAAGCACCTTAATCTCCTCCCCTCCAGCTTTGCTCTCCCCTAGAGTGCTTTTTATTTTCTAAGCCTGTAACTGGGCTCAGCACCGTCACTCCAGGTTTCAAATCAAATCTCTACCCAAGCAGGCATTCGGGAGATTGCTGTTCGCCAATGCACACACTCGGTAGGGCTGACTCACTGCTAACAAAGACTTCAACAACCACAACAAAAAGTCCTGGTATCTCAATAAATGGGAAGGAAACGTAAAAGACTTAGGCAGACAGAAAGACATGTAAATATCCCTTACAAACATTGCCTTTTCATCTATTTCGTTCTAACAAATTATAAAATATCCCCCAAATCTATAAAGTTCCCATTTTCAGACCTCATAGGTCTCACTTATCTATGTTTCCTCCAAGAGAGCTCCAGTAAGTGACAGAATGTGTCTCTCACAGTTTCAAAAAATTATTCCCAGGCTTGTGATCTATCAGAAACACTGGAAAGCTTCACATTTACAAGATACTGAAGAATAAGCTTGATGCTGAAATTCCAGCGACCTCCAGGTAGGGAGCAATCCATAATTCCCAAGATGGAAATTAAGGGGAAATGAAGCTACTGTTGTTCAGAGAATTATGCTCATGAAGCTTGTATGCTCCAAGAATACCAGGAAGCTAAATAAAGATTTGGCTAAACAAAGGAAACAGAGTGATACCTATCATGTACATAGTACTTCATAGTTTAAAAGTGCTTTTGTATACAATATGCCATTTGGTCTTCACAATAATCCTGAGAGTTATTCTCTACATTTTCACACAGGCACAAACAAAGTGGTTAAGAAAATCATACAAACCTGTACAGAACGAGCAATTGTAGTAAAAAATAGAGTTGTAATTATTCCTCCATTACATTTTTACTCTAATTCACAAGTTTTTAAAATCTCCAGATCTCTAAACTTCTCTAGGAAAAGCTTAAAGGTAAATTTTGGAGAGGAGGCAATTCTGATCTTATAATCTTCCAGTTAAACACGGATACAGTAATTTAGTTCATGCCGTCGACAATACACAGAAGTGAAACATATTATGAGCTCCATTTTACAATGACTAACTTACCATATAATTCATCACTTATCGTGACTAACAGTGCCATTTAGGTATTGAGAGTACCAATCCTACAAGGAGGAAGGAAAACGTGAGAACTTCTCAGAGTGCGATATTTGGTATCCTATCCAAAATAACATCATGGTGTTAATTTGTTTATAAACTATGACATTAAATTTCTCTCAACTTATATATTCGAAGATGTTCCAAAACTTCTATATTCAAAGACGTTTTAAATCTTTGAATATGTAAGTTGAGAAAAAAATAACTCCATGCTGGAACATTCCCTACCGTTTGAAGCAACATTTGTTGGCAGATATCCATATATGTAAAACATACGTGAACAATGATAGTGGTGAACACCATCATGACTCAAGATAATCACCAGATTAAAACAGTTTTTTTTTTATATTTAGCCAAGTTATAGTGATACTTCATTTACTAATACAACAGGGTTTTCATTCTACTGTTGATAAAAGGTAAAGTTTTATGCTCCCAAAGATCACTATCTTTATCCACCTCATTAGCCTACTCTACCAGGTTATGGTATTTGTCTGTAGGCAAATACCAGAGGCCTCAGAGAGAGGACAATTTTCTTTGGGTCAATATTTCCGTCTGCTACCGTGACAGAACTAGTTTCCCTCTATTCCTTTGAGAATAATCTACCTTGTTATGTGCTAAATTCACAAGCTCGTGAAAGAGGAGCTGTTGTAGATGAATTCCAAGTTTAGCAACATTTTCAGACACTAAAATGACCATTAGTATTGTATGGTAGAAAAACATGTTTTTTTCAATAGCTAGCTTAGCAGCACTGGCTCTGTAGTTAACTGCAAATGAGAGAGAAAACCATAACTGATTCTGGCCATGGCTCCTTTGCAGTTTTCAGGTGGCTGAGGTTTAGGGCATTCCTGGAGACCAGACCTGACACAATGTGAGATTACACTGAATTTGCCAATCACTTCATTAATGCAAAACAGGCTTCAACAAAGTCTTTATTTTTAAAAGCCTAACACAGTAAAATGATTTTTTAAATTGTTGTGCTATTTCTAATATTATCATTTGATAATATGATTAGTAGCTGACAACATAATAGGAGAAATTATTTTGAGGTCACATGTTGAAGTATTTGCATCATGAACAGAAATACCCAGAAAGTATCAGATGCTTAGTTTTCAAACTTACTGAAAAAAAAAAAAAATTCCTCTCCAGTTAGGAACTAGTGTCCAATTCCAACCCAATCACACAAACAAAATGAACACAATAAATCAAGTTTAGTGCTATGCTATCTTCATCTATTAACTTGAGAATCTATAGGGGGTTGGAATTAGCATCTCTAGAGAAACAGATGCATTAGCAAATGTGAGTGTTCAAAACGCATCAGCACTGAGAATGTTTCCCTGTCCACAGAAAGGTGTGGTCTAAACCCTCTTATAGGATTAGCACTTCTTTTTCCATTTGCCCTCAAAGAAATTTCTCCTTCAGGCCACAGCTTTGTAATATTGCTTTTTATTTCTAGTTCTTCAAATCTGATTCCTGGGCTGCTGAAACATAATGATGTCTTATCTCTTCTTTTTTGCTACAGGCTAAGTTAGTCAGGTGGAGCCCAGGCTGAAACTTCGGATATCTTTGGTAAATGTGTTTTATTACAGGAGGTGTTTAATATATGGCTTATAGTTAAAGCTGGTTAAAATAAAGAAGAAGTTGATACTAAGTTTATATCAAGTCCATATTTTATAGTTATAAGGTTTAGATATGACCCATAGTTCTCAACCCCTTTAACTAGTTGTGATGCCCTTGGCACTCTGAGAGTACACCTGCTACTGGAAGGAGAGCCTTGAGTGTGAGTTCTCCAGGCTCTTGGCATTTAGAATAATTGGATAAAATGCACAAAGTAACAAAGGAAAGAAACACAGGAGGGAAGCTGCAAAAGTGGGGATTTATTAAAGCCACAAAGCACTTCACAGGATGGGAGGGGGCCTAGTTACAAAGTTTTCTGGGTTTTAAGTACTTATTTTGAGGTCCCTATCAGTTACCCCTTATCTGGATGAAGGATTTGGTCCCCGGCTAATTAAAGGCTGGGGTGAACTGGCCCCTATTGCAGATGAAGGGATGGCCAGTGCTTGGCCCATAGCCAACCCAAGGCACTGTCCCTTTCCATCTGAGACACAGTGGAAGCAGGAGGGCTGCAGGGAGAGCAGCCTTTGATCCTTTGTTGCCAGGAAACGGGAGACAGAAGTTTTTCCTTTCCATTAACTTTAGGAAGTTTGAGTTAATTGGCGTTAGGTTCCCTGCCCCCAGACCCAGATGTTTCCCTTTTGATACAGCTTTGGGAAGTTGGCACAAATCCGCCTTAGACCTCCTGCCCCTAGACCTTGGGCTTCTTCCTTGATTCAGCACAAACTGGCCTTAAGCTCCCTGCCTCAAGACCCTATTCTGCCTCACACTCACCCCACTTAAACATCTCCTGGCCGAATTCATTCTACTTCTCTTCTTTCTTCTGTAATTTTCTCATAAGGGTGTGTTTTTAGAACTTAATTTCTCTTTTCCGTTTTCCCAGTAAAAATCTGAAGTGAAGAGTCACATTTCTCTAGTTTCAACTGGTCCATGAGCATATCCTGTTCTGCAAATGGATATCCGCTTGAGGGCTCCAGTCTAAACGCGTCACCTCATTATCCTTCCCCTCCAGAATCTGGTTAGAGTCTCCTAATTGATATCTGCATCGGTCAGCTACTGTTAAGTCAGAAAAGAGGTGAAGACAAGCTTGTTCTTGTTTGTCTGGAGCTTCTTTTTATCGTGAGATAATCAGCAGGACCTCTGTGCCCTGACTGTGAGGTTTTATATACTTGGCTAAGAGTGGAGATTTCCTCATTGACCTCTTCCAACTTTCTAGACACTTCTCAGGCATAGGAGAACAGGAGTGATGGATTTGCCAGGTTGTCAGTAAGAGATGCATCACCAAAAAAGAAACATTCACCATCATTCACAATGCAGGAAACCAGGGGAATTGTGTCCCTGGGAGAAGCTGAAACGGAACTAAAAAATAGGCTTTCAGACTCTATCAGTGAGTGGAGTGAGGCAGAGACCCCTGAAATCATTTCTAACATGAAAATAGAAGGGAGGATAGCATTTGTTTCATAAAACGTTCTCTACTTTATATAAATGAGAACTCTCTTCTACTTTTCCTCTTTTAAAATAATTTAAAATGTTTTTGAAATAGGAAGCTTGAAAGATGTTAACAATGTCACTTGGTTAAGAATATAATTACACTGCACAGATATAATAGTTTAGACACATGCAATAAAAGGCATGAACCCATTCAATTACTAAAACACTATTATGTGTTTATATTGAGTACAGATCCTCTTTTCCAAATTGGACAGCCCTGGCCTGAACAGGTTTAACTGGAACCTGTAAAGTTAAACTTCCAGTGCTTTCTTGTTGAGAACTTTATAAGAAAGATCTGGAAAAATTTCTCAAAGATCATATGCTAAAGTCTTATTTGGGAAATTGTGACTTAATCTGGAAAAAGTGACTTAATCTACAGGTTACTATATATTTTTCGTACTGAAATATATATAGTAAACTAGACTGCATCTGGGCCCTGCCACCCTCATTCTCATCTTGAATCCCATTCAGAATTTCTTTATTATTACTATTGTTATTATTATTTTTTGTGGAGAGACAGTCTCACCACGTTGCATGGGCTAGTGTCAAACTCCTCGGCTCAAGCGATCCTCCCCACATGGCCTCTCAAAGCACTGGGATTACAGGCTCACAGCACCACACCTGGCGCCATTCCACATTTCTTAATGAAGAACATATATGTGACCTGTCCCAAGGAAGCAAAGTCAACACTGCTTCCCTGGAGGTTCTGGGTCAGCTCGCACCATGTAGAGTTTTTCTGTAGGAGGAACGCAAGGCGTGGAATGGCTTCAAGGAAGCAGAGCAGTTCACACCACCCTTGAATTTGTTAGTTGAGTTTTCAAAATGATATCCCACTCAATGCCCATCCCTTGGCACATGATTGGCCCCATTCTTTGTAGGACTGACCGCGCTGTTTGTTGTTACTGCTCTCATTTGTAGACAGGGTGCACGTTTTGTACACTGCACGAACTAGGTGTTCAGTAAAAATCTGTTGGGGAGTGAACACTCAGCAACACTGCAGACACTTGAGGGAGGCAATTGCATGTATCTATTTCCCACACACCAATATAATGGCAGCCGGTCATGAATTCAGAGCCTACATATGAGGGGTCACGTATAACCCAGCCTCATACTCCACTGGCTATGTCGATTCTCAAAAAAAGGGTGAAATCATGTGGAAACATGAACCTCCAGAAAACCTCTCCCGGGACCCACATCCACTCGAGGCAGTAAGTCACATAGTGCAGCCGGCGCAGTGCCACAGTCTCTGCTTGGTGTCTGATACGTCCAGAGCAGGTGGATTCATTCTGATAAGCTTCAGCCCAATACCGACTTGCAGCACTGGCAATTCAGGGTTGATAACGTGGAACACCAGACTCCAAAGATATGTACCCAAGATGTGCCTCAGCGGAAAATGTACAGATAACGATGTCGAAAAGGCCATTTACCCAGTTCCTCAGACATTGTGACGTACACTGTGTGTGATCTCTGGCTAAAATGCCACAACTCCAGTGAAGGAAGCTCCGTTATTATCTGTCTAAATGTTTATATGGACACATTGAATTTTTTTTTTTTTTTTTTTTTTTTTTTTTTTTTTTTTTTTTTTTTTTGAGACGGAGTCTCACTCTGTCACCCAGGCTGGAGTGCAGTGGCGCGATGTCGGCTGACCGCAATCTCCGCCTCCTGGGTTCACACCATTCTGCTGCCTCAGCCTCCTGAGTAGCTGGGACTACAGGCGCCCGCCACCACGCCCTGCTATTTTTTTGTATTTTTATTAGAGACGGGGTTTCACCATGTTAGCCAGGATGGTCTCGATCTGCTGACTTCGTGATCCGCCCACCTCAGCCTCCCAAAGTGCTGGCATGATTACACGTGTGAGCCACTACACCGGCCAGACAAAATGAATTTTAAGGAAGTCAAATCGCCTGCCCACCATCAGATATCTACATCAGGTAAGAGCTCAGCCAGCACTGCCTGTCTATCCACTCAGAGGCCAGGAGAGCCAGAGATCAGGAGGTTTTCTGGGCTTTTCCTTCACCTTCCTGCCCTAACTCCAGCTGTCCTCATTCCAATGAGTGTTTAGAACCATCCCCTCCTGTCCATTCTCTTCCTCAGTTACCCTCACATGATTCTTCTTCTAATCTCAACCACCACCCCCTGCCCCCATAACCAACCAACACTCCCTCACACAACTACTAAAAATGAAAGCATACATTATTTGACTGCTGCCTACTTGGAATCCTTCAACGGCTCGTCCTCACCTGCGTAATTCCATACAAAGTTCCCAGGGGGGCAGGCGAAGCCTTCTGTGTGCTGACCTGTCTACTGCTCCCACCCTTCTTCCCTCAGTCCTCAGTGGCTGTGATCTCCTCCTCACTGCCTTCCTCACGTGCTGCCCTGTCTAGAAGGGCTTTTCCACCTGCCTTCTGGAAAGTCTCACGCCTCATTTTGACACCCTACCTGACTGCCTTTGCGCTCCCACCACAATCTGTTCCTGTCTCCATTAGAGCCCTCCTCATTGGGCATTTTAATTAGTCATGTATAAACCTGTTTCTGGATAATGATAATGACCCTAATAAATAATATTACTCCCCTAATGCAGCTGGTTCTGTGGCAGGCAGTGCATGAAGGTTACTCTGAGTGCTGGCTCATGGGAACCCCATTGTTTCTCTGAAATATCCAACATCGCCATGGTCAGGTTTCAGATGCAGACACTGAAGCTCACCTAGGTTAAGGACCCCCAGCAAGCCATGGACTTGCCACATGAGATCAGGGCCTGACCCAATGCGCCGACTCCAAAGCCAGGCACATAGACACATCACCAGAAAGACTTCTCTGGTCTGGAGATGGTGGCTGAGCTGCCTGGAATCAGGGGCTGCATGTGATTCTTCTCACAGCCTCAGAGGCTCCTGCAGCACAAACGCTGGGGTGCACAAGATAGAAACCCATAGGAGATGCGCCAAAGCCCTGCGTAGAGGTTGGGTCTTAAAACCATGGGTTTCGTGATTGTCTCCCATAGTCTGTTGTATGACCTTTACGGTAAAGAAACATACAAGCAGGAGGAAGACTTTTCTCTTGAAAAAAATAACACAGATGGCATCTTTGATGCGCTGTGACATGCTCTAGGTGAAGCTCAAGTTAGCGTCAATAACAGTTCCTGCCTAAGTCAGCTAGGACCATTATAACTAACTGCTATAGACTGGGCAACTTAAAAACAAAACGCGAAACTCAGCAAACTGTCGCAAGGACAAAAAACCAAACACCGCATGTTCTCGCTCATAGGTGGGAATTGAACAGTGAGAACACATGGACACAGGAAGGGGAACATCACACACCAGGGCCTGTTGTGGGGTGGGGAGAGGGGGGAGGGTCAGCATTAGGAGATACACCTAATGTAAATGACGAGTTAATGGGTGCGGCACACCAACATGGCACATGGATACATATGTAACAAACCTGCACATTGTGCACATGTACCCTGAAACTTAAAGTATAATAAAAAAAAAAACGCATTGGCTATTTGGAGTTCTGCAGGCTGAGACATTCAAGCTCTAGCAGACCAGCTGTCTGGTCTGGGGAGGGCCTTGTGTGTAGACAGTAGCTGCTCCTACAGCCCTCACCTGCTGGACAGCAGAGAGAGGAGTGTGCCCTTGTGTCTCTTCTACTAAGGGCATTCAGCCCACACTGAGGACTCCACTCTCATCACCTCCTTGCCTCCCAAAGGCTCCACATCCTAATGCCATCACTCTGAAGTTAGAATTTCAACAGGTGCATTGGGAAGGGACGTCATAATTCAGTCCCTCATGCTGCCTTTGGCTTCTGTGCTGGGAAAGATGGCACATGGTCGGGAGACACAGCCTGCATTGCATTGCCAACATAGTTCACCATCATCTAAACTTTTCAGACTACCTAACTTCACCTGTAATTAAACATTTTATTTCATATTAACTTTTTTTTTTTTTTTTTGAGATGGAGTTTTGCTCTTGTTGCCCAGGCTGGAGTGCAGTGGCACAATCTTTGCTCACTGCAACCTCCGCCTCCCAGGTTCAAGCAATTCTCCTGCCTCAGCGTCCGAAGCAGGTGGGATTACAGGCATGTGCCACTGCACCCAGCTAATTTTTGTATTTTCAGTAGAGACAGGATTTTGCCATGTTGGCCAGGCTGGTCTCGAACTCCTGACCTCAGGTGATCCGTCCACCTCGGCCTCCCAAACTGCTGAGATAACAGGCATAAGCCACTGTGCCCGGCCCATAATTTTCATATTCCTAAAAAAAATAAAGATAAGCTTTCACATATTCACTGAGCATTTTTAAAACATCACTCCAGTTTGCGTTTCTAAAAAGATACAGTTTGGTATAATAAAACTCATATACCTTACGTGGTAACTTCCATTGCTCTGAGTAATATTTGAATGGTATTTCTACGTAAGTGCCAATAAAATAAAACTTTCCAATATATTTGAAGGATTACTCTATCTGGAATCTTGACTGTAAATACTCATGGAACTACCATTTCAATACTAAGCAAAAATATTTCACTCTAAGCACAGATCAAAATCCGAAGTAGATTTATGCTAAAAGGGAAACGAGCAACTGGTCCTTCTGTATGTAGAATCATCCTAGCTCCTCACCTACAGAATGGAGGATGCAAAGTGCTACACTGAAGGTATGAACGATGCTGACTGATGCTGAGTTCCAACAGAAACATTTTCCAAATAGCCTCAACTCCAAGCATCCAGCCAGGCCTTGCTGGATGTGTCGTACCTGCTTCAGGGAAGGTCAACTGATAATTTGCTATTAAAATACCACTTTAATTGATTCATTCTCTTTATAAATTAAATGTGTAATGATTATTTTTAAGCTGACCTAGGTCCACTCTGATGTTCAGTAATCTACCTCTTGGTGTTTTGTTAAATTGCAAACAACAGGAAATTCTGTGACGTGGTGCACAAACTTCAGCCTTGTCACAGAGAAGTCAGAGAGGCTGATGGATGCATTTAAAATGTCCTCAAAGCTGAACTTAATAGGCACGTATTGCTGTGGGTGAAGAAGTTAATTTAAGTAAAATGAACTCGTTTGTTTTTTAACGGAGTGTATTTTCCGCATTGTGTGTTATAAGGAAAAAATTGTGATATCTTGAGGATGAAGAATAATCCACGTATGTCCTGAGGCATGTGTCTTTTAGTGACAAGATTGGCCCCATGAAAGCAGGGCCATTTCTCCATCATGCACCTCCCTCCAGCCTGCATTCCCTTTCCCCAGATGTAGAAGCCTCCAAGCTTCCTCACCTGCCTGTGAGGAAGGACATCTCTAAATTCTCCAACAGGTGCCATTCTAACTCAGTGTCTGCAGCTGTCTTCTGTGCCTGGCTGCCTTTGGAAGTAATGAGGACTCTCTTATCTCTGGATGGCAGGCTTTGGACAAGTTTAGTGCCTTTTGCCAGGGCTTAGAACTTCAGCTAAGAGAATTTTTCACAATAGAGATATCTTCTAGAAGGCAGAATTTCTCTTTCTGTTCGTCTAATTGTAATGAATAAACATGACCCTGCTGAAGGATTCCTAACTCAGGTACAGGTAAAACAAGCAAACAAACCAAACAACAAACATTAACTGCAATTCCAATATTCTTCTAGTTTTCCAAATTGTTAGGGTGCAGATAAGGAGTCCTTATCATTTTGTTTAGAACTTTACGGTGTGGAAAAGCAGATTCAGAAGGCAGATTAAAAAGGAATTTCAAAAACCAACCTGCTTTATCTAAAAAGATCATTTAAATGTGTAGTTTGTGCACTTGCAGAGGTATTGGGAAAAGGGAGGGAGGGACAGAATAAGCTTAGCAATATGGCTTCTAAATATAAAAAATTCCCTGCTGAGAAATGCCTAATAAATTACAGCAAGAACAAAGTTTTGTTCCCTCTCCTGTGCTTTTCTGAAACTTGCAAACTTTCAGTGAAAGTCTTCCAGATACAGACCTTAGAGATTATTTTGGAGAAATGATGCAAGAGAAATTGTGTCCCATAGGGGGAGGTAATAAAATGGCTGAGGAGCCTACAGCTAAGCTTGGGGATGGTGCCAGGGTGCAACTTGCATCCCATACCCAGCAGAAGATACTAGATCCCTATTCAGCAAATGCATTAGAAGAGCCAGTCTTTAAAAGCAAAGGAATTCATCCAAATCCTCCCTGTTACCATAACCTTTCTTGTAATATCCAGTATAAATATGGTGAAGTTTACTGCGAAAGCTAAAATACTCAGACTGCTTTTGACTATGCATGTGTAAATCATTTGCCTTGTTATAGATCTTCACATCAATGCTTCAAGAGGTAAATCACTTATTTACAGTGAGACATTAACTACAAATCAGTTTCTAGATCCTGCTGACCAAGAAAGATATTCTTTAAAAATATAAAGAAAAAATTCTGAGACATCTGTGATCACAATAAGATACTGAATCATCCATATCTAGTTTAACATACACATTATACAGAAGATAGCCAAATCCAAGATTTTGGTAGTGAAACTTTATCATAGAGTTAAACCATAACATTAAATTAACATGGGGAATTAAGATGTTACCATTGTCAGATACATTTCTCATGGATTGTGACATGTACTTTCACTTCGTTATCAAGAATCTGTCGCATCATTATTATTATCTCAACATTATATGTGAAGAAAAGCTAACTGATTTGCTGAAGTTCACACAGATAAATTAATAGCAGGTCAACACTAGAGGAAGAATGTAGTATTAAAACGTCATGATTTTTGCTTCCCAGTCGTGGCTTTTTCCTAGTGCCACATTTCTTCTGCAAATGCTTATTTTACATGAAAAATAAATGTTCAAAGTTTTTTTATATATAACATAAATCAATTATATTTCCATGTGTATTTTCTATTGCAGGCACACATTAAATATTAGAGGGCAGAGAAGTCCATTCATCTATCCGCAGAGAAAAGTTTTGCCTGCATAAAATCAACTGGGACATGTAAGCACCTACAATCCTTCCTGCTTGTGGTTTGCTAGGCAGTCATTTTAATGTAATCAATGTGTTTAGCTCGGTAACTTCATTTGACTTTGCTTTAATTTTTTTCCCTTTATTAAGAACTTTGCCAAAGTCCAGATTTAAATGGCTAATATACAGGAAATTGTATAGAAAATATTAGCAGTAATTGTTTGAAATTGGATATTTTATAAAATTGTAGCTAACGTAGTTCTTCCATCTTTGGAGAAGAAGAAACACCATACGCCTTCAAGATTATTCCCACTTTATCAAGAGAATGCTCTATGAGAGTAATACAGAAGTATCATGGTTAAAAATCTACGTCCAGTTATAAATCAGCTTTTTGACTGGAGTATTTACAGGAATCAGGTAGACATGTAAGCAGGAATGCTTATGTACTAATCTTTTTAAAATCCCTTACTTAGGCCAGGCACAGTGGCTCACACCTGTAATCCCAGCACTTTGGAAGGCCGAGGCAAGTGGCGTGCTTGAGCCTAGCACTTTGAGCCCAGGAGTCTAGGAAACGCTGCAAAACCCTGTCTCTAAAAAGAATACAAAAAAAAAAAAAAAAAAATTAGCCAGTCATACTGGCGCACACTTGTGTTCCCAACTCCTTGGGAGGCTTAAGTGGAAAGATCGTTTGAGCCCAGGAGGTCAAGGCTGCAATGAGTCATGATTGTGCCAGTGCACTGCAACGTGAACAAGACAGCGAGACCCTGCCTCAAAAAAGAAAAAGAAAAGCCTTTACATATATACACACACACATTTTATATATATATATATATACATAATATATACATATAATTAAATACATATGCACGCATTTTTATGGGAATATACACACATATACGTAGAGTGAGAGAGTAGAGAACGTATGTATATGTACATGTATGTGTGGAGAAATGAGAAATTAACATCAAATTAGACTTAAGATTTTTCTTAAAAACTTTGCCAAAAGTGTATACTCTATCCTCTTCTCAAAATCTTAGAAATTATTACAATTGTAAAATGACTTGTAACATCTTAACAGTTTTTGAAGGGGCTATGATTCTCTTTCAGATGTGGAATTAATATAGCCATAAAGGAAAATGGCAATAGTGTATTGAATATTCAATCTTGACTGTGGTGATCATTATGGGAATAAGATAAGCAGAGCCCAGTTCCTGTTTTGCCACTAACTCAGCAACTCAACCAAGGGGAGCTGGAGAGTATGCCACAAATGATACACACAGCTATAAAGACACAGTGTGCAAGTTTGACTCGGTTCATCTCTGGGCTCTTCTCACTTCCGACATCGCCCCTTTTTGTGAACTTGACTGTGTCTCTTTCTACATTCTGGAAGTCAACAGTGTGATATGCTGCAGCTCTAGGTTCCCTAGCCTCATTCATGCTGTTGCCTGTGCCCAGCGCTCAGCAGGCTAGCCATTGGATAAGGTTCTGCAGCTCTGCTTCCCAGTCTTTCCGGCATTTCTGCTCAAAATTGTTAAATTACAAGCACCACCTGGTCCCTCGTCAGCAGCGGCCTCCATGCAATCATGAGAAATGCTGCATTCCGTCACAGGGTGCCCTGAGAGGTCCTTGCTCTGTTTCCTCTCCTCACCTTGCAAGGCAGCTGACATCCTTTATTTTGTCATAACGTGACTGCCTGGAATTTCCGCTTCCATCAATCCGGCAGTCCCACAGATATAAGAACCCATGCACTGGGCACAGTTTCAGTGTGGTGACCCTGTGCTCTAAAACCCTTTGTCAGGGCAAACACAGTTTTTATATATTTGTGTCTGAAACAAAAAATGATGGATTGTCAGATGCAAGTGATGACAGTAGCTATGTGGCTTTCCTGACTCATAGTGGCACACTAACATCTCAGATTCCATCATCTAACCCAGCCAACAAGGCACTGTGGATCCCGCTTTCAAATGTTTTGTGCATTAGTGACAGCAAATTACTGAGAAGGCAGAATCCAATGATAGCTTTCCATCGTCAATATGCACCATATTTTCAGCTTGCTGCCACTTTTTTTTTTTTTCCTAAGGAGGTAATAAATAAATTGGAAGAAACACTGAAAATACAGCAAAGAGTCAGGAGTCTGGCTTCACAATTTGCTACAGCCGAGGGTGATATAAACAATTTTACACCCATGACAGGAGATCTATAACCTTAGATGCCACCTCTATTCAAGAAGAATATTATCAAGGTTAGTGTAAGCATACAATGAAATAAACTTTCTGGCAAACGGTAATGCTAAAAAATAAATAAATAAATAAATAAGCTGTTTCCATCCCTCAGCTTCCTATTTAAGTAGAAAGGATGGAGTCCAGGAGTACTCAGTCAAGCAAATGTCCATGTTCTGTGACATATATTTCTAATCTATTGTATAAGTACAGACAAACGCATTTAGCAGGTGCCACTTTATTGCCTCAAAGAGCTGAAAATCAATGGGTATCTGTGGAAGGGGAATGTATTACCAGAAGTTCACAACTGTGTGCAGACAAGATCCCCTGTGGAGAAACAGCAGAAGCCAGGACACTATGCTTCTAAAGCTGTGAGCTGGGCCAAGAGGTGAGGTCTTTGGCAATAGGAATACATGAGCCTACAAAAGGTCTAAGTAAAAAGTTTTAAAAAAGGAACTGTATTCTTGTCCCTTATTTGATAACCTGAGAATTCTCATTAAAAATGTACAGGGAAAAAGAGATAATGTGTGTAGGCCTACCTTACGTAACTAAGACTAATATGTCTGGAAGACAACAATATCACTGATCGCAGAGAAAATAAGAGAAAGATTGAACGTTGGAAAGAGAGGCACCATTATAAATTAGTGAAAGCTTTCTCATTTGTTGATACCTGGTCACTTTACATCACAGTCCACAAATATTTGTTGAAGTGACACCTTTTTCTAAATTCCAAGTCTACTGACAATAATACAAAATGTTCTAATGAAAATTAAGTGGGCTACCCTAATGCTACTCTAGAAACACGACTCTAAGTTTCTGCAGTGATAAACCTCATCATAGAACCTAACACTGCTGCAGAATTTGTCCTGTTACAGGCCCTCTTTGTGCTTTGAACTCATGCAATGCCTACAGTGGCCACATGAAGCGCATGCACTATTGTTCCCATGTTACAGATGAGATAAAAGAGGCACTGTTTAAATAATTTGCCCAGCGCTGTCCTTTTGCAATTTGAAACAGAGCCAGATGACTTGGTCACGCAAATGTTGAAAAGGGGCAGCAGAGAGGTGAATAAGTCTGGGTCTGAATTATGAGGTGGAGCAGCCAGATCAGCATTTGGGTCTCGCATTAGAGTCTCACCTGCACGACTCATGCAGGGTAAACAGCCACGCTGCTTCTAATATTCTGCTGTAGATCACATTGCTTTTGCTTTATAAATCAGAACTTGCCTCTATCTGGCAGGAACCTTGTTTGGGAAGTGAAAACATGGTAAGTATGTGTTTCCTTCTAGTTAAACAGGGGAAAGTATCGTTCTTAAATGCAAAACTTAAATGGTTAAAAAAGTTAAATCTTAGGCCATGTCTTAGAATGAATGTTCTCATCTTTAAATTGTGAGTCATTTTTTCAGATAGAGACAAGGATTGATTTTTTATCACTCTTGGTTAGCTGATGACGTAATACACATTCAAAGTAAGGTGACGGATTTTAAGCAAATTTCTCATCAACACTGTTCCACTTTGTCAAATCACAACAGAAACATTCCTCCGTGTCAGCTTTTGTCAGTGATCCCTGGATCTTTCCAGTAATTGGTGCACTAAGAGCCACAAAGAGGAACACACGAAGCTACAAAGTAAATTAAATCCTTTTAAATAAGGCAAAATGAAATGACAAAAAATTGTCATCCTATAGCCCTCTCTGTTCCCAGTAAGTGCAGGAATGAGATTTTGAGAGATGCACAACCCAGGTGTTCTGCAGCTGCACATTTTAATTATCGAGTCACCAAAGTCTGCTGATAAACATCAAAAAAGCCTAATGGAGTCAGAGACCCAGTGGCCTAGTTCCTCAGATGAGCTCCAGAGATTCCGGCAGAAGTGGAATTGGAATAGGGCTGGCTGGAATTATCAGAGCATGATAATCACTGGATCCTGACACTAAGAGTCCCTCTACCTCACACCACCCAGAGGCAATTCACTGTGTGAGGGGTGTCGGAGGAAGGTTTCATATCTGGACTGGGATCACTGTGATATCCTTGGAGTGGCAGCAAAATCTTTGTTTTTACTAACTTTCTAATTATGGCTAAAGAGATGGGAAAAAAAAAAAAAAAAAAAAAAAAAAAAAAAAAAAAAAAAAAAAAAAAAAAAAAAAAAAAAAAAAAAAAAAAAAAAGAGTTGATGGGCTTCAAAATGCTTTCTCCTTTTCAATGAAGGCTCTGAATGGCCGTGCAAAGCTTATGTTCTCTCTGGTTTTGATACAACTTAAATGAATGCAAAAGCCAATGGCAATTCCATAAAATTTCTCAATGAGTCTCTGTACTGACTTGAGAAAAAAAGGATAAACATACTATTGGTGCTAACACTTTTATTGAGCATTTTTATCTCAAATTCTTTATCTTCCTTATGTGTAATAAAGCAAGTTCCTCTTATTTGAGTTATTAAATTCAAATTCTGAAAAATCATTTCTATCAACATACCCAAAAGCATTCACTTAGTGACACTATTAAAAACAACGGGAAATAGTATTTGCTATTTGGTGCTATCAGATACCCATGTGCTTGTGATTTAAGATAATTTCCGTACTGTCAGGGACCACAGAAGAGACTATGTGCAGTATGCAGTGGGTCCAGTGACTGCTTCAACCTTTCAACAGGAAATCCAGACAGTACTGACTTTTGGGAAGGCCCCAAGTTACAGATCCCAGCAGCGAGCAGCAAGTACTACGAACACAACCACAGAGAAGCTTTTAATTTATCTGAGCTTAAGTCTCCTCAGACATAAAATGGAGCGGATTTTTCTCACCTCTCTGGACATGTGTGAGGGTTATGAAACTTGATCTATCCAACCAACTTTGCAACTGCTTGGCAGACGATGCATACATCCCAGATGATATTAAGTAGGGGTGGTGGCCAGGCATTGAGGGGCATGTTATGCACACAAGGAGCCTGTAGACCACAACAGGGATGCACCCACCATAGCCACAGTGACAAATCTCACTGCCTGTCTTGTGGAAACCCTAAGAGTGTATTTTATAAGTGGTAGAAGAAACATTAGAAGAAGATTTTGTGACATGTGAGGATGTATGACATTTACATTTCAGTGTCCACAAAAGGAGTTTATAAGAACACAGCAGGGCCCATTTGTTTACGTCCTGTCTGTGACTAGTTTGGTGCTGCAATTGCAGAGCTGGGTCACTACACCAGCAACTCAAAGTGGGCAGAGCCCAAGATATTGACCATCATTTTCTTTGAAGAAAAGGTGTATTCAGTCCAGTTCAAACGTTGAACTGAAAATGTTCTATTTTCGTCCTTTTTCTTTCTCTATTTTCCCCTGCCTCCTTCCCTCCCTCCTTCACATCCTTCCTTCCTTCCTTCCTTCTGACTAGCTGCAGGAAGAGGTTCAAAGAACTGGTTAAAGCAGCTCTAGTTGCCTCTAGTCAATGACTGTGGTCTCACTCCCCCAGTATTCCTAAGACCCTCTGCTGGTCATGTAACAAATGCAAATCTTTCATGCAGAGTTGGTTTTCAGAACAGCTCAGACCTCTGTTATCTGCGCGTGGGGTGAGGGCATCTCTTCATGCCCACCTCCCCTTGGGTGGGCCTGCACAGTTGTCCCTCTGGCCCTCCTTTTCCTAGGAGTCAGGGCCAGGGCTGACCTGCCTTGTCCAGTGTTCACAGCTGGGGGAACTTGCCCAGTGCCTTGGCCAAGATTTAGTCAGTCTCCTATCCTCCCCACAGGACAACAGGGTGCTGAACTTGGGCTTGTCCCTGAGTGTAAGCAAGCTGTAAGGTGCAGAGCATCTTTTAGCAACATATGCTGAGATTGGCCAACTGTTGCAAGGACCATTTGCTGCTCAACTGCCCCCATACACTGAAACAATGCCCGCTCAAAGCTCCTCCTACCCCTACCCCTGCTTCCCCATTCCAATACAAGAAAAGCCTTTTTTTTTTTTTTTTCTGTTTGAGCTTGAGATCCCTGCAGCCCCTGAGGTCAGACCATTCTCCCTACAGCCTTCATCATTTTTAGTGAACTCTCTCCTTCCCTAAGTCCCGACTTATATTTATTTTGGCACCATTGATGCTAGGAGGGAAGATCATGCCCCCATGCCAGTTCTGCAGATGTGGGGAAGATTAAACAACAGAAGTACATGTCAAGCCCTTGGAGAAAGGATGCAGTCATCTCTATTGCAAAAATATATTGCAAAAAATACCCCAAAGAAATAGTAATATGAATACAGCCACTAGCGCAGTCATCACTATTGCAAAAGGATACTGCAAAAAAAAAACCAAAGGATTAGTAATACTAATATAGCTACTAGTGCAGTCATCACTATAGCAAAAGGATATTGGAAAAACTCCCAAAGAAATAGTAATATTAATACAGCCGCTAGGTTGTGTCCTGGGTTCACTATGACAGAAGCGTCCTCTTGCCCCTCCTTCTTATTTTACTGGCCCAGAAATGGTATCTTTCACAGTGGTGTTGCTGGTGGTAGTGGAAGAGCAATGCAGTAATAATGAGTATTACGGGCCAGCAGCCACTCCTAAACCACCCCATTCAGTCCTCATCACAACCCTATGAGAACCACCATCATCATCACTTGATGGGTGTGAACACTGAAGTGTTGGGAGTTTAGAACTTTCCCAAGTTCTATCATAAGGGGTGTTCTAGAATCCAAGAATAGGAAGTCGATTTTCAGAATCTGAAATCTCAAGTCCTCACTATACTAATGCTTCCAGCTGAAAGGAGAGATCATCTTTCTATAATAATTATTATTATTTTTTGAGACAGAGTTTTGCTCTTGTTGCCCAGGCTGGAGGGCAGTGGCACAATCTCAGCTCACCACAACCTTCACCTCCCAGGTTCAAGCGATTCTCGTGCCTCAGCCTCCGCAGTAACTGGGATTACAAGCTTGCACAACCACGTCCAGCTAATTTTCGTATTTTTATTAGAGACGAGCCTCCTCCATATTTGTCAGGCTGGTCTTGAACTCCCAACTTCATGTAATCCACCTGCCCCGGCCTCCCAAAATGCTGGGATTACAGGCATAAGCCACCATGCCCGGCCCATAATTCTTTATTGATACATAACAGTGAAATGTTTTACTCATTGGGATAGCATTTAGTGTAAGTCTAATTTATACCTCAAGTATTTTAAAAGCTAAATTAATGTCCATTATTAGTACTCAAATGGAGGAAACATTTTTTAATTGTGATTCAGTAATCCCACTATGTGGTTATCTACCCAGAGGAAAAGAAGTCATTATACGAAAAAGATATTTGCACATGAATGTTTATGGCAGCACGATTCACTATTGTAAAAATGTGTCCATCAATCAAGGAGTGGATGAAGAAACTGTGGTATATATATGATAGAATACCGCTCAGCCATAAAAAGCAATCAATTAATGGTATTCACAGCAACCCGGATGGGACTGGAGACCATTATTATTATTATTATTTTTGAGACAGAGTCTCACTCTGTTGCCCAGGTTGGAGTGCAGTGGCGCGATCTCAGCTCAGTGCAAGCTCCACCTCTCAGGTTCACGCCATTCTCCTGCCTCAGCCTCCCAAGTAGCTGGGACTGCAGGTGCCTGCCACCATGCTTGGCTAATTTTTTGTATTTTTAGTAGAGATGGGGTTTCACCGTGTCAGCCAGGATAGGGAGACCATTATTCTAAGTGAAGTGTCCCTGGAAGGGAAAACTAAAGACCATATGTTCTCACCCGTAAGTGTGAGCTAAGCTATGAGGATGCAAAGGAATAAGAATGATACAAAGAACTTTGCAGCCTTAAGGGGAAAGGGTGAGAAGGGGGTGATGGATAAAAGACTACAAATTGGGTTCAATGTGTAATGCTCTGGTGATGGGTGCACCAAAATTTCAGAAATAACCAAAGAACTTCCATGTAACCAAATACCACCTGTTTTCCAAAAATCTAAGGAAATAATTTTAAAAAAAGAAAAAGCCCTGAGGATCATTAAAAAATAACGTATTAATTCCAAGTATTAACTTTGAAAATTATGATTTACTTACTGAGGCTTCAAGGGAAGTATTTATCCTTTATATAGCAAAAATCCAGCTAATTGTTTCGTCTAAAGTCTAACTTTATCATAAAGTAACAGAAAACATTGTGATTCTTGGAAAGTAGTGAATTTAGGAAACTGCCCAGCAACAAGCATAAAAATCAAATAATGACTGAAAACCATTTTTTGTAAAGTAATGAAACCAACTTTGGAAATTTGGTGTCATGTTGACATATATACATGAAACTTTAAATTCAATGAAATAGTCCAGAATAAAGAATATATTTCAATAAAGTAAGTGTTGGTGTCTGCATGAGGTCCGAACATCAGTTGAAAGTAAGAAAATCATTTTGCTTAGGCAAGGAAAAGGAGAATTTCAAGTGATTGAAATATCCACGTTTCTCATTTTGCATGAGGCTGAAGCCTCCATTTACACACTGTGGATTTCCCCACTTACTTGCAGACACTCTGGAAGTCTTTGTACTCATGTGTGCACACACACATGTCCACGCAACAACATAAACCCCATCTCTTCACTCTTCCCTTGTGGCAAGTTGCAATTCTTTTCTATAAGGTGATACTACATTTAATCAGTCACACTTTGATAAAAGCATCATTTTACCTGTGAAGGTGTAGTCTAAATATCAGAAAAGAAGAAGAATAGGAACTTGAAATTTCAAATATTGCCTTAAGTAGAAACTCTAAAAGGGACATACTGCAGTTGTTCTCTGCTGAACCAGTGGTTTAATATTACTTGAGGCCACTGCATACCTCATCAGATATATTTATCAGTTGATACAAAAACTGTTAATTATTCTTTGGTAATCACTTTGTCCTTCTTCTTCTGGTTTCCATTAAATCACAGCACTTCTTGAAAATGGAGTAGTCCCAGATTTGCAGGAAATGCAAATAATGTAAGAGATACATTTCCAGGAAATGTAAATAAATAATGTAAAAAAAAAGGGTAATGTCTTGAGACATGTGATGTAAGTTCAGAAGGGTGAAGTACTTGCAGTGTGCTACTTCCTATCTAATTTAATTCCATGAACAACCCTCTAAAGCAAGCACTCCTACCATCTGCATTTATATGTGAGCCTTAGAAACATTACATAACTCGCCAGCTACACATAATTCATAAGACACAGTAAGTGACAATTAGGACTAAAATCCCAGTCTCTTTGACTGAAAATTCTGGCTTTCAGCGACAGAATTAAGGGAATCTTAGAGGTAAACTTGTCATTCCTCCTTAATTTTTTAGAAGAGAAAACTGAAACTGGAAAAAGTTGAATGGCTTGCTCAAGGTCATGAAGCTGTTGAGACAGAAGAAAAAGGACTAAACCCAAGCTGAACACGTGCAGCCCACTGTGCACCTCCTACTACTCCACATGGTTTTGGACAGAGTTCATCAAGTGGTACATTCTGATCTATACCTGTTGAAAATCTACATTTAAAATGTCAAAAGGTTAATGTGTTCTTCCATTGTCAACAACAGCCATAAAAATTATTACAATTTAGCAGAAAAATCTGCAATGTATGACAAGAAAACCATTGTTGCCATCATTTTTTACTGATTCTGGAACTAGTTTCAAGCAATGAAAGTAGATATTTTGAATTGTGCAAAAGAAACAAAATTCATTCATTTTTTTCATAATCTCCTATGTGATATATCACTGCATTTTTTTCTTTGCCATAGAATTAATTCTTTTATTTTAGATTTCATAATGGTTCACTAAGTCAATACTTCATCAGTTCATATCCCTTTCATTTAAATATTCAGTAAGCATAATACACAACATACCTTTAAAAGTAATTTCTTTATGGTGGCATTGTGCCTTCGACTAACCATTCTGTATTTCCATTCGACTTTGCTAAACTAAGCAATTTTCCATAATGTCAACCTTGATGAACAAGGATGCATTAAGGCAACATTTAAACACTAAAGCAATATATGGTTAAATGATTCTAAATAAACTAAACCAGTGCAACATCATAATTAGTTTCCCTGCCTGATTTGAGTAAATTTTTCCTTCCAAAATTCCATATATGTCTTTTAATTGTTACTTTACCAGCATTTATCTAAGAAACATTCTGCAATAAAATGTAGCAGATTTTCCAATAATAAAGTTTGCTAAATAAAACTCAGCAAAATGTAATGGATTTATGTTACTACAAAAGAAAAGTGCTTGTTTTTCGGAAATTTTGATCTTCAAATGTTTTTTGGTTTTATCTTGACAGTAAATCTTTGAGGATATAGTATAATTGATAAAATAATAAACAGAATAGAGGTGAATTCAAGACTTACACAAAATTTAAGCCAGTTTGATGAAAAGTTTTGATCCTCAAAAATCTAACTTGCCATAATATAGAATTTAGATATTTTTTAAATTTTACCTAAGTTACTTTGATTTTTTAAATATAGATTTTATATTTTAGAGCAGTTTTTCTAGGTTCACAAAAAAGTTGAGTGGAAGGTACAGTGATATGTCCTATAACACCTGCCCGCATACACAGAGCCTTCCCAGTGATGAACATCCCACACCAGAGTGGTGCATTTGTTAACAATCAATGAACTTACATTGGTAAGTCATTATCATCCAAAGCCACAGTTTACAGTGGGGTTCCCTCTTGGTCTTGTATATGCTATGATTGTGGATAAATATAAAAAGCCATGTGTTCACCACTGCAGTATCATACTGAGTAGTTTCCCTGCCCTAAAAATTTCCCTCTTCATCTCCCCTCCCTCCAACCCTTGGCAATCACTGGTCTTTTTACTGTCTCCATAGTTTTGCCTTTTCCAAAATGTCCTAGAGTAGGAATCACAAAGTGGGTAGCCTTTTCAGACTGGTTTCTTTCACTGAGTAGCATGCACTTAAGTTCATTTCACGTCTTTGCATGGCTTTCTGGCTAATCTTGTTTTAGCACTGAATAATATTGCATTGTCTGATACACCGCAAGTTTATCAATTCACCTACCGAAGTACACTTTGGTTGCTTCCAGATTTTGGAACCAAGAATAAATCTTCTAAAAACATCCCTTGGCAGGTTTTTGAGTACACGTAAGGTTTTAGGTCCTTTAGGTAAATAACAAGGAGTGTGCCTGCTGGACTGTAGGTTGAGAGTATGTTTAGTTTTCTAAAAAAGCACCCAACTGTCCTCCAAAGTGGCTGTTCCATTTTGCATTCCCATCAGCCATCAGTGAGAGTTATTTTAGTCCACATCCAAGACAGCAATTGATATTGCAGGTGTTGTGGATTTTGGCCAATTTCTTTTTTTTGTTTTTATGTTTGTATTTCATTTTAATGTGTGACTTACTTTTATTAAGATTTTATCCTTCAAATCACAGTACATTGTTTCGTGAAATATTTAATATTAGGTAAAGCTACAGCATGATTTGGTGTGAATTAAATCTAGATAGATAAAACTTCCTGTTTTAAAGTGAGCGTTTTTGCAAAACTCTGTTGAGTATCTACATACAGTAAGTGGAGTAAAATTCAAGGAAATAATTTTAAAGCAAAAAGTAACACATAATAAATTTTTTTTTATGATGGATGTGATGACCTTGATTAATTAGTAGCACTAATACTGGTAAGCTTACAATTTTGAAAATGTCATGACTCATTCAACAGTGTCATTACATTTTAATTTTCTACACCTATACCCCTTCACCACTGATTGAAAAATTACTACTCTAAATACCATGCAGTGAAAATAAAAACACTGGGTTTGAATCAAGGTTTGGTTACTTGTTAGGTGACTTTCCATCTGTTATGTAAGTTTTCTAGGCTTCTAAAATTAATTTTAGGGTGGTGATGTGGGGTTGAAGAATAATTGTGAGAAGGGAAAAGTAAATAAGCAGTCTAAGCTGTTAGTAAATGTGTTGTTCCCCTCTCTCCTTTATAAACATTACATTAAGAAAACTCCAATACTTACCATGTTTTTAAAGAATACTTTTAAATGTTATTATACCTACTAGTTTTCTTTTAAAATGTAATCATTAAATTATATGACTTTAAGGAATTAATACAGGATTTTTGGAAGAAAAAAGTTAAGAAATAACAAAAATATTTGATATGCACAAAAGAAATCAGAAAAAAACAAAATTAAGTCAAAAAAGACTAATTTTCATTAATGGATACAAATGATAGATATAGAATCTATCTACATTTAGGAATATATCTAAATAGTATTCATTAAACAACAGTCACACAGTATACTTGTTGGACAGAGAACACTTACACATTTAGGTAAGTGATGCTAATGTCCTTGAGGGTTGCAGGTGACCTCTGAAACCGCCCGGCATGCTTCCCAGAAACGAACCCCTAAACTAATCAAATGCAATGCCAGCTAATCCTAGTAATGTCGCTAGGCATAAATCTAGATATAAGCTGTTGTATAAGCCACCAAGCCCCACCCAAAGTCTTCTTGAAAGTTTTCATAGTAGTAATTTATTTAGGTTCCTTATTGGTTTACATACCTCTGTAATTGTGTGAGTCCCTTACACAAGACACAATTGAATTTTGAGAATATAAGATTTTAAAATGTGTTGGTGAGGTAGAGGAAAGATTCAAGTATTAAAAGTATTTAAAAATATAGTTTCATAGTAGTCCTGAAAAAAGTGACTGTATTGTCTGTTTGAATTGAGCAGTAGGAATTATTATAATTATTGTAGAATTTCCTATGTTGTTGGATGTTTTTGTCCATGACATCTGAGGTTTCTTTATTGGTAGAGGCTGTGTAGACAGTGAAGTTTAGGTGGGTACAGATGTGTGTTTAGAGAAACTAAAAATTCACGTGCTGGTGCATGCATGACAGGTATCAATATTTCAGCCTCCAATGCCTAATATGATACCTTCCCCTCGGCAGTGAGTATCAGCAACCCAAAGAGCTACACACCCTCCAGGTGTCACTGCCCTTTTCAAAAGGACATGGAGGTCTGTTGGAGCGAAACTTACAGCTGTTGATCCACTTGGTTAAGTTCCGTGTGCCGGGTATCTCAGCTGTAGAAACACAAACATGTGGTGTCCCACAAATTCCTTAGCACTGTAAAACAAGTCTTACTAAAAGATGTGCCATTTGTAGAAAATATATTTCGTTTGAGATGGCATCATGTTATATCGCCCAGGCTGAGTGCAATGGCACCGTCATGGCTCACTGTAGCCTCAACTGCCCAAGCTCAAGTCACCCTCCCATCTCAGCCTCCCAAGTAGCTGGGACCTCCGGTGCCCCACCATGCCCAGCTAATTTTTAGGGTTATTTGTAGAGACATGGTCTCACTACATTGCCCAGGCTTGTCTTGAACTCCTTGGCACAAGGGATCATACAACCTCGGCCTCTCAAAGTGCTGGAATTACAGGCGTGACCCATCGCACCTGGCCCAAGTATCATTTTTATTACAAGTTTAATCACTAAGCATTTCATCATTTCTTCCTGGTCACGCCATAAGGTGTTAGCTCTAGTCTCCAGTCACACTTTGTCACTCTTATTAGGTTGGCGCAAAATTAATTCCGTTTTTTTGCCATTAAAAGTAAGGGCAAGTTACTTTTACACCAACCGAATATACATCCTTGTGCCTTTCACAGTATCAGATAAGCATAGACTGGATAAACTATCATTACTCTTCACTCTTCAAGGTGTCACTGGAAGTAATAACAATTGAAACAAAGCTTGCAATTATGTGACTGTGTATCTCTTTATATCATTTTCCCTACCTTGTTTACATGCTCACACTTTAATAACTGAATTCCCAATCTTTCATTAACTACATTCTTAATGAAGAGGTCATAGAGCAGCACTGTCTAATGGAAACATAATGTAAGCCCCATAACATTATTTTAAATTTGTAGTAGTCTACTTGAAAAGCAAATGCAAAAGAGTCAGTTTTATGACATATTTTATTTAACCCAATATATCCAGATTATCGTATCAATATGCATTTGATATAAAATATGTAAACATAAAAGTTCTTAATGGAATATTTTGTATTATCTTTTTTGTAACATATCTATAAAATACCATATGTATTATACACCTACAGCACATCTTACTTGAATGCTGCTAAAGTTTCCACAATTAAAGGTAAAATGTATATATACCACACAATAATAGCCATAACATAGAACGAAATAACATGTGCGGCAACCTGGATGAAGTTGGAGGCCAACACCCTAAGTGAAGTAACTCAGGAATGGAAAACCAAATACTGTATATTCTCATTTATAAGTGGGAGCTAAGCAATGAGGATACAAAGGCATGAGAATGATACAATGGACTTTGGGGACTCACGGTGAAGTGTAGGATGGGAGCAGGGGATAAAAGACTCCACAGTGGGTACAGTGTACACTGCTGCAGTGATGGGTGCACTGAAATCAAGAAAATCAGCTCTAAAGAACATATCTATGTAACCCGAAACCAACTGTTCCCCCAAAACTATTGAAGCACAGAAAAAGCAAAATGTACCCCTACCAAAATGATTAGGGCGTGTTTAATGAGAAAATATTTTACACTACTTATCTTTTTAAAATTTAAATTTGTTTCAAGGAAAATTAAAAAATATTTAAAATATATTTCCTCAGTTGCAGCAGCCTCATTTTGAATACTGAGCAGCCAGGTGGGGCCAGGGTCCACCATGTCAGACAGTACATGCTGAAGGCAGCGTGCTTTCCGCCTGCCCCTGTGCTAGGTGTTTGTGAAATCATTTTGTGTTTCCCAGGGGACTGCTAGAAAACAGCAACAAAGGGGGAAGAGAAAACTAACTTACAATGTCTGTACATAAATGTAAAACCCTCACCTTCCCATATAAACCCCCAAGATGTTACTTAGGTGACACTTTTGCTTCTACCTAATTCTGAAGTAGAAAACCAGATAACTTTTTCCAGAGGGCCTGTGTTTTAACTTGGAAAATCTTGATTTTAGGAAAGGAGTTTCTTCGAAGGTGAGAAAAACAGTTTTTCCTTGCAGTTTAGAAAATTTGTATCTATAGCAGAAAGCAGTCTTATGTAAGTTAGAGGTATCTAAATAAGACTTTGTGAAGGGTGACTGGTAACTCTTTAATTTAAATAACAAACTATGTTAAAAGTCATAGGTTAAAGTGTTCATGTAAAAGAAATGGTAATAGAAATGTTAACATCATACTGGAATAGAATAATGGTGGCTGAGAGGTTACATTAGAAAAAGCAAACCTATAACATTTTCTAAAGTGTATGTAGATACCTCTGATTTATATAAAATCTTGCTTGTTGCAGAAATTAACAGCAAGTATTCAACCATTTAAGGATATGCAAATGGCAGAAAATAGGATATGTGGGGGACAGATAAATCAATCTCTCTGGAAGATATAGATTGGCTACATAAAAAGATATTGGTTATATGACCAATGTAAAATGATAAATAATCAGGCTGGAGTCAGCGGTTCACACCTGTAATTCCAGCACCTTGAGAGTGCAAGGCAGGAGGATTCCTTGAGTTCAGGAGTTTAAGACTAGCCTGGGCAACACAGCCAGACTCCATCTCTACCAAGAATTATACATAAAAAGGCCAGGCATGATGGCTTAGGCCTGTAATCTCAGCACTTTGGGAGGCTGAGGCAGGCGGACTGCCTAAGATGAGGAGTTCAAGACCAGCCTGGCCAGCATGGTGAAACCCTGTCTCTACTAAAAATACAAAAAATTAGCCAGGCGTGGTGGCAGTCTCCCGTAATCCCAGCTACTCAGGAAGCTGAGGCAATAGAATTGTTTGAAACCGGGAGGTGGAAGTTGTAGTGAGCCGAAATCGCACCATTGCTCTCCAGCTTGGGCAAACAGAGCAAGACTCTGTCTTAAAAAATATATATATATACGTACATATATATATATATATATGTACGTATATATATACATATACAGACACACACAAATTGGTTGACATCGTAGGATGTGCCTGTACTCCCAGCTACGCAGGAGGCTGAGGCAGGAAGGGCTCCCTTGAGACCAAAAGGTCAAGGCTACAGTGATCCTTCATTGTGCCACTGTACTCAGCGTTGGTGACAGAGTGAGACCCTGTCTCTCTCTCTCTCTCTCAATATATATTTTACATATATTTTTTATATTTTAGTAATATTGCAATATAACGTATTTTTAGAAAAGGGATGTGGTAAAGGTAGAAAAAAGGGCTCTAACATGTAACACTAGATTAAAATAAGTTAGAGAGATAGAACACGACAGTGGGCAGATGAGAAGCACAAGGAGAACAGACGGGCTTTGCAGGGACAAAACGCCACCATCGTGTGTGCAAGATGAACATCTTACACCATCATGTTTTCTACTCTGGAGTAGATCATTCTCACATTTTTTTAAAAATGCTGTTATTAATTCTTTTTTAAAACACAAAAAAAGAGCCCAAATCTTCGACCTCATTGGCTATTCAAGTTAGGCTTTATTTCTTTTCTTTACAAAACAAAACTCTCCTCATCCCTTTCATTTTCCCTTGAACTTACTTCACCCTGGCCCTCTGTTGTCTCCAGCCTCCACCACAGTTGCTTTAGACAAGGTCACTGATGATGTCAGGACTGCTTATCCAACCGCCAGTGCCATGCCTTGCTCTGTTTAACCTTGGCCTTTGATGTACCTGATCATCTCTGCTATCCTCAGGTTGTTCTCCTCATTTTCCTCCTATCTCGTCAGCCGCTTACTCTTACTCTGTTCCAGTTGCTGGTTTCTTCTTTTCTTTCTGACCTCTGGATGTTTTTCCCTACCTCTAAGCCTCCTGGTTTAGTCCTTGAACCTCTTTTCTCAGCCCTCTAAACTCACTGGTGGTGATGCCCAGCCTCATGGTGTAAACACCGTCTCCACGGTTTCACAATCTTAACATAGTGTACCCCACCAGCACGTGTCTGAACACAGTCCAGCAGTGTTCTCAATACTGCACATAGATGTCTGACGGGTGCCTCAATCTTCCTGTGCTCAAAAGGCAACTCCTGATCCTTCCTCTAAAGCTGGTGCCTCCGATGTGTCTTCTTCCATCTAGAGAAATGGCGACTGCGTTTTCCAGTTCCTCAGGCCAAAAAACATGAGCCATTATAAATATCTGTCTTTTTCTCACATCCCAACTTTAATCTTCCAGCTGGTTTTCTTCAAAATACCCCAAATCTGACTCAATTCTGACCACCTCTGCTGCGGCCTTGTCTCCATTTTCTCTCCTCTAGATGAAATGGCAGCCTCCAAACTCATATTACTTTTCTCATATTTTGCTCTTCTCAACACAGGCATTAGAAGAATCTTGCGAAATATAAGATCAAGTGCATCAGTCCCTTGCTGCTGCAGGGATGCCATGACAGCCAATGCCAGACCACACTCCTGGAGGGCTCTCTGCCCTGTGCATGACTTGCTCCCTACCCCATTCTCACTTGTGGAGGTTCAAACGCCCCCTTGAGGACTTTTCATGGCTGTTTCTTTACATTTAAAGATATCTTCATTCTACCGGCAGCACTTTCTATCTGCCTTCCCTAAATTATTTCCACGGCGTGCGTCATCATTTAGGATATTATGTAATTTACTTGTGTTTCCTATGAGTATCTCTTTCTATTGTTATTACAGAATGTAACTCAGAAGCGATTTTTGCATGTGTGTTTTCCTCCATACGGTAACCTTTGTGCAGAGAACAGTGTTAGAACCTAAGAGATTGTAAAATCACTAAGAGATTAAATAATTATTTGAATATTCAAAACCTCTATGTAAGGAATTGTGGGTGAATCAAAGATTAAGAATATGTATCCCTAACCTGTTTTCTCCCTCCAGGAGCTTCTCTTGTAAAAGTTACCCAAACCGCCTTGTTGATAAGAGTGAAGGACCTTTCACAGTCCACGCGTTTCTCTCTACAGAACTAGCTGTTATCTTCTCTTCTCTCTCCCCAGCTCTCTTTATCTTTTTGAACTACTCCCTTGCCTTGGCTAGAGTCTATGAATCTATGCAATTTGCATCTCAATGATATAAAAAGTAACAAATTCTATCTCAATTCATGCACTTCAGTATTATTCGGATAATTTATGATAAACTGAATTCAAGTGCAACCTGTGAAAAGCATATTGATGTATACCTTGAATTTAAAATTTTAAAATACTTCCTTTTTTTTTCCTAATCTATAGGTGCCTCTACTTCTTTCTGACTGGAATGAGATAGTTGAGATTAATGAAATGTTATTAAGTAGAGGTAAAGTCTATAATCGCAGTATTGGAATACGGAACATGGACAACAGAAGAAAATCTTAGCAGTACATTCTCAAATTCTGTTTCTACAAACATGAATTCTTGGTGGGAAACATGTGTTTTATTACATTCACTTAAGAGAAGTAGAGTAAGTTGGAGAAGCTAGAGCTCTGACAAAAGTAAACTGATATAACTAGCATATGCATTTTTTTTCTAAATTAATACTGTTTAGAAAGAGGTACCCAAGGGATATAGAATTTCAAATGGTTCTGTCTGGGGATGTCCTATGTATTCATCATGATCTTTTCTCATTTATAACATAAACATGAATTCCTATAACACTTTTACTCCTTTCCGCCCCGAGAAGTGCATTCAAATCACTTTTCCCATTCACTTATTCCAATGCCTGTACAAGCTGTGTTAGGCAAATGTCATTATCCCAGGGCTGCAGATGAGGAACTGAGATTGTAAGTTCACACCTTTAGCATGGGATAATGGCCTTCCATATGCAGAATGCACCGATCTCTCCATCCTCATCTGTCACTGCTCCCCTCCATGATGCCTGCCAGACTCCAGCTGTACTATCTGCCCTTCAGCACACAAAGCTGAGGTTTCCACACTCCTGCTTAGCGCCCATGCTGTTAGCTTCCTCCGGATCAAACATCCATCACCATCACAGACCTGTGTGAAACCTACCCTCTAAGGACCAGCTCAAGTGTTCACCTGTCCATGCAGTTTTCCTAACTCATTCATTCACCTGGCATTTATTGTAAGCAACCCTATGCCAGGCTCTTTTCCAGGTGTAAGGATTACAGTTGTGAAAACAACTCCTTGCTTTCCTTGAATTATTTTCTCTCCAATTTCTTATGGTATTTATTATGAATATTTTACCCTACTCATTACTTTTTACTTTGTAATACAATCAATTTATACATGACTTATCGGCACTCCTTAAGCAAGAAATACATAAGAACAGATGCATGTGTGATCCATCTTTGTACTCTGCAGTTTCTTTAGCTGGCACTTAACAGATGTTCAATAACTACTGGATATGGAGTGATACATTGCCAAATACTACATAATTCCTTAGGGGAAGGTCCCATTAGATTTCACTAAGCCAAATCCCCAACTTGCCTATATTTTTTCCAAAGCACATAAACTGGTGTAATATTTAGAACTAAGTTAATTTGCTTATTCTGATATTTATGTGCCAAGCTTCTGAAATTTTCATCTTTTTTATTCTATTTCTTGGCTCACAATCCAATTTACTTGAGTAACTTCATTCATTAGACAAATCAACTAAATCTCAGTTTAATAAAAAAATGCCCATTATGTGTGATTCTCTCATTACTTACATCAAATAGTTGAATGCAATTGTCTGCATGTTTTTACATAAATTATGTTTCTCGCAATACTCTAGATTATGTGTGCTTTAATAATGAGCATGCTTCATTTGAATATCATCGTTTAATACCACCGAAGCAGCAGATAATATTTTCAAGTAAAAGGAAACACAATGCACGTTGCCTAAGTATCTCTTTCTCAGGAGAAGGCATATCACGGAGAGTTCATCACGCAAATCATTTCAGTAGGTGCATGACTACCTAAAATTTGAAAAGATGGGCCTAAGAGAAGTGTTTGTGCCTTTTAATAAGAAAAATTCTACGCCATCTAAAATAAAACACTGGACCAAGTAAATAGGGTCAAGTCCGCATTGTACAAATGAATGTGTGGAATGTTCTTTGTTTTCTCTTTGCAATGCAGTAACCACTGGGCAGGTATGGCTATTGAGATATGACTAGTGTGATTGAGAAAATAAACTTTAAATTTGATTAACTATAAATTAAATCAAATTCAAATCTAAATAGCCAGTGTGTCTCATGGCTCCTGCATAACACAGCATAGTCTAGGTTTCCCAGGTATTGTGTTCAACAGACACTATCTTATTCACATGGCAATAAAAGAAAAAACCTAAGGATCAACAATATTCTCTAACTATTTCTGCTTTGCTTGCAGTGGAAAGTGAGGCTCCACAAATCCAGAACTGTATATTTGGTAACGAACATCTAACTTAGCTCATGGAACCCACCATCCTGGTATTTACGAACTCCTGTGGTCCTCCCTTGAATGTGGGCTGGACCAGTTGTTTCACACATATTCATTAGAATATTGCAAAAGTGATGGGATATCACTTCACATTAGGTTATAAAAAGACTGTGGCTTCTACCTCTTTCTTGGATCCCTTACCCATAGGGAAGCCTATCCCATGTCTTTAGGCGGCCCCTGGATATGTCCATACGGAAGGGACTGAGGGTCGTCCATAGCCATGCGCATAGGCATAGAAGAGAGCCCTGCCCATTCCAGGAGTTGAGACTAAGGCCCACCAACAAGTTAACTGCAACTTACAGAAAAACCTTGAGGGCTGAGGCAGGCAGCTAAACCATGCTCAGATTCCTCACCCACGGAAACCATGAAATAATAAATGTTTGGTATTTTAGCCCCTAATATTGAGAATAATTTGCTGCACAGCAATAAATAACTTCCATCTTACTTTCAGGGCAAGGTTGTATGAACCACATGGAAGAAGTAACTATACAGTGCAACAAGTATAGGTTGCTAGATTGATTATAATCGCAAATAAAAATACAGGACACTCAATTAAAAGTGAATTTCAAATAAACGACCAATAGCTCTTTAATGTAAGCTTGTTTCACGCAACATTTGGGAAGTAATAAAATTTTTAAAATGTTCTTTGTCTGAGTTCCAAATTGAACTTGGCAATTTGTGTTGTATATGGCAAACCTAACCAGATATACAGAATATGGTGATGCTTAAAAGAAGATGAGGCAGAGGCATAAAGAGTTTGCATTTAACGTGCTAAGTACCGAGGCAAAGGCGACCAGGGGAAGTTGGATCTACAGACACAGGTAAGTGCTTTCGGTAGATGGGGATAAACACCACCCTCTTGTGGTTTACAAGAAAGGAGAAGGATAAAACGATCAAATGATTTAACAATATGATTCGCTGGGTTTAAAAGTTATTAGATACATAGCTTTTAGAAGTTCGGAAACAATGAATGCCACTTCTTAGACCCAAAACTGTGATAACTGTAGTAGGAAAATTTCTGAATTACTCACATAATTCAGAAATCAATGAGAAAATTTTTTGTTATTAAGAAAAACCTTATTTTAAATATTAAAAGTAATTCATTCTATGACTCAACAGTTAGTGGTAATGTGGGCTGCAGGCACAATCTGATCAAGCTTCTGGGTTCTTCCCTGCTTCTTGGGAAGTCTCTTCTCTCCCGGTTTGAAGTGGCAGCTGAAGATCTGGGCTCAGTACACATGGCTCAGGGCATGAACTATCTTCTTCCCTCAACCATGAAACAAAAACTGTGGCTTTCTCCTGATTGGAAGCACAGGATATGTGACCATGCCTGGACCAATCACCATGGCCAAGGGAATGCCCTGAGTTCATTGGTTTAGGCCTGGGCCACTTGCCTGCTTATAAGCCAATCAACATAAGGGAGACTCACAGTGGAGGGTGGGGCAAGCCTGGATGTGTCACCCACCAAAGGCTCGTGGCTGCCCCTAGTGTAGAATGTTAAAACTATTAAGGAAAACCCGGAGCCTCAGCAGCTATGTGAGGACACCGTCTTGAAAGCAAAGGGCTAAAAAGGAAATGAATCTTCAGCAAGAATCGAGGCTAAGTATTTCATCATTTTTACATGTCATCCACGACGTGACCTAGGTATTGTTCCGCTTTTACAGATTAAAGGGAAGTCTCTGAGAGAGCAAGTCATTTGCCCAAGGCCTAATTCCTTTAAATTAAACTAAACTGCACTTCACGGTGTCTGTAATCTCCTGACAATGGTTTTTCTATTGTTTAAATAATAGGTTTGGAAGTTTATTAAATATTTGAGAAACTGTGGGTATATATAATAAATGACCCCCACGTCCACCCACCTCTCAAAAGAGATGTTTTTATAAATGCTGCATGCACTCTGGCTGGGATACACAATGCCTGAAGCCTTTTTTATAGTAATTAAGACAAACTCTAAGAGCTGGGAATGTAGGACAGATAGAAAATAGACCCATGCTAACACGCTCAAAGAAACAAGGTGTGTAGAACAGTGAAAAGAGAGTAAGAGGGATGTGAGGGGAGAGAAGGGGTGAGAGAGGGAGAGAAGGGGTGAGAGAGGGAGAGAGGGGGAGAGGGGCAGAGAAGGGGAGAGAGAGAGAGACAGATTGTGAGATTCAGAACAGTTTGTGTGCCAGAGAAATTACAATTTCCCCTCAAAATTTCAGATAAAATATTGATGTTAATGAACACTAGACATCTCAGCCACACTCTGACATCTTTGCAGATCTGATGTCAATTCCTTAATTTAATATTGAAGTCTTTAAAATTAGTATTGATGGCTCTTTGAGATATTTGCTGAATTGGAATCTCTTATCTCACTCTTCTCCACTTTAAGTATATTATATTCCTTTCTAAGCGAACCATGGGCATCTTTCACTGACTTTTACTTTTCACTTTCATAGACAAATTTCTGCCAAGAATAATATTATCTGAGGAATACTGTAAGACCTTGACCATCAAGAAAGATCATTGTTGAAAAGTGATTTTTAATTACTCCTTACTGGGGAAAATTGAGCTCAAGTCACTAAGGTGATCTCACAATGTCAGCCAATTAAATAAAACCATTTATATTTAATTATCTCCGCTGCCCGGTCACATCCTTAGGAAAGTGAATCTTCTATTGTTTAGGTTAAAGTTATCTTCGTCACTTTTTTCTAATTACTTTTTAACACTGTTGGGCTCTAGTCTGACCTTCTCTCTTACCTGAGCTATATTTTTATTGTTCAATAGAATATGTTTAACTAATTGACATCTTTATTTTATGATAGCAAAAGCATCCAAAATTGTCAATATATTTTCTTAAAACATTACACAAAGACAACTGATAGAAGCCCAGTGAATAAATGTAGGCACGACAAAAGCAGCCCTTAGATTTTTTGGAAGGTATATTAGGAGAGTAAATATACAATGATCAGGCAATTATCGCAGCATCATTTGTGATGGCAAAAACTTGAAGTCAGAACTCTCTAAAGGTAAAGAAATTAACATATACATAATGTTATACTGTCTTTTCCCAAGGCAGAATTTTATTGTCCAAGAGAATGTTGCCTAGAAAAATAATGGTGAAATATTAAGTCAAAAAGATATAAAGTCATGAATACTATGATGATCATGGCAATACAACAGCATATATAAAACTGTGCAGAGTGAAAATAACTGGAAAGAAATAACCAAAATTTTACCTAGCGTGTAATGGGGTCCAGTTCATTTCTAGTCCTAATTACCACTTTTCTGTGTGGTTACTGTGCAGCTAGTGTCAAGGTTGGTGCTACGGGTCAACTGGGCTTCTCTCATTGTATTCTCTGTCCATGAGAGGCTAGCCCAGGCTTCTTGCCATACCCGTTTCAGGCTTCCCAAGAAGCAGGAGCAGAAAAGTATGACCAAGATGTGGAACCCTTGCAGAATCACCCCTGCTACCTTCTTGTAGACAGAAAGTCTTCAGTGCGGTCCACATTTATAGGGGTGGCAAAGAGACTCTATGTCTTGATGGGAAGCCCTACAGAGCCACATCCACCGTGTTGGATGTGGCTCTGTAGGCTATATAGCTTATATATACTCTTATATACATTTGGTAGATTAGACTACAAAAAATGGCAACAGAATTCTATAGCAAGTGTCCATCTTATGTATATTGTTTGCTGACTTCAACCTTTTAAACTGAAAATAAATTAGTAAGACAACAATTAACACTCTTAAGCCTCTTATTCTCATTTTTCCCTTTTCTCTTATTTACCATGACTTTTACCTTAGAAGCTTGCCTTTCCTTTTCGGTTATTTTCTCACCCTGGCACCTTCTTACCTCCTCACTCACTACCGGTTTTGTACCTTCACTGTGACATATCAATCACCATTCTCATCCCTACTAATATAGCCCATTTTGGCAGTAGCAGTACCCTCTAGCAGAAGGGACATGGGAGTAAGAAGTTCTAATCCTGCCCTGCCAGCAGTGGCCATATGAAATGCAAGGTAGCTCACTGGTTGTCATGGAACTCACCTTAGTAAAACAGAAACATGGCAGTAACTGTTAGAATTCCTTCTTATCTAACATTGTGTTAATCTAATATCTGTATGTCTTTGGTACAAGACTTCACAAATCCAACCAACCAAAATAACAATTATGATATTTAAAAGGTGATGATACTAAATTCTGAACTTGAAATTACTATGCATTGATATATTTATTTCTAAATTTTCAAGTTGCCACAATTGCCCTACTCTATTAATTAAGCCAGGGATGATGCAGTGATAATGGCTTGCCATATTCATATCCACTATGATGGAATAAAAGCAAAAAAGTCCAGCTGAAAAATAATGCAAAAAACTAGAGCGTCTCCAAATACGAAAATAGGACAACAGACCTATTGAACATTCCAACACATGATTGACCAGCCAATTCCAAGTGCTGCGAAACAGCCATCTATTTTGGTGTATTTGCTTTAAAAGTAAATGAGAAAGCATTGAATAAATAGACATCGCTTATAGCACTGATGATTTAAATATGGTATTTATTATCTATAGCCATACCACCCTGAACGTGCCCAATCTCGTCTGAATTTGATATTTATTGTAAAACAATAATAATGATTTATGACATAGATATTGATGCTAAATAGAAATGCAATGGTACAGTTTCTTACTTTTTTTTTTGAATGCTTAAACTATAAGGCAGGGGTCGCCAATATTTTGGCTTCCATGGGCAACACTGGAAAAAGAATTGTCTTGGGTTACACAGAAAATACACTAACACTAATGATAACTGACGAGCTTTAAAAAAAATCACCAGAAAACCTTACAATATTTTAAGAAAGTATATGAATTTGTGTTCGGCCACATGCAAAGCCGTCCTGGGCCACAGGATGGACAAGCTTGCTATAAGGCTTAAGATTCATTTATATTTACATTCCATTGCCTGTAAGAAAAGTTATAGATGATGAGAATAATATTGACTCAATTCATTTATACTTTTTTCGATATAATCTCCCCTCAGAAATTCTAAACATAAAACAAAATAAACAAAAATTATTATCTTGTCATTGAAATATTATGCATTAACTATTTAGGTGAATAATTGACTGTAGCAAATGCAAATGTAACGTACATTTGTACAAATAAAATGATGAATTTTCCTTTAGCCTAGTTGACTGTAACATGATTTCACAGTGATAACCGCAAAGGCAGGACAAGTATTTAGTATTTTACTAGGTGATTCTCTTTGTGTGTGTGTGAGCGTGTGTGTGTGGGTGTGTGTGATGTGTGTGTAATGTTATATACACCTAAATTAGATATTTAAACCAACCTGAATAGTATTTCAATTCTAAAACTTAAACACACCAAAAAAAGACAGAACTAAGACAACAACAAAGCACCAACAAAATACACCTATTAGTTTCCTGATTAGGTTCTGCGTTTCATTCTCGGTTTACTTTAAACTTATGATGGGCAAGAAAAAAAAAAGGGAATATATCTAGATTATTGTTTGCATGATTTGTTTAAAAGACCGTAAAGTTCTAAGCTTGCCCTTGGTTTCAACAAATTTATTCTTGTAATCCCCAATGCACCTTCCACATGCCTTACCCAAAGTACATTATCTTTTCAAACTTATTGAAGAGATCAGTAAATATCGAACCTCCCCAGCCCACTTATATAATGAAACAATAAAATGTGGATTATAACATCGCTTTAAGAATCAAATAAGATATGTCACATTATTAGCGAAATGTTGGACAGGCTATATATGCTCAATCGATACTTGCTTCTTTCAAACATAATGACGTATGATCACAGACAAGAATTTAGCATTCTACTCTGAGGGAATTGTATGGATAAAAGCGTTTATCATATATGCTCATTTTCCAGGAGTGACCCCTAAAAATAGATTCACAAATTGTGAACCCCCGATTACTCTGAAGTTCTAAGTTAGAAAGAAAAAGAACAGCTATATAAATAACAGAACATTTTTTTCTCACTAGTGATGCAGTCTCATAGTTAAATTAAGTGAAGGAAATATAGTCAGGTTAAAACATGCAATTACAAGGGTCATTCTAATTATTGAAATAGAAATTAATAGCATCAAACTCAGAGTCCAGAACTGTATGTTTGAATGGGAGAATGTAATTGAAGACAGCGGATAGAATCTCAATTAGCAAATGAAGATAATGGCCAATAAAGAAAGGGGCAAGGAAAGTAAGAAGGAAAGTCTCTCAACAAAAGAGTAATTACACGGGATGAGTAAAAAGTACACGTGATTGTGTTAGAAGCACAGACACCATTGCTAGATGTCACACTCACATCACGGCCACATACTACATACAGAGATCATCTTTATGTGGTGATAATTTTATTTCACTTTAAAAGTTAATTATTAGTGCATAAGTGCAGTATAGCCCTAGGATGAATTTAGGGGAAAAAAATGGGTATACAGACTTTGGAAAATGGAGAAGATCATCTCTAAGAAAATTTGCAACAGATCGAAAATTTAATTCTGTAAAAAAAATTTATACTACAGAATCAGCAATTAAATATATTTAAAACAATTTATTCACGTCTGATGATTACCACTGAAGTAAGCTAAATGGTAACTCCTTCTTTCGATAAGGAAATTGATGTAAAACCAACTCCATAAAACCTATTGTGGGTCACAGCTTATCCATCATTTTTAGCCCCTCAATGACATGTTCTTTAACTGGAGGTGAAAATACTTTGCTTTTTCTCTTCTCTCATGCATAGACATTACTGCTTGTGAGAGACAGACATTCCTTTAAAATTAGAACTTAAGTAAAAATTCACAATTTTGAACTTATCTTTTGTATGATTCTGTTAACTTGATAAGCACAATTTTAAGTTTCCTTACAAATATGTAACAAAAAATAATTTTGTTGTGAGCAGAGAAATTTAAAACGATCAAATGATGAAAAATAATACAAAATATCATTTTAAAAGATTAGTGAAGCAATATGAGTAATTTGTTGACGAAAGCTTTTGTGTCAGCGTCACTTGAATATTTCTGTCAGTACTTATTAAATGTCTCCCCTCCTGGATTGCCAATCTGCCACTTAAAACACTCAGTTTTTTAGTTGGGGCATATGGACAGCTTGGCCACAGCTTGGGGCAGCTACCAGATGATAGTCCGGGAAACCTATAAACTGCTCCTGAGAACACAGAAGGAAAATTCTCCAAGCCTCTGACAGTGTCATACACACGACAGGGGTAGAGTTAATGTTTGCTGATAATGATGGCAAACTCTGTTATAATCTACCCTGCAATAATTAGCCACCTTCCCTGTGAAAAACTATGTTTTAGGAATGTTAACCATAATTTTTAAAAATTCATTAAAATATATAAATACATAACTATGAAACAAACAGCAATGGAAATGCTACATTATATCAAATCTATGCCAGTGTGAGCCGAAGACTATAATTGTAAGCAGAGATAATACATTTATTTAGCATTCAGCACGGCCAATATGCTCACTTACAATCTAATGCTATTCAGGAATTAATGGCTAAGGCTAACTCTTAAACATTAGTTTTAGCCCAGTCATTAGTCATCAATACTGGAACTGTGCTCCCTGAAAACTTCTTCTTTCCAGTTCTAATAATCCGGAGCATATTAGGATGAGCAGGGGGAGAAAAAAATCACAAGCAGCACAACCTATTGGTTCGGGTCTCATTATAATCCTTAAAACATACCATGGTATCATTGTTAACACTACAGCCTGTTATTTCTTTCTTGTAAATTAGTTTAACTTCCTTATACATGTGTATGTTCCTCGCAGCACTATTCACGAAATCAAAGGCATGAAATCAACCTCAAGAGCCACTAATGGCAGACTGGATAAAGAAAATGTGGCACGTATGCACCATGGAATACTATGCAGCCATAAAAAAGGACAAGATTACATCCTTCGCAGAAGCATGGATGGACCTGGAGGCCATTGTCTTTAGCAAACTCACACAGGAAAAAAAAATCAAATGTTCTCGTTTATAAGTAGGAGCTAAAGGAAGATAGATGGACACAAAGAGGGAAACAACAGATGCCAGAGGATGGAAGGTGGGAGGAGAGAGGGGATCGTGAAAAATAACTAATGGTTACTGGCCTTAATACCTGCGTGATGAAATAATCTGTACCACAAACCCATGTGACACAAGTTTACCTACATAAGAAACATGCACATATACCCCTGAATTTAAAATATCCCAGCAGTTTTGGAGGCCAAAGTGGGCGGACCACCTGAGGTCAGGAGTTCAAGACCAGCCTGCCCAACATGGTGAAACCCTGTATCTATTAAAAAATACAAAAATTAGCTAGCCCTGGTGGTGGGTGCCTGTAATCCCAGCTACTTGGGAGGCTGAAGCAGGAGAATGGCTTGAGCCTGGCAGGCAGAGGTTGCAGGGAGCCAAGATCCCACCACTGCATTCCAACCTGGGCAAATGAGTGAAATTTTGTCTCAAAAAAAAAAAAAAAAAAAAAAAAAAAGCAAACAAAGAAAAAACCAAAAAGAAACAAAAAAATTACAAAAATGAGTACAGGGTGGGAACCTGCTTTCTTGCCTTTGAATCCTGGCCCTACCCCTTGCAATTCTTCATGATCTTGGGCAAATTATTTAATCTCTGTTTTATGCTCCCTGTCTTAAAAAGGGCTCACAATAGTTTTGTCACAGGTTTACTATAAAGATTAACTCGGACAGGGCTTTTAAAGTACTCAGAATAGTACCTCTAAGCAATAAACAGGCACGTGTGAGCTTGATAAATAATCATTTTAAAAATAGCACACACCATAGAGTCTCAATACAGATCCATTCAGGAAATCCGAAAACACCCTTCTGCTAATACAAGTGGGCATAAAGAGAAACATGCGCTAATCTTTTAACATACAAAGGGATCAACAGTATCCTACCTATCTAGTAAATGTACTGATTTATGAAATTGCAGCACATGTTGTTTAAATTGCTAATGTAAAAAGTGACACACATGTTAATATAAATAGTCACGTAAACGCCCAATGAATGTCTGCTTTGAAAACTTGTACTTAAATCTATTTGTCAGATGGACTCCTGTCTTTGAATAGCTATCATTTTGAGATAACATAGCCCCTACCAGTGGAAATGTGTAAGATGAGCGGCAGGCCCAGTGCTACAGTCAGAACATGCCGTGAATAAGCATGCAATGAACAGGGCGACCGTTCCTGTACGCCTGAGTACTAAGATCACGGCTTTCCTGTTTGTAAACTGTTATTACCTTGAGTTCATTTCCCTGCAATACTTTTAGCTTAAGGTCTACGTTGGAATAAAAAAATCAATCTTAACAAGCCCACATCTATTTTGATATGATTTGATAAATACAAATCCCTAGGTACACAGTGCCTGGGTGGACTGGATTCTGCAGGTGTGGAAGACGCAGCTGTTAGAGGAGGCACCCTCTTTGATGAGGCCATGCCAGGCCGTCACCAACGATTTGGCATCCAGAGGCCACTGGAGCATTTGAGAAGCAGTCAAGGTGCCCTGAATGTTCCAGAGAACATTCTGGAACACTGGAAGCTCAGGACGGCCGAACTGTCTTGCCATACTGACTACAGCAGAGGGGAAAGTGTAAAATTACAAGAGAGGGAGGCCCGTGTTCAAGGTTGGGGTGAGTCAGCTTTCCACCTGCCATTCCTCACGGCCCAGCTCCGGGCTGATTCCTATCTTTGTGTTGAATGCAGAATGTCTGCTCGCCCCAAGACAGTCCAGACCCTGACACACTGAGAGGAAGTTTACAGAGCCCAGGTTTCTACCTTGTAAAATAAGGATGCTAGTAAGAAAAAAAAAAAAAAAAAGATGGAATTTAATTACTTATTTTGAAAACTGGTTACTTCACAGCGTTATACGAATATAAAAGACGAAATAATAGGAAGGGTCTCAGCATTGCTAATGTCAAATCAGCCCCTCTCTCAATCTTCCAGGGGCTAAGAGGCTATTATTTTTGGATGGCTCTATTTCCCCAAAATCAGTACATTTGTTTTGTATTAAGAGTAAGTATTTCTTCGGTGGGGCAGAGTCACTCACACCTGTAATCCCAGCAATTTGGGAAGCCAAGGCAGGTGGATCACTTGAGGTCAGGAGTTCAAGGGCAGCCTGGTCAACATGGTGACACCCCGTCTCTACTAAAAATACAAAAAAAAAAAAAAAAAAAATCAGCAGGGCGTGGTGGTGAGTGCTTGTAGTCCCAGCTCTTCAGGAGGCTGAGGCAGGAGAATCACTTGAACCCAGGAGGCGGAGGTTGCAGCGAGCTGCACTGTAGCCTGGGTGACAGAGCAAGACTCTGTCTCAAAAAAATAAATAAAAATAAAAATAAAATAATAAGTGTTTTTCTTCCTTTATAGAACAGTTTTAATACCCATATAAACGTTTGCTCAAATTGAAACAAACGTTATCCTCTAAGGTCCCTTAAAATTCTGAAAAATTCCAGGAAGTCTCTACTCTGTTAAAACATATTGATTTACTGACTTGTAGTATTAAAAACAAGTTGCTTTAAAACATTCGGGGATATTGTTGGATTCTGTTCTGAGAAAAAATAATACTGTAGTTTAACGTGTGCTTATGTCAGAGACTTAAAATGACTTTTAAGGAATATTGATGCTCTTACAGTCATAGGAAAGGACAACCCACTAGGTTGCAATGGTTTTAACTGACACGTGTAAGCATTAAGTAGCATTTGGGCCAGGCACGGTGGCTGATGCCTGTAACCCCAGCACTTTGGAAGGCCAAGGCATGCGGATCACCTGAGGTCAGCAAGAGACCAGCCTGACCAACATGGTGAAACCCCGTCGCTACTAAAAATACAAAAAATCAGCCTGGATGGTGGCACATGACTGTAATTCCAGCTACTTGGGAGGCTGACGTAGGAGAATCACTTGAACCCAGGAGGCTAAAGTAGGAAAATCGCTTGAGCCCAGGAGGTGGAGGTTACAGTGAGCCCACATTGCATCACTGCACTCCAGCCTGGGCAACAAGAGTGAAACTCCGTCTCAAAAAAAAAAAAAGAAAAAAAAGCATTCATGAAGTTTATTATAGTCACTACACATTAAGGAACCATAATTGAACACTCAAAGAAATATATTTCATTCTCACCATATAGTAAAATAGGCAGGTATTATTATTATTTTCCAAAATCACAGTTTCAGATGACTTGCTGACACTATTTCATAGGCAGTTTTATAATTTTTTTCTCTCAGGCCATGGCAGCACTGGGACAATGTTATGCATTTCTTGTTAATACAAAATAGTCCCTATTACAAGTGGTACATACTACCACAGGTATTTTTAATTCCCCTGCGTTTATCTCCTAAAAAGCCAAAACGTTTTTAAAAATAAAAAAAACATAAGACAGTGCAAACTTCATCCTAGTCACAGGTGATTTAAAACAAATAGAAATGTGATTGCTGGCAACATGTAATTACAAACACAGGTTTTAAGGTACTGCCACATATATCTCCTAACATATTTAAGCTGCACATCATTCTTCTAAAGATGATTTTGGCAGGAAGGGAAAATTTTACATGATATAAAATTTCACTCTGATGACCCAGAAAACAGGGCACTTTTGGAGGCCACGCTTGCCCTAGACGGCTGTCAATGTGCCTCCATTCTCAAATCTCTCAGGCAGTTTTCTGGACCAAATGAAAGAGAATGCAAACCGAGGTGCCTTCATTCATTCTGCATAACAGCAAACAACAGAGGAACCATTCGTATATTGCCGCAGATTATTTCGGCAGATACAAGTTCCGAAATCAAACCTGAGAAACTTTATTTTGGAAAAGAGACCATCAACCATTGTTAAACCTGGTCACAAAAGATGACTTGCAAATAGTTCATTTGAGGCTGTCTTTAGGAATTCAGGCAGAATGACGTAGACACTTTCAACCAATGTGCCCTGCAGTGCACTGCAGGTTTAAGATTTTATGAGTAAGATTCCTTCCTTTCACCTATTGGAAAAATGAAAACTCTTATAAAACAGTCTAGTGTTTTAACCTTTATAAAAAAGAGGAAGGGTAAATAAAAACTTAATAAACAATTTTTACGTAATGTCTAGAAAGGAAAAATACACATATTTTTAGTAGGAAAGAAGATAAAGAAACTCCAGGATCAATATTATGGGGAAGGATGGGAAAGGGGAGGGATATATAAAAAACAAAACAAAACAAAAAAAACATGCAATGTTCCTGCATTTGTTATTGGGTCTGTGGATCTGCCTGATGAAACACACGGGGGTTGGCATGACTGCTGGGTTTCTGCCTCCATAGTTTACTCAGATATTAGAGCCCTGTGTTGAGGGAAGCCAGACCTATGTTGGACTGTGATGTAAACAGAAATACATTGTTATTGGGCAAAGCCACTGGAAGTCCTGGTTTTATTTGTTATAAGAGTGAATATTAATTATCTAGTAAGGAAAATTCATGACATTCATGTTTTGGTTTACTAGAACGAGCCCTGTAAACCAAATTTGTGAGTCACCTCTGAAGTCACAGAAACTGCACACACACCATGCAAGTGCCCAGCTCTGCAAACTCATGTGTGTTTATGCCCCAGGACCCATAATAGATCTAAGCCCACCTTTGCCCATCTGTAGAGAAACACTTCCTACCTCTTTACTCAAGAAAAAATGTTGAGTAAATAAAGATGAAGCCTGGTGCCAACTGTGTTTATTAGGAATAATAATAATAAATAATAATAATATGTCATGTTGCTTCTAACTTTACCTGAAAGTTTACCTCTGTTATTAAAAAATAAGAAAAAATACAGTAACAGTAGTCCAGCAAAGTGTGTTTGCGGAAAAGAAAAACAAAATTTTTCCACTAGACAGAGAGCTATTAATTGTATAAATATATATTTAAGATGAATCAACATTATGCTTACCATCAATTATCCCTCCAAAATGTTTATATAAGCATGACACTATGTTAGTTGATTAGTTTTTGAAAAATGGCAAAGACCCCTTGAAAAGATCCTTCTGCTGATGTTCTCAACCCTTATTTATCATGGAATGCATTTGAATGGAGTAAGTGTTGAGAATTAATTTTTCATTTTTATTCCAATTAATACTTTTGACATTAGAAATCATGATAAATTATGAAAATAAAAGAGGCACATAAAGGAAAATTTCATCTTGTTGCCATATATTAAGTGGATTCAAAGAGCACAGCTTTTTAAAATATTAACATTTTTTGTGGTACATAATACATAGCCTTGAATCATTTCCAAGCCATTGAAAACCTATACTCTTTTGCATATTTTTTTTTTTTTTCTAAAAAGCAGAGAGCATAGTGTAGTGCTTAAAAGCAGAGACTTGCCAGGTGTGGTGGCTTACGCCTGAAATCCCAGCGCTTTGGGAGGCCAAGGTGGGTGGATCGCCAGGTCAGGACATCGAGATCATCCTGGCTAACACGGTGAAACCCCATCTCTACTAAAAATACAAAAAATGAGCCAGACATGGTGGCAGGTGCCTGTGGTCCCAGCTACTCAGGAGGCTGAGGCAAGAGAATGGCATGAACCCGGGAGGCGGAATTTGCAGTGAGCCGAAATTGCGCCACTGCACTCCAGCCTGCGTGACAGAAAGAGACTCTGTCTCAAAAAACAAACACAAAAACAAAAACAAAACTAAAAAAAATTGAACAAGATAGAACTAAAAGCATTGTGCTTACTCATCGGCAAGATACTGGTGAAGTGGAGGTCACTAAAACGTGTCTTGTCTGAACTACAACTGAAAATGCTTGTACTTCATCCATGAATCACTGTTCTTCAGCTGTTCAAGCTTTCTATGTTGAAAGAAAACTACAAGGTAAATTGAAAGAAAATGAAAAACCAGATGAAAAATTCATCAGACTGACTTCAGTTCTTTGTGCCTTTACCAAATATCTACTCTCCTTCCACTGAAAAAAGGGAAGGACATTCCGACAACAAGAACAAAAAAAAGATGGTTCAGTTCATCCTGTGGTTAAGGTTGAACTGACTTCATCTTCTACTGAATGATTTAGAATGTGAATCAGCAAAATCAACAGTCAGTTTCCAGACCTCAGCAGCATCAAAATTTGACAACGATTCAAAGATGAGCAAAGAAAGGGAGCATTACCACAATTCAGCTCCCTTAAACCATCTGCACCCACAGGCAAAACACCCATAGAGGAACATGTCCGTAAGGATTTGACTCGAAATGTGCAAGCTTGCCGCTGTTTCCAATTCTCCTGCAACAAAAGTATTTGTGCTTTCATCTCAATAGCCATTACAGACAAACGCAAAACCAAAAAAGTGGGAATGAGAAGGATCACGTGTATTTCAAATATGACACGTCTTCACTCCAATGCACCAATAGGCACGTTATAAAGGCTCAACAGATGGCTTTAAAAATCATAGTTAAAACAGCAAAGATGATTGAATGTTAACAAAATGTAGTTAGTTATTATTATAAATTAGACAGATGACTATCTAGATAATAATTTTAATAGTTTCATAAAGTATGCAATTACACTGTCCCACTTAGCTTCAGGAGGAGCTATGATCAGCAGTTCTCAGATGTCTTAGAGACTCTTTCTCTTGTTCTCTTTGCTAAGTTGTGCCTGGAATGTCAAGAGGCCACCATCAGAATTATACGTTCCTCTGCGTGGCTCTCGGTGAATCTCAGTTGCACAGCTGTTAAGCACCACATGAACTGAACCCCATTTAAGACAATACCCCCTGACCTTTCAGCAGCAGGGGCTTTTATCAGCATCAGCACCAGCAAGTGGGTATTTTACTCTTCACCAGCTTTGCCCTATAATGAGTACGGGTTGGGCCACAGCAGAGGGAATATTTGCTCATGGATCAGAGTGAGAAAAAGCTTAAATCTGCATTTAAATCTTAAATCTGTATTGCTCACCAGCATGTCAGGTGTAAGGAATTGTACATGTTTTTGCACGTTAGTGACTTCTATCATTTGTGTTTTCAAGGATTTCCATTTGTTTCAGGCTCAGACACAATCTACTCACTCATTACTTGTGGTAAACGCTATTAAGCCCAAGAACACTCATGTTCCCGTATTCTGTCCTTCTAGGAACCTGATTCTGCAAGTCACACCTTTAAGGACATACTTTACCTAAGAGTATTTTCTGTACATGGTGCTACCCTTCCTGTTTCCATAATATTTGAGTGTTCTGCAAACCAAATGCAATCACATCTTTGGAACTCAGGAACTGATCTTGGAATATCTAAAGTTAATGTCATTATGTATTTATCTTATTTGAAATACATCTTTTGAGCAGTGACACGTGCCTTAAATTTACTTTGAATTCTCTGAACTTTCAGGAAAGACATCTGTAAAAGATAAGTTGCCCAGTACCACGCACTTTCCCTCAGCTCTTTGAAGTCAGAAGCAGGGCTGAAAGCTAAGGTGTAGCTGCCACAAATGTAAAGCCTTCACAACAGGGTCTTGTGAAAACATGTTGCATCACATGTGTATTAAAATACCATGCCCAAAGTGAAAACCATGCTTTCAAAAAATGTCCTCTATTAAAAAAATACTTAATATATACTGCCAGTTTAAATGTACTGAGTATCAAAATGAATATTCCTGGGCTTCCTACTGTGTTTGCTGGTCTGTTCGCACCCAGGTACCCCTGCCAGGTCAAGTTTCCCCTGAATGGAATGATGGACATTAGGGAAGGTGACGATGGCTTCGGTCTTGCCGATATTGACCAAGGACTGGCGGAAGAGGTCTGAGTCACAAGAGGCTGTGGGAAAACAAATGAAAGAGGCAGAGGACGGGTTTCCTACGGGGCCCTCTGGGGAACCAATGAGTGTGCTGTCAGGGGAGGCCCAGTGTTGGGTGTTTACCCAAACACGGCAAACCACAGCTCAACAAAGATAAAAATCGGCATTTCAAGGTGCAGGAACCACATCTCCACAGGAGAATATTTACCAAGTGATAGTGGCTGGCAAGTAATGGAATCGGACAGGGATGAAATTGAAGGACGCTATGGCGACAAGAGCAGGAAAGCAACACAGTTCAGCCATGTTTCCCATGCATTCTTCAGGAGCAAGAAGCCTCAGCAGAACTGGCCACACCCACAAAGGAAAGGGGCAGGAGAAAGCACAATGTTTAACGGCGGGAGGTGGGACTGCAAGTAATTTATATTCTTTCCAAAGTATATGTTCTACGATTACTTTATATCCCTTTCATAATGTTTATATTTGTCATATTAAAATTATAGTAACTTTCACATACAAAAAAATGTATTATCAATTTGAATCTACTGTAAATGTTATGGTAGCCAAAAAAGAATGTAGAATGATAAAACGACGAAGTAAAACAATTAAAATATTGCTCTATCAAGTTTGTACATGTCATACCTGACGCCACTAAATTTCTTTCATCCAGCAATCAACATTGCTGCTTTTAATACCAAACGAGGAGTGAATGTACAAATTATAACGAGGGAGTAATATAAAATATTCCCAAGTCATTCCTCTAGGATGGGATTTAAAAGCTTCAGGACAAAATCACAGACCTAATTTGCCATGTTGATATTGCTCATGTTGGCATCAGTCATGAAACTATGGACACTCGAAATAGCTTGTAAAATATCTAACAATAAATGGTGACAAAGGCCAGAATTAATACAGCGCCCTGTCACTTTTCTAATGGATAGTGATTATCATGTGAATACCGCCAGGAAGCATCTCAACAACAATTTTTATTATAATGTTGGCAACAGCGAATAAAAAGTGTGCCATTTTCTTTTGTTTCCCCTTTGGCATTAATTTGCTAACAAAGTAATCATAAATCTCCCACATTTTCTTGCAAGGAAAATAAAAACATTTAATAAAATAGAGAAAAGGATCATACAACACAAAGCCATTTGCCAAAGTTCTTCAAATGATACTTAACACATTATTTAAATAAACATATTTTCTTTAACAGATATAAATCATTCACAACCTTCATGAGACTCTTTGGTCACTATGAGTTCTGCAAAGAAAAAACCGAAGTTTATTTCAGGATCTCCCATTGTATTACACCCATTTTCACTGGTCAGCCACGTAATTAAAATTGTTAGTTCTAAATTAATGGGAGACCACAGTAGAAGAGGTGATTGGTCCCTGGGTAAAAATGAATATGAGAATGGACTATCTAGCTTTCTTTCATGTGGGAATTTTCCATCTCTTCACATTGTAACTTTTTCACTATTTACAATTTTAAAATTAGAAAGCAGTTTTCAGGTATTAAGCCTAGAATTCTGTCCATGAAATTGGAAATAGAAACCAGATGAAACATTTTGAAAGAAAAATTCTACTTCGATGACAATTCTTTCCAGAACATGTGTGTACAGTGACTTGTCAACGGAAAATAAACTAAAACCTTGGGCGTATACATTCGATTTCAGGCAGATTTTTTGATTTTTTTTAAGAGACAGGGTCTTGCTCTTTCACCAGGCAGTTGTGCAATCATAATATGAATAGGCAGAAAATGTAAACTCTATAGAATAGGATGAGTTAAATTATCGTAACAAATCAGATCTTCTATAACATTTTTAAAAATTATAAAATCTGTTTTACCCACTGATGCAAGACTGTGTCATGATTTAAAAAAGACGAGTGTGGCAGTAAGAACTTAATGTGATCGTAATGAGTCTCCCCTTCTGGTGTTCACATCTCTCTATAATCCTCTGCTCTTGACTGTGAGAAAGACTTGTGATGTGCATCTGACCAACAGTATATGGTAGAGATGACCGGTGTCACTGTCACGACTCTGTGACATTATGTAATGCTGCATCTTGCCTGGATGGAGTTATCGATTCTCCTTGTGGGCATGATGAAGGAGGGGCTGTGTTGAAGAATTCTACGTAGGGAGAAATTGTGCAAACGGCTCCCAGACAGCAAAACACCGGGACTCTCCGTGCTCATGCCAGGAGATAATGGATTCTGCCAACAACCTGAATTAAGCTTGGATGCAGAGTCCTCCCGTCAAGCCTCTAGATGAGAAGGCAGTGGAACTAACTCCTTGATCATAGCACGCACGACTTACGGCAGAGGACTCAGCACAGTCCCACCCCGCGAAAACTATGAGATAATAAATGCCTGCTGTGTCAAGCCACTGTTTGCGGTCATTTGTTTTATAGAGCGGTCGTTTGTTCTATTGCTGCCATACATTACTACACACATAGTAGCTTAAGAGAACAAAGGCTTTCTAATTTTTAGTTCTCTAGATCTGAAGTTCAATACAGGCCTCACTAGACAAAAATCAAGGCGTTTTCTGGCTATGGTCCTTTCTGAAGCCTTTTGGAGAAAATTCATCCAATGCTCATTCAAGTGATTTTAGAATCCAGTTTCTTGCATTTATGGGGCCCACATTCCCATTTTCTTGCTGGCTGTAAACTGTGGGTCATTTGTTCTTGGCCTCAAAAGACTACCACATTCTTTGGGGTCATAGCCTTCTTTGTGAATCTTCAAGGCCAGCAAAGCTGGGTCCAGTCCTCACTGAATCTTTGTGACCCATTCTTCTGCCTCTTTCTACTGCTATTAAGAGTTCACATAGAGAATGGAGCCACCAAAGTAATTAGGACAATCTCTATCTCAAGACCCTTTATCATATCTGTAAACCCCTTTGTCCCATAAAGCAACCTGTTCACAGGCTCCAGGGATTAAGGAGTGAACACATTGGGGGTGATATTTAGCCTGCACATGCCTTCATAAAAAACATATAGTGAAAGTGCTACCAACTTCATTAAATTCCCACATTTCCAAGATTTGGTTCATGTTAAAATTTGTTTGTTCTTTGCTTCAATTTCAGTCATTTGAGCCTCATCTCCCCTCTCAATATTTAGTCTATGCTTTCTATTTTTTAATGTGAAAATATTTCTTTTTCTGTTAAATTTAACAATTATTCACTGAGAGCTTGTATTCTATGGGAAATATAACATCAACATGAAGAAAATGCAAAGTGTGTCCTCAGGCAGCTCCCAGCCAAACTAGAACGAGGTTATCACCTGTTCTCCCATAGTCAAAAAATGTGTATAAAAGTCCTAGCATTTTCCAGTAAGAGCATCATGAATTTTCAGTTATTCACAAATAATTTCATATAACCAGACAGATTTTCAAATTGACAAGTATTAGGCATTAAGTATTATGATGGTTAATGTTATGCAACAACTTGACTTGGCCATAAGATGCCCAGATATTCGGTCAGACACTATTCTGCGTGTGTCTGCAGCGGTGTTTTTAGATGAGATAAACATTTCATTTGGTAGAACGAGTAAAGCAGATTTCCCTCTGTAATGTGGGTGGGCCTCTTTTAATCACTTGAAGGCCTCAGCAGAAGGAAAACTGACTCTTTCTCAAGTAAGAGAGACTTCGCTTCCCTGATGGTTTTCCAACTAAAACACTGGTTCTATTTTTCTGGAGAGCCCTGGCTAATAAAAATCATCTTCCAGCTGGACGTGGTAGTGCATGCCTGTAATCCCAGCATTTTGGGAGGGCGAGGCAGATTGATCACTTCAGGCCAGGAGTTTGAGGCCAGCTTGGCCAACAAAGTGAAGCTCGTCTCTACTAAAAATACAACAATTAGCTGGGCATAGTGGTGCATTCTTGTAATCCCAGCTACTTGGGAGGCTGATATGGGAGGACTGCTTGAACACAGGAGGCAGAGGTTGCAGTGAGCCAAGATAAGACTACTACACTCCAGCCTGGTCAACGGAGTAAGACTCCACCTCAAGGTTAAAAAGAAAAAAATCTTCATCCATTTCATCTATCCATTCATTCAGTAATTCTGTATACATTGTCTTCTATTCATTGGCTTGACTCTGGGTATAAAGTAATGAATAAAACATGCTATTTTGCCTCAAGAGTCGGGAGGACAGACAGCAGCAATGATGAAATATTTATGCTCAGGGTTTATCAAGGCACAAGGCAAGGGAACTCTTGGAGTCTGAGATCAGGAAAGTTTTACAGAAGAAGGTTCTTTGAGGTGAGTCTTAAATGTTAATTAGCAGTCCAGAAGCATGATCAGGGGAGTCATTCTAAGCAGAGTCCAAGGTAGCAAATACAAAGAGGGGCAGAGGACCACATCCCATTAAGTTATCCTCAGCCCATTATTAGAGAAGCACAGAAAGCAAGCCCCAGAGAAGTCGCAGCAGGGGCTGACAAGCCCGACAAGAGTACTCATGGTGGACCCTTGTGCTAAGGTAAGAGCCTGAACTTTGTCCCACACAGTGATGGAAAGAGAGTTTTCAGAGCTGTGTGATCAGACTGGCAATACAGATAAGCCATACCTGTGGTAAAATATGGATTTGGGGGATGAGAAAGAAATCACTTTCTTTCTGTCTAGAAATATGACACTTTGAGGAATGTGCCCAAGGAATTTTTCAGCGGCTTTGATTTTAACGTAATGAGTCCTGAAGCACATGGCTCAAGGATAATGTCCCATTATCAATATAGCTTGCCTTTTCCAGATGGGGCTGGTAAACCCCCAAGGAGTACATGGATACTAAGTGTATTTTAATATAATTGGTTTTCTTTGTAATCTATACCTTCTATGTGAATTTTGAAACACTATTCTAAGAGTTCACTGACTTCACTGGAATAACAGACGTCACAGTAGAAAAAGTTAAAATAGCATCTCAGGAGAGACAGCACAACAGTATCACTTATTTCCGCTTCCTTTTAATTTAATTAAAACTAATTTTACCTTTCTTCCACTCAGGTTTTTTTGGATTACCGTGTGTGTATATACCTTTTTTACACAGTACCATTGCTCATTTCCTCCTGTAATCCTTCGCAAATGAGCAAAGTTCACTTTCAATCCGCTATGTATAGTGAGCTCTCGTCCTCTACAGTCTGGCAAAACCCCTCAGGTGGTAGAGCCAGCACCCAGCTCACCCTGAGCTTCCGTTGTCCTTAAGGTTCTCATACGTTTGTATGAGACTGCAGAATGTATCTAGCACAGCACTGGGAATGATCCTACTGGCAGAAACACTAAAACATACAATGCCAAATATCTGCTTGAGGTTAGACTTAGCCTATAGGGTGAACATGCTAAATTCACACATCTTCTGCTATGGTCATTGATATGTAGGCAGTTTATGGGTGCTTTTTCATAGTTTCAGCTCTGTATCTGAAGTCTACCTCTAAAGCACATAGATGCTTTAATAAAGATGCATAGTGTGGTGGAGTGGAAAGAATAGATTTGGTGAAGGCATTAGTTGTCAAGTATCTAATTCTATTGCATCTCAGTTTCCTGAGAAACTCAAATTAAAAAGGCAAACAGGAAAATGTTGTAAAATGTCAATTGCCTTTTAAATATAAGCGATCGTCAGTACTGAATCCTCTCTGCTACCAAAGGAGCTACTGGACAATAGACAAAGCAATTTATTTTTGATTCCTCCTCAAATCCTTGCATTTTGCTTTGCGTAAATCAAGACTTCAACACAGGCTCAATGTATGAGGCTGGAGAGGCAAGGCAGTCCAGATTTAATATTGTTAATCCAGTGCCATTTCTCAGGGACCTGATGCTTTGATCCTCTTAAAATATTTTCAAAAATTGAAGACTCAAGTATGACATGCTGTTTGGATAGAAAATCGGATGATTTTTGAACGTTTCCACTAGAGAACAACAGCAACAAAACTCTTCCTTTACAAGGGCTTACCATGACCATATTTTTAGGCCCTCAGTGGAAGACAAGTCACAGATTTTGTGGTAAAATATGGTTACAAGAAGTCTCAACCAATGTAGAAAAAAAGAGCTCAGTGAAATAAATCATGGTGACTATTAGAAGTTCAAGGGCCCCGGACTTGTTGAAAATTATGTTGAGGTGCCATAAAATCCTGAATGATTAGTTTTATCAACAAATCATCCTCTTAATAATTTTTCAGTAATAATTTATTTGAGGTTATAATGCGTGAATGAGATTTGCTTCCTTTAACATTATAGTCTGAAATTGAAAAAGCTCCCTTTTAACTACCTGGACAAAATGAAATTTAATATTGTGTTATAAAATTCTGGCCAGCATTTCAAAACAATTCCCCATTCAATACACTAACGATAATTACCTTTTTTCAGAGTATAATTTTTGTTAATTATGCTTAGAGTGTCACTTGGATATGGTTTGCTGTGTTTAGAGTCTGCTTAGAAAAGCATGATTTTATAAAAAAAAAAAAAAATACGACTTTAAAAAGCACAAAAAAATTAACGAATATTTGAATTAAAAGGAAAACCCCACAACCCTCTACTCAACATTCTTATGGTTTAAGTGACAAAGTTGAATCTCAGAGATAATTACTTAGGTAAACAATGAAAAATTCTTTAGAAATGTGTATTAATATAAACACCTGCTGTGCTATCCTTATATAATTATAAATCTTGGCTGGACATGGGAAATCCCAGCACTTTGGGAAGCTGAGGTGGGAGGATCTCTTGAGGCCAAGAGTTGAAGACCAGCCTGGGCAATATAGCAAGACCCCACCTCTACCAAACACAACAATTAAAAAACTAGCCAGACGTGGTTGTGTGCATCTTAGTCCCAACTACTCTGGCGACTGAGGTGGGAGGATTTGTTAATGGAGACGGAGGCTTCAGTGCACTATTGTTATGCCACTGCACTCCACCCTGAGTGACAAAGTGAAACCCTGGCTCAAAACAATGATGATAATAACCCATCTTTAAGTAAGGCTAAGCTGGTTTAAAGTATTTGCGTTCATGTCTGTTCTAATCTCCATAACTGTCAGAAAGTTGTTTTATTAATTTACTTTTTCTCCACAGTGCTGTTCTTATCAGTGTGGAAGCATCATGAGATACTGCAGAGACAGACAAATTCAAATACCGTTCACTACTCTCTACCTAACCTTGGGCCGATGTCTTACCTTTCAGAGAATAAGAGACTTTACATATCAATTATAGATACTTTTTCTCAATTAAAATGACTGCTGTAAGGATTAAGTACTGCTGTGTATGCAGAGAAGGTGATCCAATACACGGCACAAAGAAAATACTGGTGAGTGTTATTGTAATTAAAAAAATTCAGGGCCTGGCGCAGTGGCTTATGCCGGTAATCCCAGTACTTTGGGAGGCCGAGGCGGTCGGATCACGAGGTCAGGAGATCGAGACCACCTTGGCTAACACGGTGAAACCCTGTCTCTACTAAAAATACAAAAAATTAGCCGGGCGTGGTGGCGGGCGCCTGTAGTCCCAGCTATTCAGAAGGCTGAGGCAAGAGAATGGCGTGAACCTGGGAGGTGGAGCTTGCAGTGAGCCGAGATCAAGCCAGTGCAGTCCGGCCTGGGATAAAGAGCCAGACTCCATCTCAAAAAAAAAAAAAAAATTCAGAAAACAATATGCAACAACTGTAGAAGGAAACTGAAATATAAAACACAAATAAGCCTTTATTTACCCTTCACCAAACTTTTCATTTCAATAATTTTCTCAAATGTTATACATATGTGAGAAACTGAAGAGCTAGGAAAAACAGTTTGAAAAACATGATTGAATACATGGACTCTTGACAATTTACGCAGGGAGGTTTATGTACCTAACCTCCTGCATGGCTGCTGTTCAAATTCTTCAGTGCTCCTTATAGAAGGATCTTAATTGTGTCTAATTAATAGTGATGACCATCATACATGGAAATTATGAGGGGGCCACTGCGTTCATTTGCCATGCTCAATAGCATTTATTCAAGCCAACCATTAAAACCCTGAGACAGAAAAAAAATAAATAAATTCTATTTGCATTTTGGTGATTGTACTCTGGATGAGAAGCAACAAGGACACTGGCATCTCCCAGTCCTGCTGTGGTTTGATTCTTAATGCTTGCCTCTCAATTTAAGTGTAAATTTTGTGGTTTTTTTTTTTGTTATTTTTTTTTCTCTAGAGAAAACATTTTTCAATCAGCCATTTCTAGGACTGGTGGGATGACCAGCTGTCTTAGTATTATTACTCTTATAATGACACATCAAAATGAGATGTGACTATTTGATGAATATGTCTTATCTTCACAATATAGTTAAGATTTTATTCATGTTACTGATTATGCTTTAAAAAATGAAGCATCTGCCTATTTGCTTTTGAAGAGCTCAATTACAATATGGCATTTTAATGTCTTAATGTATCATTCTGTACACTTTTTTTTTTCTTCTAGCAGTACATTCTTAAGCTTTTTCACAGGAATGGAAGAATGAAGAGGTTGTGGAAATATACAAAATGTTTTATTGTGTAAGTTTTAACTAGGTCTTCAATAACAAATTTGCATTTTTATACTTAAAAATTTAAAACTCTATTTGTCAACACATCAGCCTCAACAAATTACTCCTGTATTCATTCAAAAGGGATTGCTTTCCTGCAATCTCTTTGAGTCTCATGGTGGATACTGTAAATTTCCTCTCGAATACAACCAACCCTGTAGCCACCCTCATAGAACTTTCAGTGAAAGAGGGAGAACAACGCTAATCAAGTAAGTACTCAAATATTTGCTTAATAACTAAGTGTTACAAAGGGAGAAAATGATAGTGATAGAACAGAGAATAAAACTGAGGATTCAAATGTCAGGGAATACCTAGAAAAAGAGGGTAGTGAAGCTGAAACTTGAAACATCAAATGCAGGTAGGTGAGGAATAGAGGGTGTTCTCGAGAAGGGGTATGGAGTGTGTGGACACCTGGAATGAGGACAGATGGTGGCCTTATCTCTTTTTGCAGTTGTGGGAGCAGAACGATTACCTCCACCAAAGATGTCTGCATCGTAATTCCCGTAACTAGCGACTATGTTTCCTTACCTGTTGAGAGGATTTCACAGGTATGAGAGTTGAGGATTTTGAGTAAGCGAGATGACCTCCAATTACCTGGGTGGGTTCCTTGTTGTCATAGCATTTCTTAAAAGCTGAGAACCTTTTCTGGCTCAGGTCAGAGGTAGATGTCATTTAAAAAATAGTCAGAAAGATGCAACCTTGCTGGCTTTGAAGATGGAGAAAGAAGGCCACAAGCTCAGCAAAGTGGGCAGCCTGGAGAAGGCTCCCCCAAATCCTTCAGAAAAGAACACAGGCCCCTCAACACCGTGGGGTCAGCTCAGGGAGACCCATCTGCAGGTTAGAAGCCGACATCAGCCTTCCAACCTGTGCAAATACAAGATAAGATCTTTGTGGTTCCTACGCCACTACGTTTGTGGTAATATCTCACAGCAGCCAGAAAAAAGTCCAATGTGCTTTTCTTCTTTCTATAATGAAGAAAACATGTTTATTCTCGATGAGCAAAGGGAAGACTTTCTGTGAATCCAAGTACCTTCTGTTATTAAACACCTGGGTGTGAATTGGGAAGTCAGTGTAGCTGGGAGACTTAGAATCAAAGAGCAGCTGTGGCGCTCAAAATATGTGTGACTGGGGGTGAACACTACACACATTGGAACTTGGTTCCTCTCCCGGCCATTTGTAAGTAGGGATCACACACAAACACGCACACACATACACATGTGCACACACATGTACACGCACATATACCTAGAGACATGCATATATATGTACATACATATATAAACTAATTTGAGGATGGATTAAAACTAAAACTTGGCCCTCTCATGCCTGTAATCCCAGCACTTTTGGAAGGCTGAGGTAGGCGGATCCCTTGAACCAAGGAGTTTGACACAGCCTGGGAAATATGGTGAAACCTCATCTCTACAAAAAATACAAAAATTAGCCAGGTGTGGTGGTACATGCCTGTGATCCCACCTACTAAGGAGACTGAGGCATGAGAATCACTAGAGCCCAGTGGGCAGAAGTTGCAGCGAGATGAGATTGTGCCACTACACTCCAGCCTGGGTGACAGACCAAGACTCTGTCTCCAAACACAAAACAAAACCTAAGACTTGAAGGATCTGTCAGTTTCCAGCTCCTGAAATTCACTGACTGTGCCCATGTGGTGCTGTGCGCCTGAGATGGAATTTCAAAGTGGTTTTTGACACCACAACATCTTCTTGTTTCTAATACCCATTCACGCAACGCTAGAAGAAAAAAACTCAGTTTAGAAGTTTTTGGTTTTCTTACTCAGAATGAGAATAGTTTTTTAAAAATGTCCTATTTCCACTTCTAAGCGAGCAAACTGCCAACATCATTTGATCATCTCTTCTACCAATTAGGAAAGACAGAAATGTAACTCATAAGCTAATTCCAAAACCACTTTTCCTTCATGAACACCTGAGATTTTGTCAGCACTTTCTAGATTGTAAAATAAATCAGATTCAATTTCCATAATATACTTCGTCACCTTTTAAAGTGTAGAAGAAATTATGACACCTTTTCTATTCTATACTGAGAGGAAGATTCAATCTGACAAAAATAATTGCATAAAAGTGTGTAAGGAGATACTAGGCAACAAGCCTGAATTGTTTTATAAAAATTATTATTAGTATTATTTTGAGACACAGTTTCACTCTGTCACCCAGGCTGGAGTGCAGTGGTCGCATCATAGCTCACTACAGGCTCAACCACCTCCCAGCCTCAATCAATCCTCTGGCCTCAGCCTCCTGAGCAGCTGAGACCACAGGCACAGGTCAGCACACACAGCTAACTTTTATTTAATTTTTTTTATAGAGACGGGTATCACTATATTCCCCAGGCTGGTCCTGAACTCCTGTCCTCAAAGATCCTCCCATCTCGGCTTCCTAAAGTGCTGGGATTACAAATGTGAGCCGCTGAATCTGGCCTATAAAAATTGTTTTCTTATTATAATGAGAATATTTACCTCCAATTTTCTTTCTCATGTATTCAAGAGTAATTCACCTCTATTTTTTTCATAACAATGCCATAGAGTTTACCATAAACATCAAATGCTTTAAAAAGAAATATGATTTTACATAAACACATTTATCTCAACTCTCTTGAATGAAACTGTTCTTAGAATACTGGGTGAAGAAACATCTGATTTAAATAATAGCACTGCACATTTCTATTTGGTAGAACTCTATTTCAAATATCACCTATATTATGTCATATTTTTGCTGCTCATATAGTTTTTACAATAGTTCCTTAAAAAAGATTATTGTTATTTACTTAAGTTTTCTAAAATAAGTATGATGGAGATAAACGTCACACGGCAAAAACCGTAAACAATTTTTTAACCTGGGCATATGCCTCATCTTTTTAATATCACCAAATTCATATTCATTGTGGTTATGATGTGCCCATTTATATACTTATGAAAGCAATTTAGTTCTGCAAACAACCCACTCGAGGTAACTCTCTTTATCCCATTTTATGGATGATAAAACTGACACTGAAAGTTGAAGGAACTCACTGAAATGACACAGCAAATGAATGATGGCGTAGGGTGAAGCTCTGAGTGATTTCCACCCAGGAGCCACACAGAGGGAGAAAGCCTCTCATCGTAATGGCTGTTGTGGCTCATTTGGGCGCTTTTTACGAAGTTTCTTCCTACCAAGTAATAGAGGTTTAGTTCAGCTCACTTTCTAGGTCGCTGTCACATAAACAGCTATTTGGGCCATGGAAGAAATAAATGCCTGTGTTACATATTTCTGGGGGTAAAAATGGAAAATCCTCCACCATGAACATATGAGTACAAATAAACATCAAAAAACAGAAAATGAACTTCCTATTACCCACTGTCCAGAAAATCAGTACTGAGTCCTTCTGCAGCCACGTTTTTCTGACTCCCCAGTTGCTTCCTACCTTCCTTTTCACACGTCTCCATTGTCTCTACTTCGGGAATTTTCTTTCTCCTTCAGAAACTACACAGTCCCTCCCCATCCATGCCATCAATCTTCCCTGGATCCATTCTTCCCAATTCAAAGGATAGAAAGGTGAGTAAATAGGAAAAGCCATGCAGGGATAAGGAGAGGGAGGGTATTTTATGTTTTCCCTGGCTATTATTCATAATATTTGGAAATACATGCTGAAAAATGAGGATTTCTTTTTTTTTATATATATATATACTTTAAGTTCTAGAGTAAATGTGCACAAGGGCAGTTTTGTTACATATGTATACACGTGCCATGTTGGTGTGCTGCACCCATTAACTCTTCATTTACATTAGGAATATCTCCTAACACTATCCCTCCCCCCTACCCCCACCACACCACAGGCCCTGGTGTGTGATGTTCCCCTTCCTGTATCCATGTGTTCAGTTCCCACGTATGACTGAGAACATGTGGTGTTTGGTTTTCTGTCCTTGTGACAGTTTGCTCAGAAGGATGGTTTCTATCTTCATCCACATCCCTACAAAGGACATGAACTCATCCATTTGTATGGCTGCATAGTATTCCATGGTGTATATGTGCCACATTTTCTTAATCCAGTCTATCATTGATGGACATATGGGTTGGTTCCAAGCCTTTGCTATTGCGAACAGTGCTGCAATAAACATACCTGTGCATGTGTCTTTACAGCAGCATGATTTATAATCCTTTGGGTATATACCCTGTAATGCGATGGCTGGGTCAAATAGTATTCTTAGAGGATTTCAAAATATTTCCAATGAAACCATATCATTTCTTTAAATGGTAGTTGATTATATAGAGATTGTTCTGATATTTGTGACTTTTGAGTGATTATTTTATGGGATCCTAGAAGCAAATTATTTGAATACAATATTATTTTTCTATAGTTCAGCAACTAAATATTTTATAACTTAGAGTTTGGCAAATTGCCCTCCTCTTTGAAAGGATAACATGCATATTTCATATAGATGTGGATAAAATCACAGATCTCTAAAAACGTTTTAGTAGATAAAATCATATATGTCTCTTTAAATGTGTGTACCTATTTTTCTGTTTATTTTCATTTGCAAGAGTTATATTATGAATGCCAAAAAATTAAAGTGTTTTCTCATTTTCTAAATAGTCTTAAAAATAGGACAGCTGGTAAAAATAGGATAATTTATAGGTACAGTAATAAGTGTAGATTACCAATTGAGGTAAATAGGAAATGAAGGTGAGAAGTTGTATAACATGCAAATATAACTAGCATTCCCATTATTTCAAGTGACAGAATGAAACTGTACAGTTATGGCTGGTCTCAACCACGTTAACATTAACTTTTAGTGGCTAGGACTAGCAATTATCTGACTAGCCAACAAGTTAGCTTAATAGTTTAGATAAATTCACACACTCATGGAAGATTTTAAGAAGTAAATCCTATTTTCTCTTAATCAACTATTTTACAGTCATTTAAGAAACGGAATCATATCCAAAATTTAAAATAGCTGATTAAAATTTCTTATTCATTTAAAATTATTTATCCTTTAGTATTTCTTAAACTGAAATATTGGTTTCAAATGTCCATCAATAGAAAATAATGTTAAGAAAATGAATGAAACTGAAATATTAGCTTCAGTTTAAGAAATATTAGGTTTAATATTCAGTTCAGTAAGACGGGCAACATTTTCATTATGAAGAGGGAGTTGTTTACGTATTGCTACACAGTGTGCATTCACATGTACATTTCAAAAGAAACGTTTTTATGATGAGTATATTAATAGCAAAGTACCAGTAGATACTATAACGTTTCAAAAATCTACTAGGATAGCAAACCATTAGAACTGCTAAGAGGAAAAGCTAAAATAATTATGTTGAAACAGATGCAACCTCCGCCCTGGTGATGCTAGTGATAATTTGTTCCATATATGTAGAGCAATTAGTCCTCATGGAGCAACAAACACAACTATATTTATATTAAATAGTCTATTTTTTCCACTCCTAAGAATTTATCTTTAGATAATATTCATTATAGCATGAAATAGTTAAGCAGAGATAAATTTAAAACCTAAAAGTCCAACAGTAGGAGAATATGTAAATACATGAGGGTAATTCAGTTTTGTTCAGATACGTCTTTACTATCTATTTAATGCAATATCAGGACAAACAATTTTATGCAAATGATGACTTTCTTAATAAAATATATCCAAACATATTGTGGAGGCTAAGGTATTAGAAATGAAAATAGACTCAGCTATGGAACACAGATATTTCTTCTTGCTTTGAAAGGTAACTGCTCCTGTTATAATTGCTTTTTCAGTCAAACACACAGAGAACAAGAAAGAAAAGGAATTAGAAAAAAAGACTGGAGAAGAAATAAAAGCAAATCAGGTCTTATTTGAATCCTTCCTGGAGTAAGAGGGAAGCATTTCCCCCAAGGAATTGAGTTACTGGCCTATTATAATCACCTTGTTATGAAAACTCTTTTATGGTTTCTCAAATTTTCTTTGGCCATAAAAAATTGATAATTGATGTGTCTATTCATCTGGCTTCTGCAGTTTATTAATCTGGGATAGACCATAAGAACAGATTATGTTTTTAAACCTCAATATCAGATTGACTTGACTCATTCTATTTTCTTTTTCCTACTGAAAATAATGTTAAGAAAATGAATATAGAGTCATAAAACTAAGGCTGTGATATACAGTAGAATGACATAAAACCAATTATGCAAAAGATCATGATGAGTCAAGAAATGACTAAAAATATACCAGAATTAAGGCAATACAAAGCATGGAATATGTACAATATATTGTTGTGGAAATTTTGTATTACAGAAATCAGAAGAAGACATCTAGAAAATTGTCCTGTTTTACAGTTGTTTAATATCTGGTTGGAAAATTGAGGTATTAATAAGTATCCATTCAAAATACCATGGAGTGTGAGATTTTCTTAAATTTCTTTTTATATATGCCCTGCAGATATAACAGATAAAAACTCGACCTTTTCCAGTATGCAATTTAAAGCTGAAAAACCCACCAGTAAAAGCTCCTTTCTGCTTATGCTGTGAACCATAATGAATTCTATTGTATTCTGTCTCTGACTTCTTGCTTCTTGAATTTTGCTTTTTTTGTCCTCTCTTCACCCTTACTCCCTGATGATTTACAGTCTTAACACATCTTCATGATTTCTATCTAAAACCAACATCTGCCCTACAGCCCAAGGTTCTTTTTAGATATATGTGGCTTTATCGCTTACCTTTTCAACACTTTTAAAAAGACACTTGCCCAAATTTCTAAATGAAAAAGAGGCAGCCAACTGGGCTCTTTCCTTGATTTCATGGCTTGCTCTTCAATGGTTCCCACCTATGAGACATCTTCCCTCAAACTCACAGGGACAGAAAGAATTCCAAAGGACACATAAATTCCCATCCTTCTGATGCCAAAGACTCTCCAGGGCTCCTTTGGAATTGTACAAAGTGTCAACTCCTCATCAAGCCAAGTGAGGACACTGTCTCATCTGCTAGATCCCAAACTCTTCTCTTACCACTCACTCCCACGGCCCCTCCTCTCTGGGGATCAGGAGCCACATCAGACTCCTTGCTGCCTGTGCTGGCATTTGTCCACCTGCCTTTCCTTCTCCCAGTCCCCATGATGCAGGAAAGACAAGCCCCCGAATTGGGGCTTAGCCTGGGAAGGTTGTTGGCTTCACCCAGGAAGGAAATCAAGGGCAAGCCAGTGGTGTCACACAGCAACTTTCACTGACTGAAGCAGCAGAGCACAGCAGCAGCGGACATCCTGCTCCTAGCACAGCAAGACTACACCATAGGCCATGTGCCCACAGTGGCAGCTCAAGGCTGTTCTACACTCATATTTACACCCACTTTCAATTACAGGCAAAATAAGCGGCGGTAAATGCAGAAATTTCTAGAATGAGGGTGGTAACTTCTGTGTCGACAGGTGGTCTCCATGGAAAGGTGTGACCACATTTAGGTGTTTCTATGACAATGGTAAACTGGCGCGGCACACTGGAGGAGGCTGCTTCTGCCCCAGACCTGTTTTAGCAAGTTTTCAATTTGGTCCAGTGTCTGAGCCCTGCTTCCTGAGTCAAGTCCCACCTCCTACCTCACCAGCCCTGTACCAGGAGGGTTCCTGATCATTTTCCTCCTTCCTGGGCAAAGCATTTCTCTTCTCACTGTGTGTTGCATCTGATGCTGCCCCAGCCCATCTGCGGGAGCCCCTTGACTCCCTCCACAAGCCAGCATGCTGGGCATGACTTTCTCACAGGAGGGGCAGAAGACTGCTCTTTGTTTCTTTGATGCTTTTATTTTCATCCTGTACCGTTAGATTCCATGTCAAGTCTGTGATTGTGCTGTGACAAGTAAGTTGTATGATACCAACTTTTAGACATTCAAACCCAACCCAACTTTTTCTTCTCAGGATTTTAGAGTGGAAACTGGTGGGTTATATAAATCTCAGTCATTTTAACCAAAAAAGATGAAGTTTCTAACTTTGAACCATAAACAGACAATAATTCAGGGAAGTTTTCTTTTGTTATATCTTAGTGTGAAATAGGTTCATCTCTGACTTTTAGGAAAGCACAAATAGGAAACACAGTATCTGACCAATTTACTAAAATGTTTAGAGCAAAATGAAAATCAATACCTAATTAAATAGTATCTCATTGATTATACGAGTAGCCCAGAAAAAAAAAACTTATCTGAAGAAAGCCAATTTTCCACTTCATTTTGCTCATTTAATTGTAATGTCAAACAGTAAAAATCACAAAATCTTCAACATATTGAAATATGAAAGATCTTTTGAATTCAATGAGTAAATACGAGCATATCTACAAGGTCTCAAGACTATTAGTCTTGGAAAGGGACATGTATCTCATGAAAGAAATGTTTCGTAGCAGTGTTGTCTTCTTGGTCCCTCAGACCATATTTTCTACAAGGAATGACTGACTTAAGGAAAAACTCAATTGTCTTGAATTCTTCTTTAAACTTCTCTAAATGAAAAAATCTCTTCAGGAAATTACTACAAACCGAAAGAACCACAATGAAATAAAAGTTTCAACAATATTTTAAAATACAAACACATTTCCTTCCTTAATAAATTCATGTTCATGTATCATTGTACATTACCTGTGGGGAACTTTCTTGCTGTTATGTATTCTTGAATTGTGTGTTCTAATCACTAAATAATTTATCCAGGAAAAACATCCCTGTACATATATTTCAGGAAAAGTCATTTGCCTGTTTTTTTTAGCTGGAATAAATTAAGCACCTCAGATGGGGGGCGGGCGGGGGGGAAACCAAAGAAATCCAAAGATTGATCCCTTTTCTTTGGTTCTTTTCTTTAATCTGCTACCATTATATCCACCTGTTAAATTTCTTTAACTTTCTTTTAATCCCTGTTTTTCTTTGAAGTAATGCAATTCACTTAAAATTATTTTACCTAAATTAACATCACTGAATTTTGTCTACAAACATATAGCAGTTTGTGCGTGACAAATGAGAAGATTTTAGCTCCTTTTGAACATTTCAGTGTGTGTTTGAATTTACTTATTTTCAGTTTTATCTTTTGTATACTTTTGAGCTTTCCAAGGAATGTTTACTCAAATTAGATAGAAAGAAGTTTTGCTGAAATGGCAAAACTCATGTACAAGTTGCCCCGTAAGAACAGTAAATATCCCGTCATACTAAAGTCTCTAAATATGGCAGTATCCTTAGCCGAAAGGCAGGCTTTAGCAACCTGACTTTGCAAGTGGGAAATTGACAAAGAGCCCTGCAAATGTCTACCTCTTTCACAAACTATTTTCTTCAAACTGATCTGACGTACTTCTGGACTTTAGATGATAATTTTTCAGTAGGAGTGTTTGAGGGTAAGAAAACACTAACTTGCTTTAATAACCAAACATCTTATCTATAGAAAACATTCTTCCAACATCAACAATGTACTATTAAGAAGAAAGGGGAATAAAGTCAACTGTATTCCTATCTTAGCGACATTTTTAGCAGTATGTCTTCTGTTATAAAATAGCAGTTGAAACTTGCATTTATGCAGCTGTAATGCAGTAACAGGACCTTAATAACTCCTTTTCAATTATAAGAAAGAATATGCCTTGTCAACGGAACGTAAAAGTCATGATTTCAAAGACTATGTAGGAGAAGGAGTGTCCTTTATCATGACAAAAAAGACTGTTACTTCCATATTTATATATACATTTTTTCTCTCCATTTTTCTTTTTTTAACTTGTTATACTTTAGCTGATTTTGCATCCTTTAACTGATTGACTCAGGTAAGTACTATTCTAGAAACTCAGTCAAAACTAGAAACCCACCATCCACATACGTATCTACAGGTAACTTGTAGAAAATCCCACCAATTAAAAGGCTTTTCACATACAGAATCTCACTAAGATGAAAGCTATACTTTTCATGTTTTGACATTAACGTCCCTGGTAGTCCAGAAAGTGATGAAAAACGTACTTAGCATTTGCCCTTTCGGACTGGCAGACGGAAGCGATCCTAGAGCTTATTTAGAGATTATAAGATTTTGAAATTTGCAGCTTTTTTTCTAAAACAAAGAATACTTGATCAAGGCCTGACGCTGTCACTAGGTGGTAGTTATCTGAACAATGATCCTGTCTACTACTGCCACCATTTTATCAATAAAGTACAATTTTTAAAAGTCTAAGAACAGAAATAATTAGTTACATGTAACAACATACATGACCATGAAACACTGTGAAAAATATACAAACACCACCTTATTTATTTTTTTTCACCAGCTATTGAACAACCTCATTGCAGTCACCAGCCAGTTCATGGACTGGCATTTGGGAAACACCCTTCTAGTCCAGCGTTCCATCCTAGAGGAAGATGAGGACAACAGTTTAGAGGCTGAGCTGGAAAGAAGACATTTCTTCTCATTCCCAACTAGCTTTCCTTCCCTCATACCCACTGAAGACCTAAGACCTAGTGTTGACTTCCAAGTCATGTTGCCTCTCAGTCTTTATTTTCTAATTCTTAAAACTGAGTTACTAATTTAAGACCCACTCTAAGGTGACTTTGAGCTACTGTCTAAGATGGAAGAATATAGATGCTTCACCCAGTCGAGCATGCTTAGACTCAAAAACAACATCTGGAAAATTTCTCACTAGGATATAAACCAAATGGGGAGAGACACAGTTGAGAATATGAATCATATTTCACTAATGGGTACTTGTTGTCTATGAACCAGCTGGGTGGCTCCATTCTGTCAGCAATTGAGGCGGGGTCCCGTCAGGTCTAATGAGCAGCTCTGCTCACACCACACCTCTCTGCTCCAGACATACAATTTAGAGAGTTTCTCAAGGGCCGTGTGCAAAAAAAAGGGTTTTCTTTGAAATTTACGTGCTTCAATCCATCCTACTTGCGGCTGGTAGTGCCAATGGTAATAGCTAATATATGAGAACAGGAACAGGTGCCCAGAAACTGCCCGGTTACTAGAATGAAAAACACTTGCTAAATAAAATTCGGTGGTGCATTAATGCAGAAATGACATACACACTGTCTAGAAATAAAACACTTTTGCTCTCCCACTTGCAATGTGAAAGAAAAATCAAATGTCAGCTTACTGTTTTTAATGAATTTTAAAATGCAGAGTAGGGTGATGGTTGCTCAGCAACTGAGATGAACGCAGCCATGGGCCCTGCCTGGTGGGAAGCCCTGGGCTCCTGTGTGATTTCCTGAAAGGGAGGGAATGGGGTAGAACATGGCTGAGATGGGGTTCCCTGCCAGCTGTCGGAAGGTGGAATGCAAACTAACCTTGATTGAGAAAGATAAGAAAAGAGACAGTTATTGCGCCCCAGTGTTTAGGCTGAGAATCAGATGAGGTAAAGTTGAGGTCCTACAGATACTAATGAATGAATGGAGGGATGAGTCCTTAATTAGACACTAGCACACGACTATGTAACCACAGCGCATTTAACACCTGGTGTCTTTCGAGGCACACAAAGAGAAAAGGGCAAAGTTCTGATGATGTAACAATTGACAAAAAGGAAAATGCAAAACGATCAATAAATATCTGACCTACTAAATTATCCAGCATCTTAGTCCCTCAATTTCATTCGTTTTTTTGTTGTGTTTTGCCTTGGTTCTTGGATCTCCACTTTGTATTTTCATTTTGCACATCTTTATAGAGGATAGGGCTCAATAGATGGAAATTAAATGAACGGACTAAAACGGAAATAAGCCTTCAATTGTTTGAGAATTTTACAAGAAAATTTTACCTTATTAAAATGATCATTATTAGTAGCAGTATTAGTTTTATTATTTGAGAAAAGGTCTCACTCTGTCACCGAGGCTGGAGGGCAGTGCTGTGATCTTGGCTCACTGCAACCTCTGCCTCCTGGATTCAATCGATTCAAGTGCCTCAGGGTTCCAAGTAGCTGAGACTGCAGGCATGCACCACCACACTTGGCTAATGTTTGTATTTTTTGTAGTGAAAGGGTCTCCCACTGTTGCCCAGGTTGGTCTCGAACCCCTGAGCTCATGCAGTCCGTCTGCCTTGGCCTCCCAAAGTGCTGGAATTACAGGCATGAGCCACTGTGCCTGACACACCTTATTAGAATTTTGAACAGAAATATTAAGTATGTGTTTGCATGCACAAGTGTATGTGTCTGTGTGTCTACGTACATGTATGTGTATGGGTATGAGTGTGTTTGCTGTGTGTGTAGCTAACTTGGATATATGCATGAGTTCATCACAGACAAGTACATATTCCCATACTTGACACGTATCCTCTAAATGTTGTGATAGACATTTCAAATGTAGAACTTTAAGAGAAGCTCAAAAATACGAACAAATTTGAAATAAAAAAAACTATGACGACCAGGTTTAGATAGCGTTTTTTAAAAAAAATACATATTCTTTTTTAAATTTTACAACTTGTTTTTGTTTTCAGCTGACTTTTAATGAGCAGAAACGAAGCTCACTTCATGTGAGATACAGGCACAGGCTTACTCTGTCAGGATCACGGAGAAAGTCAAGTTCAATTCTGCCTCAGTTTTAATGATTTCTTCCAAGCTGGCTCAGAGAAAGCCATGGAGCCAACAAAATACAAACAATGCTTCTATTCCGGACAAGTGAATAGGTCTCAGTTCTCAGGGTGCCAACCTAGGGAGAGGGGACGCATTCCAAACAGGGGCTGATAGGGACCCTGTGTCCGCGGCATAAAGGCTTAACCAGCTGCGACCTCTAGGTAGAAACGCTTAATCGGAGATGTGCTTTTCTCCTGTTCACAGCCAAATGCTGTACTTTTCATAATATTCATCTCCTCCCGCCCCACCACCCAATAGTTACATTTGGCTTTTAGATGTCCACAGATGGCACTTCTTTTCTTGGAAAAATGTTAGATAAAACACGAATAACAGATTCAGGCAAAGATACCATGTCTGAATCATTAGTAACACAAAAGACTCAATGCTTCCTGAATATTTTACACTGAGAAAAGAATTTGGGGGCTGGGGCTGTATGAATACATAGAGAGTTTTTTTTTTCTTCGAGGCCAGGATCCTTTATAACATTCTGATAGTCACAGATCAAGTACTTTTTACCCAAAATTTATACATGAAATATGCAAAAACATGTTTACTATGCACATAAATTTGAATCATACAGGAATTGAAAACAATTTTAAATGAGGTTTTCTAAAAACACACACTTTAATATGCAGATTCTTTCAAACACAAATGTACATGTGAATCTTCATGAGTAATACTTCCTGTCACTCTTTCTTTAAAACATTGTTTTCTTGGTGGAATATCTATTCTCTCCTTTTTTAGCACTAACGTTTTAAAGAACACGGTTTATGGAAAAGGCAGGGTTTATGTGATTGATTCTATGATGTTAAGAATAAACCAGGGACAAAAAAATTAAAGAAGAACAAAGAGAACATGGATTCATGTAGGACTGAACATGCCAGTTTCTTTTGTTGGCATTTTTATCCACACTTAAACTCAGAGAGGGGGGTGCATTTCAGCCACAAATAGCCAGTCCTCTAACTTCCTGACAGCTGCACACCCACGCCATCCTATGGGAAGAAAGGGAGGTCACTATGCTATTTCTTGGCATGCACTCCTCTTCTCAATCTGGCCGCCACCTGCCTTCTTTATGTAATCCCATTTTTTCATGGGACATGACCAGCCTATGACACTTGTGGCTTTGTCAACATTGCGATCGCCTTCTTCCTTCCCTGTTCCTGCACATGCTCTTTTTTCTGCCCGGAATCCTTTCACTCTGCTAGTGCTGACCTTCTCCTCGTCGTTGCCTAGGCAATTCTATCTTTCACCTCAGTAACTGCAGGGACCCTTTCAGCTCCCTTGATCTCGTTGCTTTTAACATGGTGCACACACCATTAGAACAGTGTGTACTATTCTGTGCATGGTAAAATTAGTACTTATTTGAAGTTCCTAAGTAACTGAGTAAAGCTAGTTAAATTAGTAATTAGTAAAATTTTACTCACTAATAGAATTAGTACTTATTTGTTACCCCCACTGGACCAAGAATTCTCAAGCTCAAAGAACCAAGCCTGAGTCTGCTGCCACGGCCAACAGAGCCCTCCAGGTGGAAGGTGGCGAAGACACCGTGAAACGCGAACGCTGGGCCTCACAGCCCTGTGTTGACTGGTAATTGACTGAGTGAGGGGGAGCTTCTCACGTTTTAAGTAAGCATCAGTCATCTAGGAGGAGGGGGTGTAAATGAATGGAGATGTTTTAAGACCTTCAAAATTACCATTCTCTTTACAGAAAACAGAAAGCTCCAGATGAAATTACACAAAGAATTCCAACACAAGAAAGTGGTAAACATGAGGATGGGGTGTCAGACTCACACCAGCTTGACAGTCTCCCTTTTGTCCTTCTTTTCTTGCCCAGTTTTCACTTCCAGAGTCCCTTTCAAAAGCCACCAGCTCCAAAAAACCTTTTTTCAAAATGGCTGTCCTAGGATAGTTTCCCACGGTTAAGACTTGTCTAACTAGAATTGTCTTGTGCCTCTTTAAAGATAAGCCTTTGATACCAACTCATTACAACAGGTAGTGTCCCGTGTTTGTTATGCAATACAGTACATAGGGGCTGACACTTTAGTGGGTACAGTGTAGTCTACGTAGTGCTTTTTAGAAAAGCCCAGAAATAACTACTGAATACTTTTCATGCCCCTGCTCATCATGCAAAGTTATATCCAACAACAATTACTCTTGTTGATATAACAATGCTTCCAGGTATATGTGGGATTTAGAATTTGCAGAAGTCTTTAATATAAGCCAAGCGTCCATGCAAGCATTGTGAATCTGCTGTGTGCCAAGTGCGGCCTTGGACTCTAACAACCAATTATATCTTTTCTAATATTAGGGAATTTCATTTCATGAAATATAACTCTAATATAGTTTGACAGATTTTATAATGGTGATATAAGAGACATTATACCACAGCTATACACAGTGAATTAAACACAAGTAAGGGTCACATGACTTGTCCCTGGCATCAAGGGGAGGGAGAAGGTGGTGGTGGAAGTGTCTTCTTGAGTAAGGAAGGCTTCACCCAACAAAGGAGTGAGCTTGAACGGAGACCATTTGGTGAATAGGCAAGTTGTCTTCTGAGAAACTGTTGAAAAAGTTGACTCAGTTGACCTCATCAGAAAAAAAAAAAAATTAGGAGCTAATTTTGTTGTCTGAATTTAAAGTTTTAGGAAATCCAACTATATGACTTCTATACTCAATAGTCTTATAGGATACTTGGACATTTAGGGCAGGATTGTTGGGCTAAGGGACCACAGATTATGGGGTCGATCACCCTCCCAAGTAAGATTCAAATGCAAAAAGAAAATGTGAAAAGGTGAGCCAGGAAGAAAACATGAGAGGAGGTGGCTTCAGATGAACTATGGAAAGAAAAACAAGATTCAGGAGAAAGGAAAATGTGCAGAGGCTCCAGGTAACGCCATGGTAGTTGGTGGGAAACAGTGAAGAAGAACTATCCAACCTCACAAAAAGAAAACCTACGCTTTATTGATGGCTTTCTAGCGGTGGCTTATTAACCTGTTTATGCCTGAGGTTGCAATTTTTTGAATTTTTACCATCAGACATTGGTGATGACTTTGAACAGCAGGGTATAAATAACTCCTACATGCTGAACCTTCTAGTAATGGAACATGAGGCATTAATTGCTAAACACTCTTCCTGGTATTTTGTTCATTTTATTTTATGAGTATCCCAGGGATGTAGCAATTTCTCTGAATTGCATGTGACAACAGAAATACATCCAAGTTGGACTTTCCTGTACTGTGAATTCTTAGCCTGTTCATTAATTCAGAATGTTCAAACTGTTGATTTTATTTGGTCATTTCTAATAATTTTCTTTAAGCTTTTCTCTATCTCAACCCGAAAATGACCTTTATATTATAAACCTATTTTTATGCTGTCATGCTTCATATTTTCTATGAAAGTCTGAACCTCCACTTGTTGTATCATCTTTTTCTAATAAATAATGTTCGCATTTATGCCTTTAAACTGACATTTAAATTTGTTTCTGAGTCAAGTTGTCTATGTTCTCTGTAATAATAATTAATTTTACATTGTTTAATGTTTAATTTCAATAAAATCATATACTCTTTCATACCGATGGTGATTTCAGTATTAGTGGGACAGTGGTTAGGCTCTAAGGCTTAATCCGTGGATACATCTCTTCAAATAGAGGCAAGCATTACACTGATGGTGACTGGTTTCAATACCAACCTGGCTGTTTTCATCAGTCTTTTGATTTGGTCCTGTAACAATATACAGAGTTAACCTCTGTCTTCTCAGTGTCAATCTTTTATTCTGACAATTATTTCCACTATACTTTTCCTGAGACACCATCTCCTATTTTCATAGCAAAAATCAAATATATGATCTTTCCATTTTGGATCTGAACCCTTGGGGTCATTCTCTGAGCAACGCTATTTTTTTCCAACGTATGGCTAATCAAATAATCCCTGTGTACAACAGTTACACAAGTTATCCTCAAGTCACACTTTGTGTCATTTCCCACTAAAATGGTCATACGTTAGATGTACACCATCTACTCTATCACTTTTCCTGTTCCTCTAACCCCCAGGGTAACTGATCAGACCCAGCCTCCTTTGATTTGTGCCCTTTTTTGTAGCATCTGGTGTTGTGTTCCCATCTCCCCTCCTGTGTTCTGCAGAATTTCTGCTGTAAAATTATTTTTTCACCCTCTTTTACCATTCCATCTGCTAAATATAGTTACCCCTTTACAAATATGTGATTATTTCTTTCAGTTCAAACGCAGGTTTTTTCTTCTCTCTCAATAATTTCATTCACTTTGATAACTTGAGCTGGAATTGGGCACATCCCCCTGGCACAGAGTAAGTGCTCAATAAATATTTATAAAATTAATTACAGAGCCTCTATGGTAATTGGGCTCTGATCATAATTCATACCCGAACCTCTCTCTTGAACTCTAGTCCTGAATTTCCATCCGTCTCTTGGGTGTTTCCAAGATTTCTCGTGAACACCACAAACGTGACTTAAACATTTATGCTTATGTTAAAAAAAAACTTAAAAATTATTGGTCTCAACTTCTAGGGTTGGCTCCAACCCAAAAAACACTGTATCACTTTAACCAAATCTTTGTTCACTACTGAAGAGTGATATCATTTGGAGAATACTGCTACACAAGTCAAGAGTTTAAATATTATTTTAGGGACTGTCTTTACAATGTATCTTGATTTGAATGACTTCTTTTCCTGAAATTAATTTAATATCTTTAATGTCACCAGATAGCCATTATCTATTAATGTATTACTTAGCAGAGCCAATTATGTGTGAGTTACTTTTATTCTAGTGGGGAGTGCATAGAAAGACAAAATCTCAAGTCAATACCATGTGGAAACGACGTACCTGTAATATGATGGAGAGAATCACTAAAGATAATTTATTTTTTTAACTTTTAATTTTTTTTTTGTAAACGGAGTCTCACTGTCTCACCCAGGCTGGAGTGCTGTGGTGCGATCTCGGCTCACTACAACCTCTGCCTCTCAGGCTTAAGCGATTCTCATGCCTCAGCCTCCCGAGTAGCTGTGATTACAGGCACGTGCCACCATGCCCAGCTGATTTTTTGTATTTTCAGTAGAGACAGGGTTTCGCCATGTTGGCCAAGCTGGTCTTGAACTCCTGACATCAGGTGATGTGCCTGCCTTGGCCTCTCAGACTGCTGGGATTAGAGGCGTGAGCCACTACGCCCAGCCTCAAGATAATTTAGAGACACTTGTCAATGAGGCCTTCCTGACAAGGTTATTTGGAGATTTCAATGGTGAGAAGGAGGTTAGCATGTACGACGACAGCAGGAAAGAGGACCCCACCATGAACAGGACCTGCACAGGCCTCTGGACAATGGTTAGTGTTTAGCATTATGCTATGTCCATGGGATGGCATTAAAGGACAGGTCAGCGAGAAGACCTCATGCATTAATTTTAAAACATCACTTTGTGTGAGAGATATCTAAAATCCTAGTGCACGAGTGGAAACATGGAGGCATTAGTAAACAATTTTCGGTTTGTGTGAAACAATTGTGGCTTTTCCTAGAGTGATAAGAGTCCATGAGAGAGGAAGGACCAGTGGTATATTTTGGAGGTGGAATCAACACAGCTGGAAGATGGCTTAGCAAAAGAGGCAAAGGGAAGATCAGGAACAGTTCCCAGGTGCATGCATTGAGCAATTCACTAGCTGGGATGAGAAAGACAGAGAAACAGGGTAGAGAATACAAGGCCACCCAAGAAATCCTCAGTGCACACCCAGCGCATCTCAGGTAAGACACCATGGGGCTAAGTGAGAACGAGAAGAGCAAAAGTAGCTTGGGGTAACAAGTAAGAATATTTGGTACTGGATGTGGGAGGAATAAGTAGGCTTCTTGATAGAACATGTGAGTGCACAGTTCACACCACACGGTTGACTGCACAGGCGCCCAGAGGAGCCCTTGCGGTGCTCTCCTCTGCCATGCCATGTGCCTGCAGCGGGAGGCCAGTGATTGTCCAGCTTTTCCCATGATCGAAAAGCCAAACTTTAGTTTGGGGAAATCACTTCATTTAAACAAGACAGGAATACAACAGACAAGACAGAGAAGAGAAATGTAAAGAGCAGAGGAATATCACTGAAGCTCCATCCGTGATTCTGCATTTCAATTTGCCTTTAGTCTGTGCCCCATAAATATTTCAAATACAACATATATAAAATGAAATGTATCAACACCTGCTCTGGAGAATTTTCTGTTAAACATGGCTTATTGAATATACTCATGGACTTACCACTTCTTGCTCAAAAATGTTTCCAAGGCACAAAAAAAGCCCATCTCTACAAGGAAAGTGAGGAAAAAAAAAAAAAACACACAGTGACAGCAGCAAAACTTGAGAAGCCACTGGGTTAACAGACAACTGGAACTGACTTAGCAGAATTGATAAAGCTGGAATTTAAATGGGTGATTTGGGAATTCCTAAAGCAAGCCAATTTGCAGCACAGAATCCCAGGAAGGCTCAAGAGCAGGAGGCCTCAGATGTGTCTGAAAACATGTGAAAACAGGGCTCCAAAAGAAAGACCTCTGAGAACACTGAATAAGACAATTTCACATCCCCTGACACCATCTGCTACCACTTGATGGGAGAGGCACTGCCATTCCCACATTCCAGCAGAAGACTGGAGGCTTTCTCTCCAGAGATGCTGAGTTAGACTCTGGGATGCTGGGCTAACCTACATTGAGATTAACAGAAAAGATGCATTCTGAAAGTGGGCCTCCAAAGCTCCTTTCCCACTTGGCTCTGATAATTCTTATAGGAATTCTTACTGCACTCAGGAAGGACATCAGAGAATTCTTGGCAGAGGAAATTCACCAGAGCACAGAAAATGCCTAGAGAAGCTAATGCGAGGAACCAGTAATAATACTGTCTGGCACATCTATCTACAATGGGTGAAGCTCTCCACCCAACAGTCTGTCCCCACACCACATAAACCTGTGCATTTTAGTTCTCTAGAGTGTGAGAAGACATCAAAGTCCATCAATCAGTTAGAAAAGCCAACAGTGGAAGAAAGATCAAACCAACAAACAAAAACAGAAGCAAGTAGAAGAGAACCTTCACAGAGCCTTACCACCATCTCAAACCCCCTTCTGTGTCTACACTCACAAGCTCTACTGGATAACTCAATCAACATTCCTGTAACAGGCAGAAAGTTATGATGGGCCAGCTAATCTTTTCCCAGTTATGATTTTCCCAGGTATTGCTTTTAATTTTTAGGCAATTTGGAAAACTTGGGGGATACAGTAGGTATCACTGTTTTGCCTCAATCTTATTCTGTAAACAGAGTAAGAAGCTTCCATCTTATTCTGTAAAGTGAGGTCTTTGTGCATTGTGTAGTACCTGGTCCATCATATGTTCTCAGTAAGTCAGCCAATAATATAGTTGTTAATATTATTATTGTTAAATAATCAAGAAAACATAAAAACCACAGAAGTACAGAAAGAGGTTAAAGGCTATTACTTTAAAAATCTGATTGTCCAAAGCCTTGCTGCTCCCACAAATCAACAACTGTCATTTAAATTTCTGAATCAATGTGACGGCAGATATCAAATTCAGTATCACAACTATTCAGTTATGCCTCTATCTGGTTTGCTTCTGTAGGTGATAAAAAGTGATCAAACACTCTTTCTGCCCAGATGGAGGTTATAGTTTACCCCACCGAGTCATCATTAAGGGCTGGTGGAGCCTGAGGATTTTGCCAGACTAAGAGTTGCTGAAAATACCATGAGGACACTTAATTTGTTTTGGTCACTAGATATAACCAACAAAACTATGGGCAAGTGAAAGTTACTCAAAGGGTTTGTGATCCAAGTTCTAAAAAGACCTTTCTTAGAAAAAAAAAATAATTTGGGGTTTGAAAAGCTGAAGTTAAATTAAAGCAAATAAATAGACAAAAATATAATAATAAGAAGAAGAACTGACAACAGGCTTCCTGCATTGGACATTGGACAGCCGCCTACACAGTTGGTTCCCTCCCGCCCCGCCCTGAGCATTTGTGGTAGCAAGTGGCTCAGTAAGACCTTGGGGAAAGGAGGGCAACGCCACCCAGAGGAACCTCTGGGAGTTAATAAAAGTCACTTCTGAACCCCAAGAAAAGCCACAAATGAAATCTTTGCTTCTTGGATATTTGTCTTTTTCTATCAACTGACATTCTGAGCATCCAGACTTTTCACCTCGAAATTCACCTAGACACTGGTGGGGACTCTGAAGAACACTGCTGTCTCAGAACAACTTAAACTCCTACCTGTAGTCCATCCATCAAGTAAATTCAGCTGTCACCAAGGTAAGCAGGAACGGGCGTCATCACCAGGGATACCTGATGAATAGGCTGACCCCTGGCCCAGACCATGGCCTGGCTGGGAAGGATAATTGGTAGAGATGATTTCACAGGGCGTAATCTACCACACCACTGCTCGTTAACAACCACCAGGAGAGCTGGCCTGCAAGGAAGGACCTATGTCACCTGAATGTTCACTAATGCAGATTGATTGACCATGGGAAAGACTAGATGAGGAGCCAGGACTTAGCGAGTTAAACCCCAGTCTGTCTGTGCTCTTGGAAAAGTCATTTAACTTCCAGAGCCCGAATATTTTTTTGTTATCTGAAAAATGAGGAATTTGGGTTGGATTCTCAGAACATTTCTAGCAAAGGTGACCTAGTCTGATGCAAATTAAAAAGCCCCTTGGCCAATACAACCAGTGAAACTGTTTGTTTTCTTTTTTTGTTGAGACTGATAATGAACGTGTAAAGGTCCCTAAAAGTCCTGCGTGGAAAATTAAAATGTTTATCACTATTTCTCTTCCAGATGGTTAATAACATCCAGGGGTCCTTTGTGCTTGAACATACTAGCCCAACCACTTTTGAGAGCCTTTCTAGTAAAATTCTTTAAACCCAAACTCTTATCCCAGGTACATTATTTTAACAAAACATGCATACGTAACCCTACTCAAGCAGGATTAGGGGCTGGTGGAGCTGACCTGAGGATTTCGCCAGGCTAAGAGTAACTGAATATACCATGAGGACACTTAACTTTGTTTTGCTCACTAGACATAACCGCAAAACTATAGACAAGTGAAAGTTATGCAAACGGTTTGAGATCGAAGTCCTAAAAAGGCCTTTTTCAGAAAAAAAATAATTCAAACATGCTTACATACTTTATTCATAATTGTGGTAAAATATACAAAACATTAACATATTTTAACCAGTCCAAGCGCACATTTTGGCGACCTTAGGTACATGTACGATGTTGGGCAATAGCACATATTTTTCTGCCAATTCAACCTCAGAAAGTCATATTTAAATACACGTAGGAAAACTTTTAAAGCTTATTCTCAGAGGCCAGGCTGGAGAATAGTTGCTATGACCCATCTACACTCTCAGTTCAGTGTCTACTAAATGCCCTCTTTGCCCAAGTTACCCGGCTAGGAGCTCAAGGGAAGAAGTCCCGTGGTGCTTCAGTGGTGCCTCAGGAGTTCCACCACTCTGCAAAGGTTATGACTTCAGACTGAATTTGCATCCATAGTGAACAGGGAGATAAGTGGATAGAATTCCCCACTGCTCACTTTCAGATGCATGGAGATGAATTATTAATATAGCTTCTTTTTTCCTCCCTAGCTTTTGGTGCATTCTCCCCATAGTATTGACCTGTAGTAGTCAAAACTCTTACAAAGTTAAAATGTTTGCTCATAATATTCCTCATCATGGGAGGATATATAGGGCGCTGTGGCTCACCCCTGCAATCCCAGCACTTTGGGATGCCAAGGCAGGTGGATCAATTGAGGTCAAGAGTCCAAGGCCAGTCTTCCCAACATTGTGAAACCCCATCACTACTAAAACTGAAAAAAAAAAAAAAAATAGTTGGGCGTGGTGGCACGCAGCTGAAATCCCAGCTATTGGGGAGGCTGAGGCAGGAGAATCGCTTGAACCCTAGAAGCAGAAGCTGCAGTGAGCTGAGATCACACCACTGCACTCCAGCCTGGGGAACAGAGTGACACTCCACCCCAAAAAAAGAAAAATCCTGAAATTCACTGTATTTGTTCATGTCAGAGCACCTCCATTGTACCAGTTAAGGATACATGGCATCTCAGTGAACAGCTCCATAAACTAGTGAGGGGATGTGAAAGGAGAATCAATGACAAACCACTATTTTCCTCAAAATAGAAAAAAATATTCTTTAATCATGTTTTAAACTTTCTTTTCTGAATCATCAACAGAGACTTGTTGATTATATTTTAATTTCCGCCTAAAATATGTAATTAACTTAATATACATCGTGTTTCTCATGAATTTCTAGTTCGTAACCTTCTAGATAAGAACATTTTCATACACTATTCTGATGAGTATTTGTTTAGAAATAATAAAATACAAAATGCTTCAAGTTTATACGAAGCAACTCATCACTTGTTTGTTTAATTCCTTTTTGCCTCTATTTTTTCTTCTTCCTTAGCATGGCTGTTAAGAGCCTAAATACATCACGTTTTTATTTGAGAGGAAATATGCTGTTGTCCATTTTCCTGTCTGGTCTGCATCATAATCAGAGAAGTTAAAAGCAGGAAAGTGGTGATGGCTTAGAAAACTGTCTCACCAGGCAAGGATGTTATCCTGACAAACTGCCACAAGATGGCGGCTTCTGAGTAAAGGTTTCAATGGGGCCAATCTATTCAAATCTATTCAGAGTGAAATTAATATTTTATTGCATGACATTCTTAGATGTAAAGTGGCACAATATGATCCGCCTAAATGAAAGTTTTAACTGTGCATATACTTGGATTCTTCTATTAAGATTAAAATTAATTATAATTGTCTAATAATTTCTTATTTGGTAGAATTTATTTGAACATGAATTTCATATTGAGCTATTTGATGGATTCAAGTTCTACAGGTATGTTAAAATACATTTACCCATGAATATTTAGTGTTACCTACTTGGGTAAGCTGGAAGGTTAGTAACTTTTTCCAGTCTCACCCCTTCGCAGATGACTATCAATTGTTTTATTTTATTCATTTTTTATTTCTTTTTTCTTGAGATAGAGTCTCCCTCTGCCACCCAGGCTGGAGTGCAGTGGCGAGATCTTAGCTCACTGCAACCTCTGCCTCCTGGGTTCAAAAGTTTCTCCTCCTTTTGCATCCCAAGTAGCTGGGACTACATGTGCACCATCGTGCCCAACTAATTTTTGTATTTTTAGTAGAGACGGGGTTTCTTCATGTTGGCCAGGCTGGCCTTGAACTCCTGACCTCCTCGGCCTCCAAAAGCACTGGGATTACAGGCGTGAGCCACTGAGCCCAGCCAGGACCCCTGATTTTAAAGCGTGAACCTGGACTTTTCCATGAAATACAGACACATATATCCGACTGTCTTCTCAACCACCTTGGATATCAGACTAAGCTTTCCCAAACCTGATTCCTGACGTGCTCCCAAGTCTGCTTTCCCACACAGTCTTCCCTCTTTCTAGCTGGGCAGGACAAACACCCGGAGTCAACTTTTATTCCTCCTTTTCTGTCAAATACCAAATCAGCACGTTGGCCAATTCAGCTAGTCCTACTCAAAAGATGCTGAGATGCTGAGCAATCCTCCCAACCTCATTCTTCAGTGGCCTGAGCCACCATTATCACCTGAATGAGTCCAATGTGCTTCTTTCTTATTCACTTTTGTGCCATCATCAATACAGCAGCCTGAAGATTCTCTTACATCACAAGCTAGATTGTATCTACCACAATCACTCATTATCTTTTGAACAACTTTACAGAAGACTCACAATCATCAACAAGTACTTACCAAAGAAAGAAAATTTTGACTTCATATAATTCTACTGTAGCTTTTTTCCTCTTATTTCTCACACTTACCCAGCATTCCCCATTCTCAGCACCTAACAGCTGTTTCCACTGCCTGAAGGCTCTTCTCCAGGTGCCCTCATAGTTCACTCCTCTTCTCCAGCTGCTGAAAGCCCATCTTCTTAGTGAAGTCCATTCTCACCATCTGATGTACAGCCTCAGCCCCTTCCTGCTGCTTCACCAACCCCATAACTCTGCTATCCTGCTTCTACATAGCACAACACAATGGGACCCACTAAGTGTTTAATTACTCACTTCTTCCTTTTTTCCCTCACAAATGTATGAATTCCAAGAGGGCTGGGATTTTATCGCTTTGTCTGTGTTCTACCCCAGTGTTGAAATCTGTGTATGGCTTTGAGTGACAATAATGTTTATTGAGTGAGTGAATATCTTACATTCTAATATCAAGAGACTTTTACATCCTAAAGCCTACATTATAACACTTAAGTCTGTAATAAATTCATATAATTTTGCTATTCAACATTTTAAGAACATCGTATGCGTGTACATGCACTCATGTGTGTATATAAGCTTATTAGACTACAAGCCTTATAAACATTTTTCTAAAATTATATCATCCGGGAATGTGATAACATATTGCAGTTTTGGATATGTTTGAATTGATATTCTAAGCCAAATTATCTTAAGATCTAGAGTTTCTTTCTAATCTTAATAAATGTTTGGGTTGCTCGACAATAGATTTATATTGTTGAGTGAGTATCTTACATTCTAGATTTATTTTTATTAAAACATGTAATCCTCAATTAATCTATCCAATTAATCTATCCATTGCATAAATAAAATCAAGCCCAGTAAATTCTGGCGAACTGTCTGAGGTCAGACAACTAATAAATAAATGATCTTGTATATAATCCAAGGGCTAAGTCTAACCTATGACTTAAAATATTTATTAAATTATATCCCAATCAATAACTATTAAACTCTGCTCAAAGTAGATATAATGGCTACTGTCCTTTCCTACATACAGGGTTTTTAGGCCAGTTGCTCAATTACATTGTACAATAAAGTCCAATCATAAAACACATCTTTAATGTTCATGGCTGTTACGTATCAAGACGTTTTTAAACCCCCAAATTTGTGACTACCTAGTAGCTCATAATTTTCTCCATCAACATTATAAATTACTACCTAATATTAATTTTCCTAGACCTTTAATGACTATAAATATAAAGCCAATTACAAGCTACTGAAATAAATTCTATCAATTTTCTGACTTTCAAGTAATTTTTACCTCTCATACTTCAGCAGCTTTTGCAGGGTCAAAATCTATTTTTTTGTAGTAACAATCAATTATAAATGCATTAATGGCACTAATGAGTCAGCACCAAATTCAAGATTTTATTCTATGATTTTTTAATCTTTTTTTTTCTAGTTGGAAAACATTTACTTAGATTATTTCATTAGCAACATCAATACTAGTATTTGGCTTCATCACACACACATTCACAGAGCAAAAACTTTCCAACCTGCTACCCTGGGAAAAATGGGGAAAGTGTTTTTACAAAGGTTATCCTAAATTAAACATTTCTCCACCAAGGATATATTTTGAACTACAGAAGCGTATTATGAAAACTAACAGGATATTGACACACTGAAATGTTTAAAATACACTTTAATTGTGCATTGAGTCGAATTCAAAGGCATTGTCTTATCCCTCTTTGAGGTTGCTACCGCCACGATGGAAGGAAGCCATCTGTTACCAGAGGCAGTGATGCTAAGAAAACAGCGTGAGGCTCAGAGTCATGGGTCCAACCTCACATATGACCTCAATAAATCACCTAGGATTTCTGGATAATTTTCCTCCTCTGAGACAACAGAAGCATATTTCTCTCACAAAGTTATTACAAAAATTATTATAAAAGTGATAGGTATAGAGATCAGACATTAGACAGTGAACTGTCGCAGGGCCAGCTCTCTCACACCCTTCAATTAGGAGAAATAAGAAAGGTCTATATTTTTGTTGTTCTTGTTGTTTTTAAAGGCTAAGCAATTACAACATTTTGCCTTTATTATTGTTATAAATTTGCATACAATCCCCCAACAAATGTTGCCCCAGATATCTTCTTTACTGCAGGCTCTTTCTGATAAGTAGGCTAATAACTACAAGCTCTGGGCTTATGACTACTGTTAATAAGCCAAATCTTAAGAATGTGATTGGTAGTGATGCAATATAGAAAAAGTAATTAACATTGTTGGCCATGCCACAGCCTCAGTCCACAAACTCAGGGTTCTACCTAAGAAAACTACCAGTTTAGGAAAAGCACCCAGAGTATCTATACATGTGTGTGATAAAGGATCAAACACATCAACTCCAAATACCTGTGTTTTACTAAAATTTCTCAAACTCATACATAAAATATGTGTGCTCCTTTCTTCTTTCCTTTCTTTTCTACCTCCTCCTTTCTTTCTTTTGCAAATGTCTAATCATTTTGTATAGCAAAGCCATCCACATAGGATGTTGGTATGAAACAATATGTCGGCCTGATGCTATAAGGTGTTGGAAGGAGAGGAGTAGCAATTATTCTAGTACTTGATCACATTCATGTTTCTGATACTTTCAAGATTTGCACTTTACTATTCGTTTTCTTTTCTAAACCTCAAAATCCAATTGTATTGAGAAACACTTGTCCTTTATTTATTTATCTATTTTTAAGACAGAGTCTCGCTCTGTCACCAGGCTGTAGTGCAGTGGCGTGATCTTGGCTCACTGCAACCTCTGCCTGCCGGGTTCAAGTAATTCTCCTGTCTCAGCCTCCCTAGTACCTGGGATTACAGGTGCCTGCCATCATGCCCGACTAATTTTTGTATCCTTACTAGAGACAGGGTTTCCTCATGTTGGCCAGGTTGGTCTTGAACTCCTGACCTCAGGTAATCTGCCCACCTCAGGCTCCCAAAGTGCTGGGATTACAGGCATGAGCAACTGCTCCCAGCCACACTTGTCCTTTAAATTATACACTATCTAGGAAGAATAATTGACTTGGCTTTTCTCCATTCAAAAATGGAAAATCTGAATGACTCTTGTGATCCTAACCACAGTGTCATGTCTTGCCAGAAATTAGATGAAGGGTATTTCATCACTAAATCTAACTTTCTTACCTAAAACTCTCACCTAAACTGAAGAAGACATTTTATAAAACTGTTATGTCAAGCATGATTTAACATTCATAAGATTGCCTTAACTCAGTGCTATCCAGTTAAAACCCTAATTGGAGTTTGGAAATGAATTTAATGTCAGGTGACTCGAAATCTAAAAGAAAAACATTATTTAATTTATTATTTATTTATTTAATTTATTTTAGGGGGAAGAATCTTGAATAAGTGTAAAAGGAGGAAAAGGATATTGAAGTTCACAAGAATTCTTTGTTCCAAAAAGTTTTCTGTAGTCAAGCATAATTTGGTTATTCATAAGAAAAGGAGGAAACAGGAAGAGGATAGACATGGTGTGATGTCTAGATGCACCTGCAGATCGAAACCACAAGGATATGTCGCTCTAGGTTTATTAAAGCTCATTGTTCTGTGGACTGGCACTGAACTGCACAGTTGGAAAATGCTATCACTTATCTAAACACTCCAGCTTCAAGAACAATGACACGCATTTTAATAGAAGCAACAACATTCATAATGAAAACATATCATTTTCCCCAATTTTTTTTCTTTTTGAAGTTAACACTGTTGTGACAGGGAAGATCAGCTTATTTGTACATAGAAGTGCCCAATCTCCGTAAGCCACATCTTGAATTTGAGAGTTAAATGCCTCTCTTCAGGATCTTTTTGACATATTAAAAGTATCTACATTAGTTTTTCTCAGTGACTAAGTACTATGTTCTGAATGTGTTTTCCACCAAATTCATGTGTTGAAATCCTGATCCCAAATGTGATGGTATTTGGAGGTGGGATCTTTGGAAACGATTTGATTAGGAAGAAGCAGCTTTCATGAATGGGATTAGTGCCCTTATAAAAGAGGCCCCAGAGAGCTCTCTCACACCTTCCACTGTCTGAGGACCCAGGGAGAAGGCCCTGTCTATGAACCAGGAAATGAACCCCGACCAGGACACCTTGATCTTGGACTGCCCAGGTGCTCCAGATCTGTGAGAAGCAAATTTCTGCTGTTTATAAGCTATCCAGTTCGTGGAATTTTGGTACAGCAGCCGGAAAAGACTAAGATATTAATAAAATAAAGATATAAGATCTCTGTTGAAATGCACAAATAATATCTGAGAAGCAGCAGAGTATCTTTAGGATGTTCCATGAAATTTCATTTGAGTTGGTTAATTATTATTTGGCCATATATAAAGAATCTAATCCTGGGAGTTTCAAGTGGAAGACATATCCAGTGCTTGCATGAACCCATGTCACCCTAAAATGCCTTAATGTGGTGACACTAATGCATGGAGAGGTTAAGGTAAACCTGGGGGAAACATTCAGGAGGAGGCTGGAAGGGAGATGTCACACATAAACTTCGTCTACTAACAATTTTGTCTTAAGCAGAAGCAATTCAAACCACTGTGTACCTATTACATTTGAGTTTCTGAGTACCCAGGGTAAGGAAGATGTGACCCCTGTGCCTGAGAGGTTCTGGCATCTAGTTAAGAGTCTACCATCAGCCAGTGAAACAGATAAGTCAACCATTAACCACTGCCTAAGTACTAACCTACACAAGTACATCAAGTGGTACAGGAGTTAAATGAAATGGAAGATTATTCTTCATAGGACTGAACATAGATTCCCAGGAGTTCACTCTTGACTTAGACCAAGAAAGATGAGTAGAAAAGACATCAGTAAGCGAAGGCTGCCACCAGACTAAAGCAAGAGGTTGTGAATGAACAAAACTTACAAGGAGTGATCCATGAGACCCATCCATAGAGCTGGGGATCACAGGCACAAGTTTAGAAATGGCGCGAGGCTCCTGAAGTGGCCTCCCTGCAGAACTGGAAGATGTGTTGCAGCCCCCGGCATTCCTGAACCACCTCACTCTGCTCTTCCATGGAAACTATCTTTGCTACCAAGATGTCCATTTCTCTGTGCGGCCATCTGAGATCTGCTTATCCTTGAGGTCTGAACTCAGCAGTCTACACTAGATACCACTTCTAAATCTTCCTGTCCCATCTTTTGGACATTCCTTTAGTACAATTCAGTGCTGCTTTTTTAATTGAGTGTTTATATTTACACTTTATTCACCATTTTATTCTAGGACATGGAAGATTGTACCTGACGAATAGATGGCAGGTGCTAAATAAATGCTGGTTAATGAATGAATGGTGTGGTGTACGGCCACACAGTGTTGTTGCTGCTGCTGAAAACGGGAGTTGTGGCTGCTCCCAGAACAAAACATCTGGGCTAACTTGCACACAGATAATCATTACAAACTGGTGGTTGGAGAGATAAGGACAGTCTCCGCACTGTGGGTGCCTTCTTGCTCTGTCCCCATGTAGTTTTTCCTCAGTGTTCGAACCAAAAACAGGAATGGAGCTCTGTGTTGTCTATTCTAACTGATGTGCTGATCTTGATTTTAAGGGTGGGGTGTTCATGACCTCGCGTAATCTCAATTTTATCCCAAAAGCTCTAAATACCATCATACTGGTGGGAGTTAAGTCTTCAACATATGAATTTAAGGGGACACATTCCGTCCATAAGAGTCCCTCTCCAGGGGACTTCAAGAATAGAAAAAATATCTTGCTTTAATCCTAGAACAAAGACTTCCTCCATCTCCACCCACAGTGTGTGTGAGTCATCTTTCAGAGGCATCTCTCTCCTGTCCAAACTCAAGAATGGACCAAGGGTGCAAAAAAGAAAATAAACAACTTCATTTTTGTTAGATTTCATAGGCTACATGATAAAACTCACATGCAAAAATGCACTAAAAAAAGAAACTTTACAATTTATATAGCCACTCATACACATTTCTCAAAAGACATGATTTTTTTTTTTTTAACTCAGGGTACTTAGCACATCTAATGCCCTAAAGCCTATCTAGTATGCTACGTCCACATGCACCTGCTAAGTGTGATTTGGAAGCCAAATTCACTTCCTTTTTTAAACAAATCTTCTAAGTAATGGTACATACATGAATCTACTAAAAGTGGTCAGAATATTTTCTTGTGCTTTTATTAAGAATTCCATCTAGTCTTTTCTTGCAGGACTCACATGGCACTGGCCTGCTCAACTTACTATGGAACCGAAATGCATCGGCCCTTTTAAAATGGGTCAGCCTGTTGCCATGTTTTCCTGACACATTTTATTTATTCTTGTGATATGTAGGTTCTCACATGCAGGTGAAATGAGGAAAAATTTGACCCCCATGTGGACCCCTGGTCTTTTTCTTTTTTGATTTTAAACATTTGTTTTTGTAACTTGAGAACACTCAGAGAAGAGACATCCTGCTATCCTTTGATTCTAACTGAGGATTGGTGGAATCGCCTGACAGACCCGAAGCTCAGCCGCACCTTCAGCCAACAAACCATTTGTGTGTACAGTGAAATTAACCCAGTTGCCAAAATGCAAAGCTACCTAGCAAATGATTCGTGATAATGACTGTAAGCAAAGAGGTTAATGGATATTGTTTTCTTTTTTAAATTTCATTTTTTCCAGGTTTCCTGTAGACCCAGCACATGGCCTCAAACGGTGGAATAAAAACACCGTGTGTTATCAGTAAGCTCTCCCATCAGGAACTGAAACGCCACGGTCAACACCTGATGTACGTGCGCTGGAATTCATAGATCTATAATCCATCTCATCACCTACCTTCCTGAGGGGCTTTACCTGTAACTGGCACACTGATCGGAATTCTAACAGAAATTAGAATGCAGGGAAGAGTATAGTATAGTACTTTAGCGCATGACTCAGACAAACTAAGGTTTCATCCCCACTCGGAGAAAGGGGTGAAGATGAGACGAAGCACCCACTCTAGCCAGTCAAGAATTTTTCTCCTACACCCCCGGTAACACTGTGACATTTAACAACAAAACAGAACTGGCTGTATTCATGCGCCAGAGTAGGGATCTGAGATGATTTGCTCAAAAAAGTTAGCGAGAGTTCATGTGACTTATAAAAATTCAACGTGATAGAAAGTTTTCAATACTAAATGAGCTGACAAATTTAAGCTTAGGGTCTAAAACTACCTTTTAAAAGAATTCAGCCGAAATCAGTGTGAAATTAATGAATTGCATGCTTATTTAAACTCTTCAAGCTTTGATTCTTTTATCTGTAAAATGGCAACAATCACTGTGCCTTCGAAGACTGCTAGATTAAAATGGCTTATCTCAATACATTTTACAAGGTGGGCAATTACTAAATATTAGCCCGAATTATAAAGTCTATGTCGCTTTCCAAATATATACGTCACTGAATAAAATAGAAGAGAAGCATCACTGACAGGCCAGGCAATGGTATAAATTCAAATTCCAGGCCTCTCAGCTAAAATTGTAATCAGAAACAAGTTCAAGTTATATTTCCTCATGAAGCAGTTACACTGAGGATCCATTATTTCCTCACACATACAAGACCTTAAATGGCGCTCCACTGCTTCATGGATATGTGTGTTGCCGTGGAGAGATTAAAACCTCCTCATGATTAGGCCCACAATTTTATTCTTCACTATCCTCCATCAAGAACTAGCTACTCTTCATGAAAGCCCTGAAGAAATTCTTATTGATTGAAACTCATCAAGCTCCCCTCTCCTTTCTGTATCTGCACCAACTTTGCAAATCAATTGTTTAATTAATTCCCAAGTAGACAACCTGCCCTTTGGTCCTGAAGAAATTCAGAGTGAGGGCATTTATATTAAGAAACAAATATTGAGAGGGAATGTTAACTCCTTAAACAGTGAATAAACTAATAATTCAACAGAAAACATTATCTCTGAGACTCAATTTCCATTTATATAAAATGAGATATTGATACACACCCAGGCACTTTGTTGTGAATATTAAATATGTGTACCCTAAACGGTTAGAGCTTTGAAGCGGGGAATATGGTAATATGGCTAAATGGTCTTCACTCTTGAACATGATGCTATACTGCAGTCAATACTACTTTTTTTTTACTTGGAGTCTTGCTCTGTTGACCAAGCTAGAGTGCAATAATGTCATCACAACTCAGTGCAGCCTCAACCTCCTGCCTCAGCCTTTCTCGTAGCTGAGACTAGAGGTTTGCACCACCATGCCCAGCTAATTTTACTTTTTGTAGAGATGGGGTTTTGCTACGTTGACCAGGCTAGTCTCAAATTCTTGGGCTCAAGTGATCCTTCTTCCTCAGCCTCCCAAAGTGCTGAGATTATAGACATGGGCCACAATACCTGGCCCAAAAATAATTTTTAAGAAAGGAAGCTTTACGTGGTATTAGTTTTGTCTGGACAGTGCCTTATGTCCCTTAAATAAAAGTCTACCTAAATAATAAAATGTGAAGCTTTCCTCACACTGGGGGAGAAGTAGACTCTCCAGGAGCTGTCTGCTGGGTTGGCTCAGGGTGACAGAGGCATGCACAGGCCTACTGGGCTGCACAAACCACATCTTGTGCTCATCTTTTCCAACATGTTGCTTAATTTTTCTACCCTAGGAGGCCTCAAGAGATTGTAAAGGTTTTAAGATTGAGACACGATTTTTTCAGTCAAGTTTGCCCCTGGCCTAAAAATGTCTGGTAAGCCCAGTCCTGAAACCCCAAAGGACATCTGAGAATACCAAGTGCATCGATACCAACACACTAACATGCTATAAAATGGGCTGACGGTCTTCTATGTGCCAAGCCCTGTGATTCTTTCACCACGAACTAGAGACATGAATGAATGTGATTCCTCCTCCTCAGCTTCGTCCTTCCCAGCATGTGCTAGAGGGTAGTCCTCTAGCTCTCAGAGAGGAGTGGGGTAGCTGAAAGCACATTTGCTAACTCCACCATGAGCACACATGGTGTACCCTAGAGTCAAAACCAGTACTGCAATTCCCTTATGGACAAAGATGGGCGCACACTGCATTAGGTTAAGGATGCACATTAGGAGGTGACTACAGGCACAGGCCCCATGGTCAGACAGTTTTGAGGTTGATTCTGCTGGTGATTAGTTAGACAATGTGTCCACATTACTTAACTCTAAAGGAATTCAGTCTTCTCACTTATAAAATAGGAAGAATGAAACCAATGAGGTCATTCCTGTGTCATGAAGCCAACGAGCCTGGACTATCCTTGGCCCTCAATACATGTTAGCTGTTTGGGGCAGGTCAATAGTATCCTTCTCTTGCTTCCAACTGAAGTTTTCACTCCCATTATATTCACAGTTGGGTAAAGAAGACTTAGGCAATAACTTACGTAAATGCTTTGGCCCACAGTCAGTCATACTAATAAGTAAATTTTTAAAAATCGATAGCAAATGGCAAATGCATTTTTGAGTTTCTAGGTTCCATTTATTAGTAGTTCTACATATGATTTTCTACCCTGTTCTCCTGCAGAGAGTAGACAGCTCAGAGTCCCATTTTCCTGCCTCCCATCACTATGGCTACAGGATTAGGTATGAAAATCTGGTTTTGCTGAAGTATCACACATCCCTGAACAAAAATAACTTCAAATGTGTAAACTTATGTCACATAGTATTTTCTTAAGGGAGATTATGCGTGGGTTAAAAGAAATTATTTCCCAATTAAAATCATTACATTCTCCACCAGACTTGAATGAATCATCTTCTTACATTAGAGATACAGTTGAGTCTCAGATTTCACATCCTGCCAAACTCAGAATTCCATTACATTGGATGCTGAGGTTGGATGCACTCGGTTGCATCAATTTCTTCTTTTTGTAAGGGCAACACCAGTGGTATCTTAGGAGAAGACTCCTCTGCCCTTCGCCCTTGGTGGAGCTGCCAATGAAGCTGTTTTCTCATTTGGCCATGGTTGGGATCTAACTGTGATTCATCTTAACTCCTCTTTCTCCTGGAGGCTGGGTCCTGGAGCCATCAGTGCAAGAAGAGATGTAGCACCCTCAGCTCAGCTGCCCCACCCCAGCCTGGTCCTCAGAGCTCGTTCTGGTGCTTCAAAAGCCATTCCAGCATGTTGTGTGCAACCCATAACCCTCCAGTAAACCCCCTCGTCACCTGCCTGCCTTAGAAAGCATTTCCACCTAGAGAACCCAAAGTCTTGGAGCCACGCTTGGGGTCACAGATCACTGCATTATGTTGGGTGGCAGAGCATTGCATTATGTTGAGAGGCAGAGCATTGCGTTATGTTGGGTGGCAGAGCATTGCATTATGTTGGGAGGCAGAGCACTGCATTATGTTGGGTGGCAGAGCACTGCATTATGGTGGGATACAGAGCACTGCATTATGTTGGGTGGCAAAGCATTGCATTATGTTGGGTGGCAGAGCATTGCATTATGTTGGGTGGCAGAGCACTGCATTATGTTGGGAGGCAGAGCACTGCATTATGTTGGGTGGCAGAGCATTGCATTATGTTGGGTGGCAGAGCATTGCATTATGTTGGGTGGCAGAGCATTGCATTATGTTGTTTTGGGAAAACTGGTTGCTTTATCATGGAAAGGAGGGTGGTGGTTTCTTAATGATGACAATGGTGTATCTTCCACATTAGTTCCGTATTCACAGAAAAGTTCAAGATATTTACACAATTTCTGCATGAATGTGTCTACACTGTTTTGGAATATAGTGAAAAACAAAGTATCCTTATCCTTTGCAGTATTAACAGCTGGCATAAGTAAAATAGAGTTGAATTAGTAAGTCATAACAAAAAATAATGCACTTTTAAATCCAAACCTCTTTTACCAGTGATTTCTTAAAATACAGCGTGCTCTGTGTTTTCAAGAAGTCGTAGATATTTCTTGACAAGAAAATCATGCATTTTTATTATTCAATTAAGCTTTAAATAAAGCATCTTATTTAAATAGTAAACCAAATGTTGATTGTTATTTTTCTGTCTAAAACTAAAATAAATATTATCTAAATCCAGATTTCTAAATAAACAAGGCCACTGAGGTTCCCTTAATTGTGATTTTGAAAACTTGCCAGAGAGCGTAGCTTATGCCACCCTGTTTCATGAGGAGCTGGCAGCTTTTTCACTGGGAAACCCCCAATTGCTTTGACCCTTAGCATCTTGGACAAGTTAAACTTTTGGTGTTGCTGCATCTTTGCTAAAAACGAAGCTCCTGCATTCTGGCTATTCCCCATTTTGCAGGCATCAAAGTTGAGCACCTTTGCCTGCTCTGATCCCTGTAGACTTCAAGATTCACTTGTGAACTTATTCCACATCTCAGATAACAATCTAAAATAAGATGAAATGACACAAAGCCAGCAGCAAGAATCTGGAAACTAACTCGATTGTGTAGTATCCTCTTAGAAGCCTCTGCCTCCTGCCTTTTTATTTTATCTTTTAGCTCAAAATGAACTCCTTTCACACTGAGGATGGCTATCCAATCTCATTCCCAGTGCCTTTCAACAAGTAGTCCCCTTGAACATTCCTGGCTCCCATCCCCTAATATAAATGTACCATAATTTTAAAAATGCAGTTGATGCCAATGATGCCCTTCCTTTTTTCTTTGCCCTTTGTATTTAATTTTTTCTTATAATAAAAATGACAGCCAAAAAATATCCATACTATCTATTTTTTTTTATTTGGTGTGTTTCTGAGGGCATAGCATGGGATAGCATTTTTCAAAACATTGAGTGATGTATTCATTCAAGAGTATGGTACTGTAAAGAAAATAGTTTAAAATTATTTTTCCATTACCAACTTCTGACAATTATGCCTTCTAAATATGCTTTAAGTCTCTTCAATTCTTTCCAGCCAATGTCTCAGGGAAAACCCATCTAATTGACTTGCGTTATTTCTTAGTCTTTTAATCAAGCTACCCCTATGAATTTGATCATTGATTTATTTCTCCTCTACAAAGACATTCTCTTAACTTGTGTTTCAATGAACCCTAGCTTCACTATTGGCCCTACAGCCTGTCTTCTTAAACAAATGAAATCCTGATCATGAACTCTCTATTCAAACACAATCCACGACTTTTAGTACAGTAAAATAGAATTGGACACCCTTCATATAGACAACAGGGCCCTAAATAATCTTACCACAATTCATTGCCTTTACCTGTTGTCACCCCCTGGAAATTCTCTCACGCCTTTGCCTATTTTTCCTTCAGTTCTCACCTTCGACTCCTCAGGGAAACTCTTCCCACTTATCTTAACTAGTTGGTAGCCCCATGTTACACTTCCTCATAGCACTTTATTATCTCACTCACTACATCTCCATCTGCAGAGGTCGCTTCATGCAGTCACGGTATGTCTGTGCCCGCAGGAGGGCAGGGTCTCTAGTGCACCCCTCTATGTCCATGCTTAGCACAAAAGATACACAGAGCTGACCCTAAATACCAGGAACACAAGTTTAGAGGATTTCTATGTGGAGGAGAAATAATTCAATGATCAAAATCATTAAAAATGGTATTTCTTCCATCCGGATAAGAAATGGGATTTGGGGTGATTTTTAAGTGCAAAACAAAGAGAAAGATGGAGACAGAATGCAAGGCATAAAGACGTCATCATGAAGCTATTTCATACTGTCCTACCAATTGACTAGATACAGTATAAGTTGTCAAAGGGATTAAAATGCCAACAGTGCTTTAAAGTAAACGAGACCAATTCATTTGCCCTTTGTTTTAATGCCTTTTGTCTTTGTGAAATGAAAAAGGGTAAATTAACCTGTATCACCAGGCAGAATTTTTGCACCATCATGTCTTCTCAGAATACTCTAAGAATTATATACGTCTTTCTTAGCATATATCCACCAAATTAGATATCCTTCCAGAATCGTATATTAAAAACTTTAAATAAAACAACTGTGATTTTTTGGGGAAATTAGATAAGAAAATTGCCAATCCTTATAAACATCATCATATGTGAATGCTTTACAGTGAAGGGCAGACTGGAAAATTCATAGTAGTATAATTACAAGTGATTAGTAAACCTGAAAATCTGCAACCTCCCTAGTAATCAAAGAGCTATAAATTAGAAAACACTTCCCCCACCCAGCAAATGAGAAAAGGATAAAATGCATCATAATACTTCAAGCTATAATAGGACTATTGTTGTAAGCATAAATTGGTAGAGATTTCTAGAGAGCAATTTTCCCATTACTCTCAATATTTTTCATATTTATTAAATATCTTAAAAATACTCTTAACTAGTCTTTCCCCTTCTAATAAGTTGTCTTGAAAAGACTCAGAAATGTTAGTGAAGATATATACAAATAAACCAGACTACTGCTAGTTCACAAGGCATCTTTGTGTGTTTGGAAATAGATTCCCTCCTTCCAGGTTCACAGACCCCCACCCAGGACTCGCTCTGCGGTGAGGGGAGCCCACTCTGCCCAGCTGAGTGGCTGTCCTGCAGAGGGCAATCTCAACATCCCTGGATGGAAAGATGGTAATTTGTTCATTTATAAGGTTAAAGGAAACCTTCATTCACCAATGACGTGTGACTATTAGTGAAGTGGCTAGGTAAATTAGAGTAAAGCATCAGGACGAAATATTAAAGTCATTAAAATGTATGTTCTAAAAGGTTTTTCTGACCCATAAAAAAAGAAGAGTATGTAAAATTGCATGAAAAGTCAACATTTAAAATTTTATATATAGCGAAGGCACTAACTTGTTAAAATGCAAAGAAGCAAGAGACGAGAATGGCAGAGGTTTTATCTGAGTACACGGGTCAGGGGTAATTTTTTTCTTTCTTGTCATGAGGTCTTAGAATCCAGAACATGTTCACTGTGGAAACTCAGACAAATTGAGCAGTTGGAAAAAGGACAGGAGGGAGAGTGTTTGCATGGAGGCCTCTGCTCTGGGCTGAGGAGGACATGGCAGAGCAATAGGCTATTAGGAGAGGCGGGAAAGTGGAGATCACCAGCTTGGTTATTTTCTTACCTGGTCTCATGAACTAGGTCTGAATTTCATGGGAAAGGCTCTTGGTAAAATCTAAAATTGCTGTACTAAAGCTTCGAAAACCTATGCAATGCCCAGAGGAGCCAACAAAACAGCTTGACTTGGAGAGAATTACACATCTTCTACTGACCACTTTGCTCCTTGTTCCCTTCTAACTGACACCCTTCCCAGATTTGGCTTCTAGCCAGTATGTCTATTCAAAACAGAAACTTTCTAATTATAAACAGCAGGCTTATGTTTGTAACCAGAGAAAATAAAGGGGTAAATTACCCCTAAACAAGCATATGAGTAAATAAGTTATCCACGGAGAAATGTCTCCATGACTATTTCCTTAACCACAGAAAACATAGAAAATTATTATAGTTTCTTAAAACACATGTGTGATATTGCAACTTAATTTTTGATTAAATTTCCATCTCATGATACGGTGCATCCATAATCTGAGTCCACAAACAAGAACACCCACTTTGCCGTGTCATCATTCTATTTAGTATTCAGTAAGGAAAGAAAGAAAAGCAAATCATGACAAGGTCATCTTTACAACAAAGCAAAGATGGATAAGAGAACAGAGTAGAGATTGTGTTATTGCCTTGATTTGTGGTTCCTGTTTTCTCCCATAAACACATTACATGAGCAGAGAGTTTGCTTCCCAAAGTGACTTCCTCTAACTACCATCATCAGTAGCAGGTGGGAACGTGTTACAGGGGCAGAATTTCAGTCCCTGCCATGGATTCGGAAGCTGCATTTTAACCTGGCTGCAGGCTCTTTGTTTTTATGTTAAAGTGCAGGTAGCCCTGTTGTGGACAGCTCCGTGCATCTGAAGATGACTACTGGGTGCTGTGCGGATGAGTTTTGCGTAGCACAAGTGGATTTGTGCTGCAGGCAGCTCTGCAAGTTTCTGGCAGAACCGTTTAGGCTTAGCTGAGCTAGACCAAGCAGCAACAACAGTAACAACTAGGCTTGAAATGCTCCACAGAGAACAAGGGCACCGGGAAGAGGCCCCTGGGTCTTCGGGGAACACTGTACAGTCTTGTCTCCACGCCTGAAACTTTGCCTGGAGCTCCAAGAACTAGGATTTTAATACGAAGAAGGACCTAGAAAGGGACGTTTTTATGTTAATAGATCTTCATAAAACTAGTAGAAAAGCAGGCCTTTACATTTTTGTCAAATAATTTTTTAAGAAGCCAAAGTTACAAATGTATGATTCTGGATAATCTAAAAATAGTTTGAAGAGTGTTACCAAGTCAAATTAAGTTTTCTTTTTCTTTTCAGGTTTAATGGGAAAATACTGCATAAATATCAACTATTGTAGATCTCTCTCCCAGGAAAATAGGGCACTGAACATGACAAATTTCTTCAAAACTGATCCAAGTTATTACATGACACATTTCAATTGTTTTCTTTATTTTCACGTATCATTTCTCTATTTCCAGAAAACTCAGTTACCTCAATGGATTTTTTTTTAAAGTGAAGAATTTTGCTACTTAAAGGAAAAGAGAAGGGATATTTTATCTCTATCTATAAAAATATGTATATATATGTATGTATATGTTCTGACCTCCTTCTGGTGTCATTGTAAGAAGATCCCCCAGGGATATTAAACTCCTGATGGATATAATGGAGATAACATTTAAATCTTCCAATTTGTCATCACCATTGCTTGACAACATATAAACTTTAAAATAACCAAAAGCCTGGAGTGGAAGTAAATCGATAAACATCAAAAAGAATCACATGCACATTTAAATTATAAAATCACCATTCATCAGAAAATGTGTATTATAGCTATTTTGCCAACCGTTCTGGAATGAATAATGACCCTCAATATTTCCAATATTAACTTCACATAGAATGTTCCATGGAAATGCCTGGGTTCAGAATCTCATTCTACGTGTTATTAGTGGCATGCTGTCAAACAAGTTACTTAACACTGGTTTTCTAAACTTTAAATGGGACGAAATCAAGCACCTGCATTATTAAATGAATTATATAACTCTACATATGTTAACACAACAAACACTTTATAAACGTATGTAAGTGGGCTTGTGAGCCTGCAGACGTCTGGGGGAGGGGGAGAGATTGCAGGTACCCAGCCTGCCTTTTCTGACAGCCTGATGCACACTGACAATGGAAAGGGAAGACGAGGCACGTTAGGTGGTGCTCAATACAATCACCAGACACCCAAGTCAGCAAACAAAAACTCCTCATAAAGAGCCTAAGGTTTGACGTTTCCCAGTCCGTGGTCTCTCCATGCTGTGATGCTAAATGTGGGACGTGTAGAGGGAATATGAGTTCACAATTGATAAGCTGGTCAACAGGTTGCTCTGGTCAACAATCTGCCATAATCAAACCAAAGAAATCTTGAATTCAGATAACCAACCTACCCCGTATGAATGACAATTTCAGTTATCCTATGTGAGGTAATTTTTTCAAGTGCTCTAAGATACATACTTCTTGGTGACTAAGTCAGGCCCTATCACCCAATTCTGTTTTCATATTTCCTATTTTCTTTTTTTTTTTTTTTTTTTTTTTGAAACAGAGTCTCTCTGTCGCCCATACTGGAGTGCAGTGGCGTGATCTCTGCTCACTGCAAGCTCTGCCTCCCAGGTTCACGCCATTCTCCTGCCTCAGCCTCCCGAGTAGCTGGGACTACAGGCGCCCGCCACCACGCCCAGCTAATTTTTTGTATTTTTAGTAGAGACGGGGTTTCACCGTGTTAGCCAGGTTGGTCTCAATCTCCTGACCTCATGATCCACCAGACTCGGCCTCCCAAAGGGCTGGGATTACAGGCGTGAGCCACCATGCCCGGCCACATATTTCCTATTTTCTTAACAAAATTAGGCAAAAAATCATTAACAAGTGTGCACAGTCACATAATTACATAATGACATAATCTTTGAACATAGGACATCTCACAGGGTATATTTTTCATACTTGGTACTTTAGCTCGGGCGTTTTCTCAACTCATTAAAATGAATTTTCCTTCTAAACAATACAATCTATCAGGGCCATGGACAGGGATGGTCTCATGAACATGCAACCTACCTCATTTTTTTTATTTTTTTATTTTTAACTTTTAAGTTTTGTGGTAGAAATGCACGTTTGTTACTTAAGTAAACTTATGTCATGAGTTTACTGTACAGATTATTTCTTCACCCAGGTATTAAGCCTAGTACCCATTAGTTATTTTTCCTGATCCCCTCTCTCTTGCAATCTTCCATCCTCCAAAAGGCCCCAGTGTGTGTTGTTTCCATTATGTGTTCATGAGTTCTCATCATTTAGATCTCACAGATGAGAACTTGCGATACTTGGTTTTCTGTTCCTGTGTTTGCTTAGGATAATGGCCTCCAGCTCCATCCATGTCCCTGTGCAAAGGACATGGTCAGTCCTTAGAAGAGTAGTTCTTGATAAAATATTCTGCAGCTGCTGTTGAGAAGTTCTTAATAAGTTGTGGACAAAGGGCACTCCATTTTCTTTCGCATGGTGCCTCAATTATGGAATTGGTCTTATTACAGAGATAAGAGTTTGTAAAGAAAATGGTAAGAACCTTGTGAAAATTACCATGTTTTACTTAAGATGTTTCATGAGGGTTTTCTTTAAAATAATTATTTGCAATCGTCCTGTAGAATTTGACATGACTGGTCTACGTTTGTGCAGCAGAAACAAATTTCTGCAAATGCTGAGGCAAGCAAAAGAAACAAAAAACAATTTGACTCATTTTTTAAGGTGGGGGGAATAATAACTGATGCATTAAAGCAAATTAATAGGGATTTTATCATCAAATGTTAAAAAATTTACTAATATGTATTTAAAAAGACCAAGCTATTAGACGAGGGTTGTTTTCTCACAATAAGGTAAATGTGAAGAGAGAAAATGTTATCAATGAAAAAAAAATCATATTTTTCCTTAATTTTTCATTGATTTTATCATTGATATAAATGATTTTTTTTTAAATAAAGAAAATAGGGTCAAGAAGATTAGTTAAGAAATTTGAAATGTAAAGGAAATGTAGGATAGGACATTTGACTTGTAAATAAATGTTCATAGAATTTAGAGCTGGACACTCAAAATAATCTACAAAGTGACTTTTTAAACACTTTTCAGTGCACAAATGTTTCTTCAAAGAATCTTTATGAGAGAATGTAGGTATTATTGAAAAGTATGGAAGCACTTTAGATGCAGTAAAAAATTAATGTATTATTTATAAAACACTGAGTGTAAATTACGTGCTAAATATGATTCAAAACCTTAAAATATGAAGTGAAGACCACATCCAAGGGCTGCCCCATGGGGTGTAAAGTCTAATGAAGAAAACACCAACAAAAGGAAAGTAAATCACACAGTCACCAATATTGCTTTCTGTTCCACATCTTTTTTATGCTCTATAACACAGTTGGCACAGCATTTCTCTAGAGCAATTACTGGAACCGTGAGAAAGGAACCCTCAAGTAACTATTGAGTACAATGACCAGAGACAAAATCACTTAGACAACCAATTGGTGGTCAATTGTTCTCTCTACCACACTGCCCTGTGGTACCACATAGAGTGCTGCCAGCTGTGGACGTCTCTTAGGAGTAGGGTAGAGTCAGTTGTAGAATTGGCTGCATCTCCAGCTTGCAGTTGTCCTGCTGTGTCACTCAGACACTGATGAGCAGCCTCATGAAAATGCTTTTTACCTCAATATTTATGTATGCTAATGTTTTCTTTCAGGGTAGAAATTTACTTTTTCCTATGAGTACCCAAAGAATCAAAGGCTTTTAAGAATTCCGCATAATAATAGCATTCTTGTTAAATGGCCCAGTATTACATAATTATAAGGAGTAGAGCAGAGGCAGATTTCAAGTAAGTTATCACCATTCAACATGTGAAATTAATTTTGTAATATATGATCTTCTACATTTTTATGTTGGTACACGTACTATAATGCCCTTTTGAAAATATGTCATCAACTGCTGATTTCGAAGCCTACAAGTTTAACATAGAATCTGAAAAAAGTACTGTGAGAGCAAAGCAAGTGCATAAGTTCAGTCTGTGACATTATTAATAAATTCTATCACATCATTATACAAATACAATGTACAGATTTTTCTTGAGGGAGAAATTTTCACCCAGATATTAATGTTATGTAGCTAAATAATTTTTTGTCATATTTTGGAAATTGCTTCAACCTTTCAATTGGCTGTCCATAATAGTATATATATTTTGGACTTGGAGAAGTTATTTATGATCATTTTAATAGATGGAAATTGTTAAGTAACTTTCTTCTGGAAATTATTTTTGTGTATATTTCCAGTTTTTTTTAAACTGAAATGGGCCATTTCATAGTTAGAAAAAAAATTGCTTTGAAACTTGAAGCCCCGGAAATTTCATGACATGACATGCCATGCCATTTCCAATAGCAGACAGGTGGCAGGTCTAGTCTAGGAACATTCAAGTCTTAATTTCTAGTCCATTATTCTTTGTACAAACAATCTGAATTAATGTACTAATCAACCAATGTATGAAAGTTTCTCCCACCCAAGCACGCTTTTACCATCTCATCCCTTGGTAAATGCTAGCTTGCTGCAGAACCTATCACGGCGCTCATAAAAGAAGAGAGCCCATCAACTTGCACAAAATATCCTAATTAAAAGTAAAAAGGTGAGTCCTTACGTATGAATACTTTTGAACTTTTCATTAATATGTCAACTTATAAGAGGAGGATTTCAGGTTTTCCCATGGACCCATTCTATTTCTCTTTGGCGAACTCTCTCACCTCCTTCAAATCTGTGTTCACATATGACCTTCTCAATAAGATCTTTCCTGCCCACTTCATTTTACACCATGAAGGACCACGCACCATCAGCATCCTATCCTGCCCTAGACATTACCAGCACTTTTATCATGCTCTTCTCTTTGGGTGATCTCTATCAACTGATAATACATGATACTTATTAAGTGCATGGTTTACTGTCAGTTTTCCTCCTCTGAATTGAAAGATCTTTGCCTAATTTGCTGAGTGATGTGTCCCAAGAGCCAAAAACAATGGCTAACTCTCAGAAAGCACTCAAGAGTCTTCTGTTGGAAAAAAAAAAATTCCATTTAGACCATACTGAGAATGCCTATTTAATACATGAATATGCATAATAGCATGCCACTTTTAATATCATAATTCAAAACATACACATACACAAGACCACGTATTTAATGAACTTACAACAGTGTCTGGCATATGCTACTCAATGAATTTAGTACTAATTAATCCTCCTTGCTGTTACCACTCATGATTACCACCACAGACTTCTCAACCCTTCCCCAGTTACACCAAACTTTCATGGGAAAAGATAATCTTAACATATTAAGAGAATGGTGGAGTTCTTGAAGCTTGATACTGTCACTAGGAGGTTAGGAGTTTATGGTAACATATGTAGAAAAGGGCAAACATTTCTCTTTCATTATCTTGTCTTTTACTTCTGAAGTTATGGAAGGTAGGATGAAGATGACCCAGAAAAGCCACTTGTTTCTAAGAGGAAGGAATAAAGCGGTATTTAGTCTATAGATGTTTCATGTAGCATATTCCACAGAACACAACTTTTGCAATGCAAAATAATAGTGTCAGTGGAAAAGGAACCTGTAATCAATCTCATGGAGACAATGCATGATGTAAATAGGGTTAAACATTTAATGCAGAATGAAACAGAGAGCTCCTCCACTGACGTGTGCTGTCACTCTCAGAGGGAGATCTGAGGAGCTGATCTAACCATCTTAGCTTGAAGCTGTGCATTGAGAGAATGGTGTTAAGAAATGTTTTTTCTGCTCAACACACTGTGGAACATGGCTCTAGGCTTCAGGGCTCCCAGCTCTCTTCTCCTGCTGCTGTTGTGGCAAAACAAAGCTGGAAGACTTGGCCTCAGCAGAAGTAGCTCAGTATTGGAGAACAATGTGTATTAATGGGGGACTTCGGGAAATGAAGAACACAGTGTCAGTTTAGAAATTCTTCTAAATGATGCCGTAGTTTGAATGTGTCCCCTGATCCCCAGAATTCTTGAGTTGGCAACTAAATCCCCAATGCGGCAGTGTTGGAAGCTGGGATTTCCTGGGAGGTGGAGGGCTCTGCACCTATGAATGAATTAATGCCGCTATAAAAAGGAGCTGAGATCTCCTGGTAAGTGTTTAGGTCATAAGGGCTCTGTACCCATGAATATATTAATGCCCCTATAAAGAGGGTTCTCGGAGTGGGCTACCCCCCCTTTGCCCTTCTGCCATGTGACGACTGAGCAAAAAAGCCCCTGACCAACTACCAGTGACTTAATTTTCAGCTTCTCAGCCTCTAGAACTGTGAACCTTACAAAGTACCTGGTCTGTAGCATTTTGTTACAGCAACACAAATGTACTAAGACAACCTATAAGAACAAAAAGCCTCTCTAGTGATATAAACGGCCCAGCTCAGCTTAGGAGTCCTGGTGGAATTTTCCATAGCTGTGGAAGCTATGTAGAGAGAATGTGTGTGTCGTAACGTGACTCTGTGCATAGTGTCCCCAAGATGACAAGCTGGTTGAGGATCCAATATGGTAACCACCTCACCCTGGGGAACATGCATAATACATGGGTCATATCTGGGTCCACATCACCTGCTATTCTGAGTGCTGCAATGGCTCTTGTTAGAATTCTACGTATATCCCACATGAAGTCAACGCTCAAAAGTTTAGAATGGAAAGCTAATTTTAATAAACTCATGTACGATTATAATTGATAGGTCTACCAAAATAGTACAGCAGTTCCTTCCACACTGTATTAGATACTATTCTAATTATCAGTTATAATTTTATGTCTCAGCAAATACCGCTTTTTCACAAGTCCCTTCCTTGAGCAAATCTAAAGAAAGTTTGCAAAGAAAAACTGTAAATATGTATAAATATGCCAGTAACTCAAAAATTACTTTTCTCTGTTGAAAGGCTTAATTGTACTGGTTGAATTTTTTTTAGAATATGCCAACACTTTGTCACTATTTACAGGATGTTCCTGCTACCCTGATGAAAACAGCACCTCTTAAACAATGAGGTCTTAATCACGACTGAGCTCTTTTCTTTAGATGACATCTTTCCCTGAATGTTAGTAGCTGAATTGATTAGACACTGATAGTTCCTAAATCACAGTTAATGACAAGCATATTTTTAGCTACTGGACACAAATTCAAGCCTGTAATCTGCAGGTGCTTGCGAGATGTTGTACTCCCATTTTCTCTGCCAAATTTCTGAAGGCTACCTATAAATCATTTTTTTAAAAGAGAAAAGTATAATAGTATAAAAGGCCAATGAAGAAAGGAATAGAAAGTGAACAAGTTTACAATAAATAAAACGCGTAACAGCTAAGAATATATTGTTTCCCTCTCCAATCACGTGGGCATATGGAAGGCTTTTTAAAAAAATGTTAAAAAGTACTGTATTACAAGCATGTCATAATATTTGCAATATGCCACATTTAATAAAACGTAATATAAGAGTTTGGAAGGTTTGATTTAAAAGCTTTGATGTCCTCCTATAAAGCTCTTGTCTTTTGAGCAATAACAGACAAGACCCAAAAGGGAATTACGCCCCTACCCTATATGCAGTGCTCTAGAATCCCATATTACAAGACAAAGGACAAGATGGTTATATCAAAATAAATAGCCTAAATGATCTCTAACAAACTAAATCAGGGCAGTATCCCACAGGTGACTCTATCCCAACCCAAAAGTAAATGAGACAGGTTCATGTCTGGATATCACATGCTGGCAGCTGAATCATGATACTTTTCTCATTTAATGGTCCGGGATTGGTGGGGAGCAAGGACCTTGGATGGTTAAATATATGTGTACCTTGTCCTGGTGAGATGTCACAGTTGTGTTTTTGAGAGTGTGTTTGTGAGAGTGATGGAGGGATAGAGAAATGGAGGAGAAGAGATGGAGGATGAGAGAGAGGGTGGAGGAAGACGGGAGGGGAGGGTAATGTCGGAATGGGGAGGGAGGGAAAGAGGGTAGAGGGGAAGAAAGATGTTCAGTGGAGGTAAGGAGAAAAGAGAGCTGATTACAGGCACAGAGAACTTACGTATTTATGAGTTGTGTTTTCTTGAATCTCTTTAAGCACAGAAGATCATTCCCAGAAATTAAACTGAAATTGATGAACAAGTAAACAGTACAGGTGGTAGAGAACTACTGAAACACACAATTTCAGTTTTGTTCTGTTCCTTCAGGATATATAGAAAGCTGGGGTGGGGACATGGATAGAAAAGCTTAAAACAAGACAAAGGTAAACAGGCAAAGACATTGTCCTTTCCCTTCCTGGCTTCAGCCTTCTGCCCATCTTTCCTCTGGCATGGACACTCCAACATTTGTGCAGCACAGTATCTCTACAATGAAGAATATGTCATGCTAGCTTTTCTGTCCAATAGATGCTGAAGTTATGTATTGTCTTTTTCCAGTGATCAAAACAAAAACCGAGACTTGGGAAGAAATAAACTCTAGTGGACCTGAAGGAGAACTTGTGTTAGACTCTAATACACTTTCAGGGCTTTTGAGAAGCCAGAGCCATGTCCTGCTTCCTCAAACACCATAAAATGCTCCTTAGAATTTGACCCCATGACAGAAATTGGTACTTACCTACACAATGTCTACTCTCAGAAATCTTCATTCATTATAGAACCCAAATATAGTTTGCATAAGTAACACCCAGCTTAAAAACGGAATCGACTTTTAGATGGGGTTAACCAGTGAAATGCGAACAATACCTCATTGGTTGTGCAGGAATTATGAAAGCACTTTTAGATGGGACTGCAATGGCAGACATACACCATTGACATTTATGCCTGTTCTTTACACTTTCTCCATGCCAAGGATGCATCAACAATGACTGGAGTTGCAGCAGCCTTCTTGGGACCACAGGTGAAAGACAAAGAGAATTTCAGGTGCCAGGGTCATGACTAACTTCAGCGGGTGGACCCATGGCAGCAGAAGATACCAACTTTTAGACTGCACTTTTCAGGACAGCCCAGTAAGCCTATGTGTTTTTAAGCCAATGTCAGCTGGTAGGTACCAGCAGCTGAACAAAATTTTTCATGTGCCCTTGTCTTATGATGAGACTACAAGCTCTTAGAGGAAAAAGATTCTTGCAAAACCTACGATTATCTATGGAACTGGATGGATATTGAATGAGTATTTTCTAAAAGGATAAACTCATTAGGAAATGTTCTATCTATTTGGTCTATTCTCCTCTCTACGAACCTGGCCCATTCCTAGTTATCATTCATGGCCCAAATAAACTGACATCTCCAAAAAGCTTGATGTTAAGACCCTCAGGCAAAATTACGCATTCTTTCTTCAATATTCGTGTCTTGTCTCTTTTTTCGCTTACTACAGAACTTATCACTCTATATTATAATTACACATTTAAATGTATTTTTGCCATGAGTCCATAATCTCAAATTTATATATTTTTGTTCCCATACCAGAACATAGCTAAACACCATATCAGGACCTAATAAACATTTGTTGTGTAAGTTCTTACTATGCACCAGACACTAGGTTAAGCCCTGGGATAGAGAAAGAAGGAAAGGATGATGTTACTTAATCTTGGAAAACATTTGATCTGGTATGCTTCAAAGCAGTAAAATGAGATGAGAAAATACCTCAGTCAAGTAGAAGGCTGGAGGGAAGGGGCCCGATCTACTTAATAGACACACAATTGTTTGAAACATACAGTGATTCTGCGATACAAAATTTGCCAGCTAAGTAATGCTTAACCATGCATACCAATTTTCTGGTTGTTAAATTATATACCTAAAAACAGCTGATGAAAATTTTGCCTGTATTTATGTGAAAGACAAATAATCAACACCATTATTATCCTATTGCTAAGGGGGTAAGAATACATTTCCTGCTGGTGTTATCTACAAAGAGACACTACGTTATTTCCTTCTACCTTTTTTTTTTTTTTTTTTTTTTTGAGATGGAGTCTTGCTCTGATGCCCAGGCTGGAGGGCAGTGGCGCAATCTTGGCTCACTGCAAGCTCCACCTCCAGGGTTCACGCCATTCTCCTGCCTCAGCCTACCGGGCAGCTGGGACTACAGGTGCCTGCCACCAGGCCTGGCTAATTTTTTTTTTGTTTTTAGTAGAGACAGAGTTTCACCGTGTTAGCCAGGATGGTCTCTATCTCCTGACCTGGTGATCAGCCTGCCTTGGCCTCCCAAAGTGCTGGGATTACAGGCGTGAGCCACCACACCCAGCCTTTCCTTCTATCTTTAGCTTTCCCTCTCTTCACCAAATAACATCAGCAGACACCTGTGCCAGTTACGTCCCTGAAAATACAGAATCAGGAATTCGATTATCGGTAACATTCGTTCAATGGTGAGTCTGCTTGTATAGGGAAATACAGTCATGGGCTGCATCACGACGTCTCAGTCAACAACGAACACCACATCCAGCAGTCCCCTTAGATTACAGTGGAGCTGAACAATTATCACTGAGTGACACTGTAGCTCTCATAATGTTGTACTGCAATTACTTTTTTATACAAATATATTTAGCGTAGCCTAAATGTATGCAGTCTACAGTAGTGTACAGTCATGTCCTAAGCCTTCACATTCACTCACCACTCACTTGCTGACTCACCCTGGACAACTTCCAGGCCTACAAGATCAGTGGTCACTGCCCTAGACAGATGCACCATTCCTACGTTTGAGTCCGTATTTTTACCGTACCTTTTCCATGCGTAGGTATGCTTATGTATCGTCAGATCTGCAAAGTCTTACCATTGTGTTACAGTTGCCTACAGTCTGCAGGACCCTAACATGCTGACAGGCTGCACCCCATAGCCTAGGTGTGCCACAGGCTGTACCATCTAGGTGTTTGTACGCACAATCTGTGTTGTTGGCACAAAGATGTAATTTCCCAATGAGGCATTTCTCACAATATACTCACATCACTAATCAACACAAGACCGGAGTGGACTCCACAACCATCGAGCTTAACAGAGCACTGAATCCAGAAGATCACTCAGAGTTATTGTCATCCAATCCCCTCATACCATACAGGAGTTGATCAAGCAATTCTCAGCCTTTTTGTACGATTTCGCTCAAATGGCTTAACCCCTCTGTCTCTCTACTTCCTTTCAGAATAACAGTTTTTAGGATTAAAAGAGATGATATATATAGAGCTTTATCCCATGTTGGAAAGACCATGACGGGTGCCAGCTAATTTTTATAAGCAGTGTATGTAGTCCCTATGGATTTGATTAAAATTTTATCCAGTGAATATGTTCTTTATCATACTCTTCATTTATCAAAGACCTCTCATATTGGTGAACTCCAGGAGGGGAGCTGTTAATATCTGCAGTTATTGCTCTTGAGCCCAGAGCCCAGGGAAAGGTGATTCAGCAAAAAAATTAAAGATGACACAATATACCAACAGTAAAAATTGCTGTTTTCTCACTTACTTTGAAATAATATAAAAAGATTCTATGAAGATTTGTTCATTATAGATCTCATTTAAATGTAAACAACAGTGGATTAACCGGTTAAAAGTAGCAATCACTTTTGTTTTTATCTTCTACATAGAATTTTCTCTGTAAGACACAGAAATCTTTGCATAAAGTTGATTACATTTGATTTTTATCAGCAACGACCTCATATTGCATCATTTATTTTGGACTTTGTTAATGGAATTACATGAAGAGTTAAGAGAGTTGAATTATCTTAGGCACTATGAGTTATTCGTACAAAATCTGAGCATAGATTTAAACAAAAGTTCTAAAATTAACATATGTTTAAAGAAAACCCTAGCTCCCTTCCACAGCCTCCTCTGGGGCACTGGCTGGCCTTGGCCTTGCCTATCTTTTATTTCACAGACTTTCCTTTCTAACCTCCCTGCTAATGGTAAACCCACGACGGCCGAGGCAGCCTTTGTTGTGTTCACAACTTTCTCCCCAAAGCCTAACGTGGTGTCCAATAAAGCTTTGTTGAAAATACAAATACGTGCAGGGTAGACAGGGTTATCTCATAAATACAGCATGGAAAGAACGCTACTTTTTAGATGCAGCAATTACATACGCAAACGTAGGTGAATCCCAGACTACTTTGATCCCCTACAAAATGCTTTCCGAGCAATACTAATCACTATGTAGCCTGCCAGAGCTTTTTAGGCCAATTTCCACTTCATTTGTTTCTGATTTGTCCTTACTCAAAGTAAGTGCATTTGTGCTCAAACCAACCTTCTCTCGCTGCTTTGAGTCCCATAATAGATGTTTCACGATGCTTCTGATGCAGAGTGAAATGTACAACAATTTTGCAGATAGACCAGCTCTGAATTTCTAGCTCCTACTTTTGGCCTCAATTGAATACATTACTCTGATTACTTCACCCCTCCAAATCTCTCTTTTCTCTTCTGAAAATAGCACAGAATTGTGAAGATTAAAAGAGGTGATATAGAGACATGAATTAACCGAATATTGGTAAAGAGAAGTTTTCAGTGAATGTATAAGGAAATAAACAGCTATAAACATGGCAATCAAAAAACATCACCATTTTCTTTTATCTTAAAAAGCCTATGGGGGCCATGCACGGTGGCTCACGCCTGTAATCCCAGCACTTTGGAAGGCCGAGGCAGGCGGATCACGAGGTCAGGAGATCGAGACCATCCTGGCTAACATAGTGAAACCCCGTCTCTACTAAAAATACAAAAAATTAGCCGGGCGTCGTGGCGGGCGCCTGTAGTCATAGCTACTCGGGAGGCTGAGGGAGGAGAATGGCGTGAACCCGGGAGGTGGAGCTTGCAGTGAGGCGAGATCACGCCACTGCACTCCAGCCTGGGCGACAGAGTGAGACTCTGTCTCAAAAAACAAACAAACAAACAAACACCAAAAAAAAGAAAAAACTGTATGGGAAAGGGGTTACCCTCACTTTAGGGAAAACAACCTGGAGAATCAGTGAGACCCATGAAAGGGGGCGTGTGACCCATGAAAGGGGGTGTGTGACCCATGAAAGGTCACAGATGGGTAATGTGGCTGCAGGAAGAATCCCAGCAGCTGGGCCAGGTGTGGTGTGGGGGAAGGAAGCCGCCAGGCACGGATACAGGCAGTGAGGTACAGGGCAGTGCCATGCTCTCAAGGAACTTGCAACAGGGTCGAGAAGTCAGGGCCTGGCATAAAGTCGAGTTATGAGCAAAAAACAGCTTTCCCTCCCAGGGTCACCATTGTATAAAGGGGAAGAATCGCTGCTGGATGATGTGGTTCAGAAACTTTGCAGAATTTATTTTCCTTCTGCTTTCCCTCCATGGGCTGCTGACCTCTAATCACAGGCTGGAGGTATTGGATCTGGAAGAGGTCTGAAATTTCCAAATGATGCAAGCTATTGGGATCAAGCCATGTAGGAAAAGTGCCTGTGTCCTCATTTTAAAATTGATCATCTCTTCTTAGAACTTTTTAATACCACACTCTCCATACTCTATGTGAGTCATACTCACCACATTTGTAACCTAGGGCGAATTACTAAAAGTTTGACCTTGAGTTGTAAACTATGGTACTACATTTTTAAGCATGAGAAGTTTTACTGAAAGAGACTAATACCGTTCTGCCATGTATTTTAATTTTATTATACCAGTCTTTCTGTACCCTTTCTGTTATGGCTTATTATTTTACAATAGAGTTTTAAATGATAACTATTTTTAACCATCCATTCAAGGGTTGAATAATTTTCTCCTTTAGAAAATTATATATTACCATTTTTCTTCATCTCATGTATAATCATGGATTTGCACTTTTCTCTCTCTTTAGGCTTATTAAGAATTCCCTCTTTAATAGTTTTAAGAATGCATATATTTCTAGTAATTTTCATATTTCCCAGCCCTTTTTCAATACAGTTTTGAATAAAGTGCTTTCAATTACATTTTTTAAATAAGAAATAGAGATTTATAAAATTCTGTTCCTGCTGGATAGGAAAATTTGGTGAAAAGTTTGTCCTATTGTTTCAGGAAATAGGTCATTTTGGTTATAGCATAGGACTCAGAGTGCAGCAGTCTTAGGTATGGATTCTAATGTCACTGTCACTGGGTACTAATACCTCTCTGCCTCCACTTTCCCGTTTGTTAGAACAAGGATAAAATAGCATCCACCTTGTAGGACCGCCATTAGCATTTAATGGGCATGAGGTTGCATGCATAGGGAATACAGAAAATAAGTACTTATTATTCAGCTATGGTATACTAATTATCCTGTTGCCTTTGTTGTGAACAGGCTAACAACAATTACAACCACTTTAAAAATAATAGCCTTTTTCAAAATCATTAGCATCTTAGTCTGCTCAAGCTGCCATAAAACAGTATCATAGACTAAGCAGATTAAACAACAGACATTTGTTTCTCACAGTTGTGGATGGTGGAAGCAATCCTCCCACCTCAGCCTCCCTAGTAACTGGAACTACAGGCCCATGCTACCATTCCCAGCTATATTTAGTAGAGATGAGGTCTCACCATGTTGCTCAGGCTGGTCTCAAACTCCTGGCCTCAAGCAATCTTCCTGTCTTGGCCTTCCAAACTTCTGAGATTAAAGGCATAAGCCAGCATGCCCTGCCCCTTCCTATCTTAAAGATCTATTGCTGTGTGCTCTTATGGTAAGGAGAAAGAGAGGGAGGGAGGGAAGGATGGAGGGAGGGAGGGAAGGATGGAGGGAGGAGGAGGGAAGGATGGAGGGAGGGAGGAGGGAGGGAGGGATGGAGGGAAGGATGGAGGGAGGATGGAGGGAGGGAGGGATGGAGGGAGGATGGAGGGAGGGAGGAAGGATGGAGGGAGGGATGGAAGGATGGAGGGAGGGATAGAAGGATGGAGGGAGGGATGGAAGGATGGAGGGAGGGATGGAAGGATGGAGGGAGGGAGGGAAGGATGGAGGAAAGGATGGAGGGAGGGAGGAGGAGGGAGGGAGGGAGGGAGGAGGAGGAGGGAGGGAGGGAGGAGGAGGGAGGGAGGGATGGAGGGAGGGAGGGAGGGAGGGAGGGAGGGAAGGATGGAGGGAGGAGGGAGGGAGGGAAGGATGGAGGAGGGAGGGAAGGATGGAGGGAGGGAGGAAGGATGGAGGGAGGGAGGGAGGAGGATGGAGGAAGGGAGGGAAGGATGGAGGAGGGAGGAGGGAGGGAAGGATGGAGGACGGAGGGAGGAGGAGGGAGGAGGGAAGGATGGAGGAGGAGGGAGGGAAGGATGGAGGAGGAGGAGGGAGGAGGAGGGAGGAGGAGGGAAGGATGGAGGAGGGAAGGATGGAGGGATGGAGGGAGGGAAGGATGGAGGGAGGGAGGAGGAGGGATGGAGGGATGGAGGGAGGGATGGAGGGATGGAGGGAGGAGGGAGGGAGGGAGGGATGGAGGGAGGGAGGGATGGAGGGAGGGAGGGATGGAGGGAGGGATAGAGGGAGGGAGGGAGGGATAGAGGGAGGGATGGAGGGATGGAGGGATAGAGGGAGGGATGGAGGGATGGAGGGATAGGAGGGATGGAGGGATGGAGGGAGGGACGGACGGAGGGAGGGAGGGAGGGATGGAGGGAGGAAGGGGAGGAGGGAAGGAGGGAGGGAGGGAGCCCTTGTTCTCATAGGGGCACTAATTCTACCATGGGGGCCCCACCTACCCTCAGAACTTCATCTAAAGGTAATCACCTTCTGGAGGACTCACCTCCAAATACCATCACACTGGGATGAGGGGTAGAACATAGGAATGTGTGGGGACACAGGCATTTAGTCCATAACACTTAGAATCTTTAACCAGCTGAGTATTTAGAGGCAACTCTAAGGGCACAGCAGCAGAAAGACCAGGAGCCCCATTCCTCACAGACAACGGCTGCGAAAGTCTCATCTGTACCTGGCTGTGCCACGTGTTTTAAACTTTGCTTTGTTCTAAGACTATGTTATAGACAAACTTCTTTCATCTACTTCATACACTAAGGTGTATAAATGTTTATGTAAGATTTTAAAGGATTTCCTGCAGAATAGACATTTGTTGGAAATGTTGAACTTTAAAGGAGAAATTGTGCAAAGACCCTGTTTTGAGTTTCAACCTTCAGGATTTTGATGTAGCATTTACCTCTGAAAGGTCATATTTTAAATATCAGAGCTAATTAATTAGGCATACCTCCAAAATATCTCACCCACGAAGCTAAGCGCCATGCACTCTAGAAGTCACTTTCCAGCCCACAATGGCTTTCAAAGCACAGAGAGAATGCGGGACACAGACAATCTTTTTCTAAACAAGCAACCCCACTCCCTGGCTGGCATTTGAAATGAACTGTATCTTAAGACTGTTTTCCTCCCTCTTCAGGAAAATCACGGCCTCAGAACGGGAAAGCGAGTGGATCTCAAGAAAAGAGGAGATAGGGGGAGCCCCCAAACTAGCTCCATTCATTTGATAATTATACCAGGACCCATCCCAACGCTATGAAAATGCCTTAAGCTTTTGGCTTAAAAATTAAATCTTCATACATAAAGTTTATGGCCCACCCTTCAACAAAGTTCAAGTTCTTAAAAAATGTCCTTTTTTTAAAAAAATTTACCCAGGAATACTCTGTTACCAATCTATGACTGTTTTAAAAATAAACTTCAAAACTCTACAAATATAGTCGGAGTCCCTACCGAAAACAATGCCATTCTTCCCGTCCTGGCAATACTGGGTCCTGAAATTTCTATTCATCATGTACACACATTTCAATAATTTTGCCACAAATATATACATATACACATATATTTCATAAACTATAAGAAGAAGAGATTAAAATGTTAAAATATTCATGTAAATAATATACAGCTATTATTTGGCACATTACTCATAATATTGTCTTGGAATTCATCTACCTTAAAATATTGCAGCTTAAGTTCATTTACTTTTTGCTACTGCATAGTATTCTACTGTATAATCCTACTAAATTATATCCATTTTGCTAACAAGTGTGATTGTTTCTAGTTTTTCACTACTGATAACACAACTATAAAGCACATCAGTTAACATGTCTTCTTGTGCACACTTGAGATTTTTTTTAACACATATATTTGAAACGGAAGTGTTGGCCTGGAGATCACAAACATCCATTTTACTAGAAATTGCTAGATTCTTCCACAAATTGCTGAATCAATGCACCTGATCTCCAGTGGCTAAGTCCCATCATGTCGCATCCTGGCCAGTATTGATTATTAACAGGTGTTGCCCATCTAATTGGGGTGAACACTACCTCTTTGCTATTTCAGCTTGCATTCTGCTTATTACTACTGAAATTAATGTTTCTATTTGTTCACTGAACGTCAATTTCCTCTTTTATGATGTGTCTGTTTTTATTTGCCTGATTTCCCACTGAGTTGCTATTGATTTGTAGGAGTTATTTGTATGCATTGGGTTTTTGTTAACACTAAAAATTATACTTTTACGAATATACAAGTATGTACTTTACTGAGCGTGGGTTGGGGATCTTAGTGAACACTGTTCGCCTAAAGTACATACAAAGCAAACAACGTTAAAGAACACTAGTCAAATGGCAAGCACATCCCCAAAATACCTGGATTTTATTTAATCCAAGAGAAAATTTTATAATATTGTTTCTGGAAACACATATTTGCAGTTTTTAGACTTTTGATATTATTGGTATGTCCATGTAATTGATTTTCATATTATTTCAGTTTTTGCGAGAGGTTAATTAAAAATTCCCATGTCGTTGGTTTATTAATACCTTCCTATAATACTATCACACTTGGTTTAAACAATCTAGGCTAAGTTGTAAGGGACATACAACTTGAGGACTGTCACCTCTCCTGGAAAATTTTTGTGTATATTATGACACTCTTTGTCTCCAGTAATTGTTTTTCCTTAAAAAGACACATCTTAATCTTCGTCTTGCTTGAAGTTATGATAGGAACACCACAGTTATTTTACTCAGCATTTACCTGGTATATTTTTCCACTCTACCTTTACACTCTCATTGACTTGCATCTTTTGTAAACAACATATCATTCAATTAAAATACAAAGTTCAATGTAGATAGCAGTTACTATGATTTAATGGTGAATTTAGAATTCCTGATCCCTTGTTTTGTGCTATATATAATTTTTCTATGTGTCATTTACACATATCTGTCTTTGTTAGAATCTTTTTTTCTCCCTTCTACTGGCTTGAAAGTTGTCTATTCTGTTTAATAATCATGATTAAGTTAAAAGCTACTAGAGAAGGGAGGCCCAGCCATTCCTGAAGCTTGTGTAGTAGTCACAAAAAAGAATGCCTTTCTGTTTTCTTTTCTTCTCTTTCCTTTTTGTTTCTAAGTGAAATGAGCCAGGCATAGAAAGAAAAATACTGTATAATCTCACTTCGATGTGGAATCTAAGAAAATCTTCTCAGAAGCAGAGAGCAGAATCAGAATGATGGTTGCCCAGGGGCTGGGGAGAGGGGAAACGGGGAATAATTATCAAAGTTTACAAACTTTCAGTTCTAGGATGCATCAGCCCTGGGCATTTAATGTACAGCATGGTTACTCTAGTTAGTAATACTGTTGTTAGATACTTGAAATGTGCTAAGAGGAGAGTAGATCTTTTTATTTATTTTACCTATTTATTTATTTTATAGAGATGAGGTCTTGCTATGTTGCCAAGGCTAGCTTGAACTCCTAGACTCAAGCAATCCTACAGCCTTGGCCTCCCAAAACGCTGGGATTACAGGCATGAGTTACCTCTTCTGGCTGAGAGCAGATCTTAAATGTCCCCACCACACACAGAAAAATGTTTTCTATGTGAAGTGATGAATATGTTAATTAGTTTGATAAGGGTAATCATTTCTTAATCTATATCAAAACATCACATTACATACCTTATATGTATAAAGTTTTTGTTCATTATACCCTAATGAAACTAGAAAAAATACATTGAAAAGTAGATATGGAACTTAATACAAATATAAATGAATGCACGAATGATATGGCAATTTAACAAAACAAAAACAATATTAAAACCTAAAATCTATCATTTCCTGCAAATGAGTGAAATTCTGAGACTGGTTAATCCTTAGTACTCATTACTTATTATTGACCCATATTTTAGATTTACCTTGATTTTTTTAACCTCTGAAGTTAGTCATTATTACTGTTACTTCTCTTTCCTATAGAGAATTCCTGGAGTTCTAATTCTGCTATTTATAGATTCTCATTCAGAGGCACTTGCTTTTGACTATCGTGGGTGAATTTCAGCCTGTGGACTCACACTTGACTTGCATCTGAGGGAAACTCCCGGGTATGGTGGAGGATGCCCTCACTCTGTTGACCTTCTTCCTTTCTTGCTGCCAGGCATCCACAGGCACTAGCCCTGGCCTCTTTCTTTTCATTTCTGCAATCTGGGATTCCCAGGACACATAAGCAGCTTGAAAGGAATCCCAAACCAGAATAAAGGCAGGTTTATGGTTACAAATTTAAGAACATCCTTTCATGTTCCCCGCTCACTACAGGCAAAGACAGGTATTGTATTTCCCTTGCTATTTCCTTTTGCCGGTGAGCTGATTTTTAAGTTTGAACTCAGTCTTTATGAGGATCATGCATTTGAAGTGCTTGGGACACACACGGAAGAAACTCAGCTCCAACTGCTTATCTTCAGGACCCTGGAGCTTCAAACAGCCATCACCACCCAGTTAGTCAGCCTGGTGCTGAAAGGGTAAAATGTGCCCAACCAGGATGCTCAGCCTCCAGCCTCAAGTTATCACTCAGGTCCCAAAGCCCACTTCCCTTTGGCCCTGAGGTTTTTCTTTACTTCCTTGCAAACTCAGCTATGGAGAGGAAGGAAATATGTTCCACCAGATACCCAGAAACAGTGAGAATTTTCTAAGTCTTGGCTTTAATCAAAACTCTCTTTTAAGCCAATAAAAACAGCATTTGCAGCTTAAAACTGCCATCACAGAAGTCATCATTTAAATAAATAATGAACCATAAGACCATTAGTTCAGCCAAGGAAGCTGAGTCTCCAAGTAGAATCACATTTGATATGCCTTTAGCTCAGTCACTAATTCTGTCTTGGCCAAACAGTATAATCAATGTTAGAACAGAATTCTATTCTCTATGAGAACACCTTTAATGAGATATATTAATTTTCACTTAAAAGCAGTATTATTTCTTGTGGGCGGTATCACTTATTTTTTCAAAATTGTGTTACGTAAAAGTAATGAACTGACTGGCTGGGTATTCTGGGCATTGCACTAAACATTATTACAGCTAAAGTCCCAGTGATGACAAAACCTGACCTTTGCTCTCAACAACGTGCAGTTTAATGGGAAAACATGGGAATAGAGTAATTGTAATCCAATGTAATGACTTGGTTTACAAACTAAATATTAAAATTTCTTTCTACTGTGTAATAAATTGTCAAGAACAAGTGACCTTGGTACAAGCTGGCATTACATTATGGTAAAATTTCTCAGGGAAAATTAAAGTCACTCAAAAAAAGAGAGAAAGAGAAAGAAAAATAATTACCATTTCAGAAGCATTGTTTAAAGCAAACTTTTTCCAGTATAGGTTCTGTTGAGTGTTAAAGGCTAGGCTATTGGGTAATGATCTAAATAAATCTGTAAGCAGAAAAGTTAGATTTCTTAAACAAAAATGTACGGTACAGATTTACTCCTCCCACCGAAAGGGGCCTCTGTGACTTTTTTCCCCTGGAGTTATGGTGAACAAACTAGAACACAATAAAAATAGAAAAGCTGCTTGGACCACATTTCTATTAAATTCAGGCAAACAAAAACATCGTATGGGACTGTTTTTAGATTTGTGACATAGTCGTTCCTTCCAAATTAATCCAAATCCCGAAGCCTTGTCTGTGGCAGTTAATTTAGTTCTCTGACACTTGATATTAGCTACTTTGATGTCTTTCTTGGGAAGAAATAATCAACAATCATGAGTCAATTTTCACTGACTTTCGACAATCCAGGAAGCTGTCAAATACACAACAGTATCATCTGAGCAATAACTAACTCTATGACCTACATAATTTTGAACTATTTATATCCCCTTAGCTTAAGTAAGCATCTTACTGGCAAAAATAATAAAATGCTGGATTTTTATATCTGTGTTCTATCTGAAATAATAAAAATGAAAATCTTTACTCCAATTGTGACTGGCTCACCTAAATGATACATATTTTCTAAACCAATTTTTGATAGCACTCAAAAACATTAACTTATTTGTATTTTCACCACAATGCTCAGAAAAATTATAGACGCAGTAATTCTCTAGTTTTCTAAATACACTGTTTTTCTATTTATATAATGCAATTTGTCATAGCAGAAGAATCATAGCCTCAGGAGACAACATGTGTTACAAGTAAATAAGATCGTTTTTATTGACTAGCTCCATGAACTTGGGCAAGTTTCTTAGCCTTCCTAAGCCTCATCTATAAAATTAGGATGATAACATCAAACTATCAACAATAAATGGAGTGACATTTGTAGGTAAAGAATACAGCACCTACTATTCAGCTCTTGTGCACTATGCAGAAGCTGTTATGTGGTGATGATGTTGATTTCCACGGTGACTACAAGTGATTATTGCAATTTCCTCGTCTTAGGAATAATTGTAAGAATAGACTCAAACATTGCTATAGTAACACATTATTGCATGCAGAATTTCAAGAAGTATGATCTTCAATTTTCAGGAAAAATACTCGTTTGGATTGAGAATTCTGCCTTTCCACTTTTTAGAAGGTAACACAAGAAACATCCATAGAGGTTGCACACATCTCTAAGGATCCAGTTTAATAAAAGAAATTACTGGTGCACACATTTGCAGATCATAGTTCTCTCATCGTTCTAGGTTACAAGCTAATGAGTGCCCCCCTGAAGCTGAGCAGCACCATTACTGAAAGCCCTGTTTTTCAGGGTTACCAAGCATTTTATTCTGGAAGACTGGTTCCTCTATGTTCTAGGGTAGACAACGGTAAGGGTTTCTCACCTGCTGCCCCACCCAGGTACGTGACAGCCATATTCACCAAGGTGGTCATCCCAAGAATAAGGTGACCAGGGCCTTAAAACAAACACCGATTAAATGCCCAGGAGTAGGAGACATCCTCAGTAACATCTAGAATGTTCTTTGGCCATTTTTGCGCCACAAACTTGGACAAGTTAATTCTTCTTTTTGTGTATCAATAAATTAAGGATAATTTCAATCCTAGATGAATAAATTAAGTGCCCTAAGTAGAACGATGAACACAGAAAACATGTAGGAACTGGGTTTAAGTCCCATTTCTAAACTTCTACTTGAATCAAATATTTCGGACAGGATAAAAATGTGCAACTGAATTACCAACAATTAATAAGCACTTATCAACATGTCAAGTATATAAATTTAAGTTAATGTTGGTGAGGTCAGATTTGCCTTGATACAAAGGCTGCTCCTTATATAGAATCATCATATTCAGAGCTCTTCAAAGCCAGTTGAAAAACTGTCCTCTAACTTAATTTGACCTCGACTATTATTACTAAAAATAAATATTGCAGCCTGTTTCAAAAATAGCAAAATTTAATGGTACGATTTAAAAATTATTTATTTACAAATTGTATTCATATACTCCTGTATTTTATGCTATATTTTATGAAATACAAAAGAAGGATAATTATTAAAAATAATGACATTAAAAACAAATGTATTAGGGAAAAATTCTGTCAGCATTTCGATGAATGATCTGGCTCTGAACAGTATCATTTGACATGTTATGATTAGGAAACAGTTAATCATCATAAAATTTATTCGAAAACTTTAAACAGAGCCAGTCAGTGTTCAGGTTTCCCTAATGTGATGCTGACTTTCATAAACTCACACCCTTTACATATCAACTTAGTTACCCTAAAAGCCAGGTATTTGTACAGGTCCATGGTCTCCCCACCGATAAAGATTCCCACAGAAATCCAAAATAAAATGTGAAGTAATAGATTTCTCCCCATTGCCCAGGGGACGGCAAACAATGGCCCCCACTGTTTTCCGTGCCTACTTTGTGTGTGTTTGGGCTGTAAGTCATCCCAAACTTAGCCACTGCACATAGACTCGCCTGGTGTATTAGCTGACACTGATCATTTGGACTCACTTAAAACCACCTTTTTACTTAAGCTATTCAAAGGACCAAAAACCCAGTGTTATTCAACAAGTTGAAGGTTTTTAACACTATTTATTCTAAGTGGAATGGCAACACATTTCATAAAACTGATTTAAAAATTTAATACCAAAAAAACTTTATAAATTTTTGTTTTCTATTTAAGAGAAACTGCCTAGGTCTTAGAAACAACTGATTTTGGAGAAAAACAAACACAACTTTTTAAATATAATGAACAAGGTATTTGAAAATATTAATATAAATTCATTGTGTACGTAATAATGTGATTTCATTATAATATGTAAGGTTATATTGATGATTGGTTAGATAGAAGCCAAGGATAAAATTTATAACTCTGACAAAGTAGTCACTAAATTTTAAATAGTAGAACATCTTCGTACTCATGCCTCATATCCTTCCTTCAGAAAAACAATTTTAAACAAATACACCACACAGGTATGTCCCCACTAACGCTGTAAAGTGAACTGTCCTGCAGTTGAACATTTTTATTTGTAATTTATGAACACTGACATAACTTGAAAAATACACTCTCAAAAAAACGTACTTATTTTTATACATTATATGAAAATTCTAATTTTTTTCTAATAAAAATTTGATGATCTATAAATCCTCAAAATAGTAGGAAAATGTAGATGAAAACTTAAATAGTGGATCGTGACGAGGTTTCATTAACTGCAAAAATAAAAATGTCATTCAGTATTTGAGAACATATTAATTCAACGTGTTAATATGGAACAAGAAACAAACTGATTAATAAAAACCAAATGAAATTTAGTAAAATATAATATCTATTATTGAATAAAATTAACAATTTTGGAACATAAGAAGATAAAAATCTCTTATGTGATTTTTACAAAACAAAAGCATAAAACCTAGTAATGTAACAGAAACCATTGCTGTTAAAGAGGCAAGAATAGAGTGTCTGTTTACTTCAATGTTATTTAACTTTTTTTTTTTGAAAGTGCTTTCTAATGCAATTAGTTGGGAGAATTAACTAAGTATAATTATTTGAAACAGGAAAGAAAATATTCATTAATTCCAAAAAATGCACAACAAAAGAATCAATTAACAACAGTTACTAAAGAAAAGTGAGTTCAATGAAGTTGCTCGTTACAAAATATATCATGTTTTAATATCTATTAGCTATAACCATTTAGAAAATATAACTTAAAAATTACAGAATAGCAATTACGATGAAAAAGTAACAAGAGTTTAAAAGGGAGCCTTAGGATTAACTATGAACTCTGAAATGTCTATGTGAAGAAAATGATAAGCTTCTACAACAAACAGGGCAAAAATGGTTTAAATAATATATAATGAATATAAACGAATATTAATATTAAACTCTTCATATCTGTGGTGATTCCAGCCGCAATGCACCTCCAATTGTGATAGAAATAGCAATTGTCACCGACACAATAAGTGACACATTCTTGTTTGGTAGAAAAAATGGACATTAAATATTAATAATTAAATACACATCTTTGCATACTTCGTGTTTAGGCTTTGGCTTCACTCCCTCCTTAGTGTCTTACATGCCTTTACATCCTCACCAAAATTCTGAAGATACTGCAAATTGTAAGGTGCCACTCTTAGTATCACAATGCATATTTTAAATTGAACAATGGTATGAAAAGGTATTGCACACTGTAGGTGTAAAAAAATATAAATTATATATATATAATTTAGCCTGAATTATTAATATTAATCACAAAAGTGTATGCTTTTGTTTTTTACAAGTAGACAACACTTTTTGTGATCATTATACTTCTGATTAAATATTTTTTTAAACATTGTAATGATTGAAATAAAAAAGGACTCACTTATTCATGCCCGATATATATTCAAACTACATTTTTGGATCTATTTTCTACAGTCAGTAAGGGTGAGATGGTGAAGGGGAGCAGGTAGGTATGAGACATATATACGAGGTCATTCTTGAAAAGTCTGTTCATAATTTTAAAATCCTCACAATCCACAAATGGAAACATTGTTACAAAAAAACTAATCTAAGAACATGGACACTATAAAAGATATATCCAAATCCAAGATATATTTTCACAACAAGATAATTTGGACTCTGTATCAACTCACCATAAAGGATTCTCATCCTGTTTAAAGAAAATAATGATAAGGTGAGCAAAACATGCTATTCAAATCCTAATTGAGTTTCTGTATTTGAACAAAATGACTACAGCTATGTATAAAGCCATTATAACCTGAATATTAATTAGATTCTTTTTGACTAATGTTTTCCTCTTGGGGTCAATACACTTAATTAATTCTCTCAACAGAAAGTAATTACTGTAGCAGTGACCAATTGTTGTTTATAGCTCACAGCCAGTCTGAGGTACTCAAAGGTAGTATCACTGCTTACGTTTGAAGTATTTTGTAGTATTTAGAGAAACAAGTAGTAGTCAAAATAATTTTTTAAACTTTATTTCACTTACTTGAAAGATTAGAGACGAATATCCTGATTTCCAAACGCTTATTTTTGCAAGAGTAGGTATGGGATTACAGTCAAGTTCACAGAAAACCTAAAAATCTCTGTAAATTCCAAGTACATACAAACTAAGGAAGATAGATGTGTGTTTCAATGTTTTTTAAAGTAACATAACCAAATAGCCACACTTAATTCTATTAAATTGCTAAAAAAAAAAATACCCACAAATATCTGAGTAACATCTACATCACAATGGACACTGTAAAATGGTTAATAGCCCCCAAGTAATCTTAATATGGGAGAGACTTTCATAAAACAAATGCCTTTCCACATAGAATGTTTATTCATAATGCATCATATACTCATCAAGATGCTTGCTATTTGGAGAATTAGAATTACTTTCTCATTCTGCTGTATCATTTTATTTTTTCAATGTATGAAACATTTTCTTAATTTCCTGATTGCGAAGTAAAATACACAATGAGGTACATTTTCCGAGGTATCATCTTCGTCTTTTTGTTACTTTTGTTTTTGAGATGGAGTCTCACTTTGTTGCCCAGGCTGGAGTGCCGTGGTGTGATCTCGGCTCACTGAAATCTGTCTCCTGGGTTTAAACCATGCTCCTGCCTCAGCCCCCAGAGTAGCTGGGACTACAGGCCCGAGCCACCACACCTGGCTCATTTTTGTATATTTAGTAGAGACGGGGTTTCACCATGTTGCCCAGACTGGTCTTGAACCTCCAACTCTTCATCTCAGGTGATCTACCCACACTGGCCTCCCAAAGGGCTGGGATTACAGGTGTGAGCCTCTGCCCGGCTCCCTTTTAATCTTCATTGTGCTTTGAACCACACTCCTAAGGCTGTGTAGCTTTTGATATTCAGACTTTTCTCTCTGAAGTTTAATGAAGTATTTTTATCAGAGCTCATGTATTGACTTTTCTGAATATGGGAAGCGTGTTTTTATCTAACTAAAAGCCCTCAATATATCTCATTCATCTGGTAGTTTTGCTCCTTTTTCTCCAATCTTTTGAAAGCATCCTTCACATACAGTTTACCTGATTTTTTTCATACATATGTTCTAAATAGCACACATGACTTTATCAGATTGCCTGATCCAAAATAAAATTTTTAATTTTTGCTTTTGAGCTTATTAACCAGCATCTGTTGAATTCTTAATATGTACATTCTACTTGAAACACTGCAAAATTACATCTTCATAAAAAAGCATGAAAATTATATATAGGTGATATCCAATCAAGTTGCAGAATTGCAAGTAGTGCCAATCTATCCTTCCCCTACAAAATGTCTTGAAGTTACTGCATCATTACTGGAGTTTATATTACAGAATTCCATTACACATGGAGGAAGAAGGGCGTTCAAGCCAAGAGCTGGGGGAAATCACAACCTTTCTGAGGCACAGCAAATACTTTGAATGGAAGAATGGCGAGAGAATGGAATGTTGACCTGAGCTTGGGGCCATATAATAGATGAGCTTCAATTCTACAATGTATTGTTGTTTTACGATTAATGATGAACTATTAAAAAGTTTCTGAGGAGAGAAACATGATCAGATCAATATTTAAGCAACCTCTTTCTGAGTCTTTGGTTGTGATAGAAAGGCTGGAATATGGAGGAGAGACTTGAAGGAGGCAAGCGGTTAGAAAGGGGTTGACATAGCGGTGTGTTTGCCACGCTGCAAATCACACCAGGCATTTCCCATGTCTCTTACAAATAGTTCTCATTTTTATTTAATTCACTACAGTTACCTTCTTCCCAGTCTTTATACTGGTTTTATGCTTTATCTCCAAACCACGATTCAGACTTCGTTTCCACTTCATCTCCTGTTCTCCTTCGTCTCCATCCATGAACTCCCTTGGCCATACTTGCCTTGACTCTTCTACTTTCTGAAACCATCTATTTTGATAGATCACAGAGAAGCCGCAGAGGTTTTCTTCTCCCCATGTGGCATCTCTCCAGGCTTTTCTGAGTCTCCTCTCTTCTGATATCCAGCTGTGACTAGTACAGCTTGAATCCCATTATTTTTGATGACTACACATTTTACTGCCCGACTTCCTGTTCAACCGGATTTTGACTTTGATAGAATTAAACCTGCCCCTCAATTGAAGACGACATGTCTGTCAATGTAGCTGCTTTCTTCTATTAAAAGCATCTGATCCTTATTTTCATTTGTAATTTGAAAATAGAAAAATTCTGTTTGAGGACAGTGCTACTCGTCACCGGCATAGGACTTCCCAGGTGGCTGTGGCTTCTTCCACCTAGAAGGTTCCTTCCCAGCCACCACACTCTGTGACTTCCCCACTTACTCACTGATCCTTGAAATCCCACTCTGAGGACCTCATTCCTTCAGCAAACAACTCCAGGCGCTGACTGCTGTGAAAAATGAGACTCCCCTAGAGAGAGAAAGAGCAGTTTTCAACTGTCACCGTGTTCACTCTTTACTGAGATCGAATTTTAAACTGTTAGGAGAGCAAGTCGTAATGGGAAGAGAGTTAAAGAAAGATTTCCTAGAAGAGCTGGTGCGGAAAGTTCAGGATGTTGAAGCATTCAAAGGCCACTCCTTTTATTATTTCCTCATTCTGCCAGGAGCTGATTCTGAATTATCATCACTACAGATCTGATATGCATTACATATGTTTTCATCTTGGATAGATGTAAATATGTGTGTGTGTGTATATATATATGTGTGTGTGTATATATGTGTATATATATGTGTGTGTATACATATATATACACAGATATATGTGTATATATGTGTATGTATATATATACACACAGATATATGTATATGTATATGTGTGTGTATGTGCGTGTGTGTGTGTGTGTGTGTATATATATATATGTATATATATATATATATGCAATGTGATATACACGAGTCAGGGCCTGGTGGGCACTGAGGACCATGAAGCTGCAGTGCTTGGTGCTCTAACAGGAGGCAACCATCAACCCACAGAAGTTGGTGAAACCGTTCATGAGTAACAAACACTGGTAGTGCTTGGAAAATGTCAAAATAAATGAATAAAAGTTTAAAAAATACTTAGCTTTGACTGATGCCCTATTTGAAATGTGGTAAAAGACTCTCATCATTAACTGAAGAAAAATTCACAGTAATGCAATACATTTTTCATAGAGAAAAAATCTGCATCAAAACCAGGAGATCTAAAATGAGCATCAGCAATGAAATACTACCATGACAATTACATTTTAAAAGAGAAAAAAAAGGCAAAGAAAATCTCAAGTGCCTGAGAATTAGCTCTTTTGCAGCAGCTTTAGAGAAACAGAAATAAAATAAATGGTAAAATACCTCCATTTTAAGTTATATATCACTATATTCATATTAATCATATCTCACTACTAAATCCCAGGCCTGTATATGACTAATATACTTATAGATATAAAACAAAAATGGATGCAGCTTCCATGTTATGAATTACTCCACCAGCTGCAAGCTTACATGTGATTACTTGGTCCTGGCAATGCTATCTGAAAGGCACAGCGCGTTCCACAATGCATATAATCCTCCCTAGGTGTCCACAGGGCACTGGTTCCAGGACCCCCATACATAGCAAAATACCTGCCCTACAGATCTCACATATGGGAAAAGTCAGCCCTCCCTATACGGATGGATTTCACATCCCCATGAATACTCTATTTTGCATCCATGTTTGGTTGAAAAAAATTGCAGTTAAGTAGACCAGTGCAGTTCAAACCTGCATTGTTCAAGGGTCAATCAACTGTACACCCACAACCGTCAGGGATGTGTGTGTGGCTGGACACATGAAGTCTTGCTAGATTCATCTCAGCACGGTAGTAGAGCTAGTTTTACTGTATGCCCTTAATAGGTATAGTACTTTACGGTTTAACAATGTACTACTTTATGCCCTTAATAAGTTCTTCGAATCTGTGACTTTAAGAAAAATTATACGTAGAGAAACATTTATTTCCTTGCCACTGTCATAAGAAAACTACACTGAACAAAAGCATGTTATTCCAGTAATTGCTGTACGTCCTTTCACCTGAAGTCTCAGTTTGCAAGGGCCTATGAACAATGAGGACTTACATATATCATATTACATAGGAAAAACTATCTAAAACCAGGATTCTATGAGTATACAGGCACAGACAATTATACACGATCACAGTATTTCAAAAAATACATAGAAACAGCATGTGTAACAAGTAATTTGCTTCAAACGTGTAATACCAGTTATTTACTTGCAGTATACCTTTTGTGAAGGCAGAGTTTTTATGTGCCTGCTTTTGTTGAATTAGGTTAGAAATAACTGCATTCTTCCTAATACTCCAAACCGACAGTAGATTAATATAAAATATAATTGGATGACTGTATATTTTCATTCTGTAATTCTTGAATGAACTCTCAGTAAGAGAGATTAGTATGAGATGACCTTTACTCCAACCCACCACTATATACCTTCGTTGGTGTCAGTCTTGATGAATAAGTCTCAACACAGACATAAATTGATAGATGAAATTTGTTAAGTTGTAGCTTTAGTTTCTCATAGAAATCAAATAAGTATTGGATATGAAAGGAAATTAGTTCACAATATTTTTAATGACAAAGGACGGAAAACCAGATGCTTGAAACAGCTATTGTGTCATGTGCCTGACATTTCTAAATATTATCATTGAAAAATGGTGACCATTATATTGTCATCATCTGATTTTTGAGGAAGAATTGTAAAAAATATTAACAAATGAAAGCCGAAGAACAAAATGATAGAGGAAAAATTACCATTTACTTTTACCTTTATCTTTTAAAAGATATTTGGATAACTCCTTTGTAAGAAGAATATAGATTTGAATGACAGTCTTTCTCATAAAAACATAACTTACAAAAAAGCAATGAGGATATTTGAATTAGTTCACTGATGAATGAGTATATGTCTATAATTTCTCCAGTTTTATGTCAAAAGCCATGAAAGCGCTATTCCATTCATATTTACGGGTAATTAGAGAAATGGATGGGCTTCTGGATTGCACATCAGATAACCGGTGCAACCCTGGTCAGGTCAATTATACATTTTTATCTTCAACTCCTGGGTTTCAGAAGCAAATTATAATAATTGCCTAATAAGTTTATTTTGAGAGTTAAGTAGCAAATAAGAATAGAGGACATTCTGTTAACTTCAACTTTCAGTTAAGCAATGAATATATTTCAATATAAATATTTATCATTTGTTGTTCATTTGAAATTCAAATTAAATGAGGTTTTCTGTATTTTATCTGGAAAGTCTAATAGAGAGTAGTAATCTGTAGGAAATAGTTTATAACCTGGATATGGTATTCAAATATTCAGTTAAAAGGTAGGATTTGTAGCTAGATCACCTGGGTCAAAACACTGACACCTTGGCAAGATGATTTAACCTCAGTAAGCTTCTGTTTGCTTATGTGTCTGGTGAAACTGTACTGGTCACTTCTTCAAATGGTTGTGAAGGTGAAATGATCAAATATACTTGCTGTGCTTAACACAGTGTTAAGTGTTCAGTAAGTGTTGACTCTCACCATTATCACTGGATTACTTTTATATGGAAGCTCTTCAAGTGCCCTGGAGGTATTTCGAATCACATTTGTATTGCAATCAGTGATAATCACATGCATTTTTTCAGCATACTCTATGTCACTTTAAGTAATTACAGAGTTGAAGAAACTGTGACTTTATTGTAATATATAACTCATTTATTACATGGAACATATTAAATAACCCCTCCTCCACCATTATCTTAGAAATGATTCTAATACCCACTAATGTATTTTTTGCAAAGTTAAATTAGGTGTCAAAACAGAGCCAGAGAAGAAAATAGTTTAAAGTCCAGGCCTCTGAACTGATCAGCATTTTATTAACACTATACTTCTTCTAGATGCCACTATCAGACTTATAACGTCAACTATCATTCAACTGGCATACGTGGGGAGTAAAGACATATGACTTTCTTTACATTTCAGTTTTCTAAACTTTGAACACAAAATTAAAATTTTAAAGACTATCAATGTGCTCAAAATGTCTCTGGTGCCCAAGAGTTGCAAATGCATTATTGATCAATCCTGAGCACAGGTGTAATGGCATTAATGGAAACATCCAAGCAAGTAACTGTTCTTTTAATATTTGTCTGTTTAGTTCACAAATCATAGTAAGAGGTCTTACTTATAGGGAAGGCCTTCTGTTCTTCAAATTAAATCTATTTTATTAATAGATTAATCTATGAAATTTCTATTAAATATGGAACAAAAATCTATATGTCTCCATTAAATTTACCTAAAATAAAATTCAATGTTTCTTAGAAGTGCATCAAGTGCAAAGTCAACGTAATATATAACACTGCTTGGGTCTGTAAACTGCCTTGTTATCAGCAGATAGGGGATTATTAGAACTTTTTATCACTTGGAAAAATATTGCCACCCTCAACAAAATTTATGACTGCTTTGCTTTGACAACTATTGTACTCCTTTTATTTTTCCCAGACTCAAGTACCCACAAGGTTTGCTCACAGATATTCCAGAAAGAACTGTTGCGTGTTGACGACATTCGTATTTTCTCGATACCCATCAACAAACATGCTTGTAGCTGAGCAGAGTGTGGGATATAGAATGCCAGGTATAAATAGTCAGTTAATAGGTTTTTCCATTGGTTTCCCCTAAACTACTTGCTCCAAGAAATTCCTCAAACAATGAGATTACTGATATAAGACAAACAAATGAAAGCCCTTGGCCTTAAAAAGGTCACTAATGATATTCAATAAAAGAGTAGGTTTTACGGCAGAGTTACATTTTTCTGGGGTTGTTCCTTTCTAGTTTTTAAGGCAAAATTATTGTCTAGTTTGTTTTCATTGATGTTGTTTACAAATAAATAGAGGAGAAATCAAAGCAATATGACTTCTTTTATGTTTTATTAAGAACAGAAACTGTAAGGTCAGAAGGTGTAAGCTTATGTGTTGTGTATTTGCTGGAAGAAACTCAGCGCCAAGATTAAAGGAATCATCTTTAATGTTTTAAAGGAAAGTACAAAGGAGAGAATAAATACATTGATTTGTGTGCATGATACAATGTCCTTTATTTAAAATTTTATGTGTAGATCACAGATCTTATTGTAGAGATAGTGATAAGAAAACAAACAACTCTGCTAGTTTTGTAACTGTTACACATTGGTGAACTTCCAAAACCTCTGAGTGTTCCTAAAATTGGCATAGATAAAAGATAATATAGTAATTTTTAACATCAGCATACAAAAATTCACGTGCATATCTTCCTAAAACTGCAAATAATGCAAAAATTGTACATATTTTGCAAAGATTGTTTTGGTGATAATACTCAGTATGAATCTATCCACAATGGGTATACTTTACACACACCTGTGGAAAACACTTTAGTCACAGAACGGAAACTCCAAAATGCTATAACCTTTGACATGACTAATGATCTATACTAATGAAAGTGATATTGTTATATTTTATATGTTATTCTACAAGGCATTAATTATAATTGGATAAACAATAAATTAACTTGCACAAAAACAGAGGATTGTTTAAATGATACTTTGTATAAAAAGGAAACCATGAATAGTTAAAAAAGTCAGGAAACAACAGGTGCTGGAGAGGATGTGGAGAAATAGGAATGCTTTTACACTGTTGGTGGGATTGTAAATTAGTTCAACCATTGTGGAAGACACTGTGACAATTCCTCAAGGACCTAGAACTTGAAATACCATTTGACCCAGCCATCCCATTACTGGGTATACACCCAAAGGGTTATAAATCATTATGCTATAAAGACACATGCACACGTATGTTTATTGTGGCACTGTTCACAATAGCAAAGACATGGAACTAACCCAAATGCCCATCAATGATAGACTGGATTTTAAAAAATGTGGCACATATACACCAAATACTATGCAGCCATAAAAAAGGATGAGTTCATGTCCTTTGCAGGGACATGGATGAAGCTGGAAACCAGCATTGTCAGCAAACCAACACAAGAACAGAAAACTAAACACCACATGTTCTCACTCAGATGTGGGAGTTGAACAATGAGAACACACGGACACTTGGAGGGGAACATCACACACCAGGGCCTGTCAGAGGCTGGGGGGTTAGGGGAGGGAGAGCATTAGGAGAAATACCTAACATAGATGATGGGTTGACGCGTGCAGCAAGCCACCACGACACATGTATAACTATGTAACAAACCTGCACATTCTGCACATGTACCCCAGAACTTAAAGTATAATAAAAATAAATTTAATAAAAAAAGTTATTGATATAATTTTAAGTAAAGTAGTGATTCAAAGTCTTTTATTTTCCTTCTGCTCATTGATTCAGGAAAGACAAAGTCTTTAGTTCCAGTGGGATCCCAATTTTAATAAGTAAAAAGAAATGTGTATGTGTTTTGATGTTTCTGTGTAGAAGGAAAACCCTCAGGGGAAAAAAATAGAACAGTGGTTTTCCCTGGAAACTAAATCTCTTTTCAGAAATACAATAAATGTGCAAATTCCTTAATCAGAAGTTAAAAGCATTTAAATATATAGTTAAAATATGTAATAGAGTCCTGGAATTCATTTCAAAGTAGCCTGTGTATATTTTCATATACTGACAAATGAAAACAAACTAGATATTTCAAAAAGATAAACTCTAGGCAAGTTTAAATGTGGAGAAAGTTCAAAAAAATTACCAAGATGTCATTAGACTATCCGTTTTATAATATTGTGTGTTTTATAAAATTGCATGTAACTTTTGTGCCATTTAAAAAAGTTCCTTTATAAACCCTTACTATATAGAACCATAATTTAATCAAACACTATACATACATATTTATAGGTCATCTACAGATAACATATATATATATCTGTTATATATATATATTTATATATATATAACACACATACATACATAATGCTGTTAATCTTTAAGAATTTCTCACAAGTTGGGTTGTATTCTGAATAAATAAGCTTAAAAACCCACTGAAGGGAACGGGACTGACTTCCCTGGGATTTGACCTTTCCCTCCTCTTTCGTGCCTCGTCTGTGAATCTGAAGGCTTGACCCATCCCCCATTTCCCCATCAAGTAATGCTTGTCCATCACATTTGAGTCAACAACCTCAACACGTACTTAAAGGTACCGTCTTAAAAAAGCATATTCTGTTTCCTGGTGCCATGTTTTTCTTTCATATCTAGAGAGTTTTCTTGACATTATAGACATGGATAGAGCTGCATGTCAATACTCATGAAAACAGGAAGTTCACTATCAGGAGTCTCATACTTCCCTTTCTCACAAGGATTTGCAGAAACAGCTTGTTTGTATCATATACTGATTTAAACACCAGTGACAGAATTTAAGAAACTCCTTAAACTGCTAACATAATTAGACCTTACCCGTTCCCTAACTTTATTTATCTTTATTTTTATTTATGTATTTATTTTTTTGAGACGGAGTTTCACTCTGTTGCCCAGGCTGGAGTGCAGTGGTGCAATCTCGGCTCAATGCAACCTCTGCCTCCCGCGTTCATGCCATTCTCCTGCCTTAGCCTCCACAGTAGCTGGGACTACAGGCGCCCACCACCACGGCCGGCTATTTTTTTTGTATTTTTTGTAGTTACGGGATTTCACCATGCTGGCCAGGCTGGTCTTGAACTCCTGACCTTGTGATCCACCCGCCTCAGCCTCCCAAAGTGCTGGGATCACAGGCATGAGCCACCACGCCCAGCCCCCTTTCCCTCACTTTAAAAACAATAATTAAAATCCTACCTTTATAAAATCCTTTATGGGTCTCTTTCTCCTTATGCTCATATAAGTTCCCCCAAAGAGAAGAATCTATTCTTGAATTTCAGACTACATTCACAATTTCTATATAATTCCAGTGCTCAACAGACCAAAGCTCGCTAAGTGTTCAGTGTAGTGATTAAAATTCAGTTTTATTTTCAATGGATGGAGTGTCAAGTTCAAGGAGGTTAAAAAGACAGTGGTAGTGCTGCTAATCTACAAAATGGCTAATATACGACTTAAAATTTACAAGGAAACTGAAAGTATAAAATTATCAGCTATACAGAATATGAATACATGTTGCTCCACATGACAGAATTACATGTGATGCTACTATAGCTATACAAAATATAATTTTTTAACATGAAAGCAGCATTTTAATATTAGGTTGACACAAAAAGTAACTGCGAGTTTTACCACTAAAGTAAGGTACTAAAACACTAAATATGTAACAAAACCTTAGATAATATATGCCTATTTTTAGAAAATGATTAAATAAATTCATGAATGAAAACAAACTTTAGCTACGAGTTCAACATAAAGTGTAGCTTTTTACTAACATACTAAACAGTCTACAGCCACTTAAACGGCTAACAAAACCAGGTTGTACTTGCTGCCACTATCATCTCTGTTTCACTTGGTATCAAGATCTGAATAAAGGAGCCAAGTGTGATTATGTGAAATATTTTCATCTGTGTTTATAAATTGGCTCTTAGAGTATTTATAGGAAAAAAGACTTTAAATTACATTCTCAAGTGCGGTATATATGTAATAAATGGAGACTGCTAGGATGACTTCTCTGAAAGTAACAACCCTCATTTAAAAATACTTGTCCTTGCCTATATTAAAATTATGTCCATATATGAAATAAGATTGCTATATTGTTAATAACTATTTACTGACAGTTGTTAAAGTTGACCTATGGGGACCTTCCTTTCCATAAACATCACTCTACTGTTTTTATGTTTGAACAATTTCATATTTTTTTAAAAAAAACAGCACCGGATTAGCAAACTTCTGAGCATCTCAGTTTAGACGTGAAAAGCAAATTATTCCCCATGCCAAGCTTCCTCTGTCTCTGTAAACACAGCATACACACACACACACACACACACACACACAATTAAGCAGTAGATGGCACAAGTGTGCAAGCCACATTTTGAAACACTTCCTTTTATTTAGTGTAAAAAGCCAATTGCTTCAAACAAGTCATCAAGAAACACACAGTCACACACAGGACTGGACAGATACAGGTGGCAAACTGACATCTAAACAGAATGTCAAATTTCTTCCTGGGTTGTTAATCACCATCAAATGTGAATTCTTGGCAGTATTGTCCTTGGATAAGATCGCAAGATTCAGTGGCCCATTTAATAGCATTTCTCACGAGCAGCAATACTGAGTTTATTACTTAGTGTCAACACGGTGTCATAAGCGCAACTTTAGCAATGTATCCTCTAAAAGACTCATTCTACACAGACGGTTCTATTGCCATCAACAAATAGACTCAACGAAAGGATAAATGCTTAATTTTGGAAGTGGTAACTCATTTGAGTATCTTAACCCTGTTGAACTTATAATTAGCCAACTTTGAATGTGCATTTTCTTCTATTTGTCATTCATGGCAGTTTTCAATGCAGCATTTCTAATGAAGAAAAAAAAAAAAAACCCTATGTAAGATAAGGAGGAGGCCAGGAGTGTCGGGCTGTGTATTTTTGATGATAAAAAGACTGAGCACTTGCCAGCAGCAGCTCACTGTCAGTAAAAATGAATTTGAAACAGATGCCAACTGCGTCAACAGCTTGAGTCCTATACATTTTTTATTAAGCAAAGACACAAATCATGAGAAAAGTACATAGGGGCAAGAACATCAAAGGATACTGCTGTTTCAAACTGAAACACAGGGGCCTATCTGCTGCTACCTTCCCAGCCTAGAACACATTGAACTCATAGCTAGAACACTGAGCCTTAACTAATGCGTTGAAAATAACTTTGTTTTGTATGCTCTCTTTATTATACCAGAAAGTTAAAATTTAAATATTCTGAATTATTTAGAAGTATGCTTAAAAGAAGGTTTTAGCATGGGCTATTTCTTAAGCAATCGTAGGCCAATCAAAGGTTACTTTCTCTCTTTAGATATATAGTTAGCTTTGTATATTGCAGTATTTGATATTACCACATTTTTGTAATTTAGTATATAAGCTTTTAAAGAGAGTGGGTATGTTACCACGTTCTGAATAATTTCTAATAAATACCAACTGAACAGACATGACATAACGTTTTCCTCAGCAGTCTAGAATCTGACAAATTTTAGTACAGAAACGTACGACCAGGTACCAATCTGAGCACTTGCATTTCTTTCAGGTCAGTGTTTCAGAATGTCTTCTACACTTCACTAGAAAAATTAAAATATGCAAGAAAATTATTTATAGCGACTACATGTGCATATCAACACCAGTAGAACTTGAGACTGCAGCTATGCTGGAAAAAAAATGGGTACTGTTGGAAGGTAAATCTATCTCGATAATAACTTTGTAAATAAATTTTAAGGCTTGTATGAAACAGTTCACAAAATGCTAAACTTGTCTAGATGAGCACAGTTCTATAGCAATACGGTGTAAGCCATAAATGTAATTGTACTTTCCTAGTAACCACATTTTTAAAAACATGTTACCATATATAGAATATTATTTGAATGTACAATTAATGTTAAAATTATCAAAAATGTATTAATTATATGACTTATCTTCATTTCTTGTATTTCCTGTTATCATACAGCATTGGAAATACTTTTTTGGTCATTAAAGTTGCAGTTGAAAAAGTAGATATACATATCCACATTTTTTCCAAACACACTTGAAAGTTTCACAATAATAGAATAAAGTAGTGGTTTTTAAATTTATTAAAATGAAGTGAGTTTTAAAATTCTGTCCCTTGCTCTCTCTGGCTTCAGGTGTTCACCTTCCAAGGCAGAGGCTGCCCCACGGGCGCAACAGGATGGTGCGAGGCCTCTGCTGGCCCCTAGGTGGCACTAGGCCCTCGGGAGCACCTGACCCACTGATGGTTTTCAGGTCTAATGTAAATAAAATGGACCTGGAAATATAAGTGTGCAAAATACTTTGCTACCTTAAGTATGATCTTAGGGAATTAAAGCCACCACTCAACAGCATTATGGGAAAACAGAAAGGTGAAATTTGAAAATCTGATAGTAATTGTGACAACAGGTGGTTGCAGGCCCACAGAAGAAGATGACTGCATAGGGTCTTTGCATAAGCTAGGGGCTTACCAAAAAGCAGCTTTAAATTAACCTGTCTAAAGCTATGAAATTAACATTTCAGAAGGAAATAATTTGAGACTGGCACACTACAACCTTGGGTTTCAAATTTCTCAAGTTTTACTGAAATATCTTATGCATTGAAGCTCACATTAAAGGTCCTTTAAAATGTTATGACAAATGCGACTGTTCTTTTTCTGTTTTTTGAATCTAAAAAGTATGCATACCCAAAAAAAGAGCTTATAACTTCTATGTTGGGCTTACTTGACATATAATTCTGTGTTGTAACATTTATATGTGATAACATACATACATGTAATATTTATGTATTAACATTAAACAGAATAAATGTAATGTCTTGTTTTCAAAATACGTAAAGGAATAAAGTAATACATGTATTAAAATTTAATTTTATCTTATTACCTTGTAAAACACTAATTTTCTAGAGCTGCCTCATAAACACACCTAAAATGCATAAAAAATTGTTTTGTAAATGACAAGGCAAAGGCTTATAAAGATTAAGTGATGTTTTGATGACAGAGATGCTGGTAAATGTGCCACTTAGGGCTTTGACCATGTTTACCAATTGCAAATGCATTCAACTATAGCAAGGTGAATTCATGTTCTCTTGAGATGTGATTAGCCTTTGTTATAAACACTTTCCCCGGGTTGTAGCACACTGTAGCATCCAAGGGAAAACATTATTTTATTAATCCAACAGTACTTTTAATTATGTAAACTTTAAAGTTATAAAATATTGCTCACATACTATTTCAAAATACGTAAGTTTCGAAGTCACATTTTGATCAATAGTAACTTTTTGTGAAAATAAACAGAAACATAAAATCTTAAAACTGCATGCAAAGGTGAGTATCATCCATGTGAACTTGTCGTTTTACAGATAAAGCTAATGAAGCCCAGGAACACTGGAGCATGCCCAAGGGTCAACATCGTAACACAGATCTTCTGGCCACCTGACAAGAGGGCTCTCTTCTTCACTTTCTCGGACTCGTTAGCACATTAATATCCCAAGGATGTCCTCTTCTCCAAGCAAGGTCCTATTGCCAGAGGACGGAATGTTGCCATTTTTGCTTATTTAATTTAGCATGACATCGTTATCTCCCTCCTTTAAGTTTTGCGTTTGTGTAATGTGTTTTCCTATGCAGCACCATAAAATTATACTAAATGAGTTGACCTTAGAAGATTACAGTCAGGGAGAAAGATAGTATATTGTATGCATTCATCTTTTGAGTTTTATTTATCTGAACACCACGGAGGAAATGAGTTGGTCGTGACAGCATCCTAACAACTCATTTATAATCGGAACAATTTTAATTACTTGTAGCAGTAATATGTTCAAATGGTAATATTTTGAGAGCTTTTTGTAGTAATTACACTTCATAATGGCGTCATGTATGTATCAGATTCAACAAGCATCATTCAGAATCTGACAAACATTCATTTTCTAAACATCGTAATTATATTTTACATTCATGGTTGAACTTACCACAGTTCACTGCTGTAGAAACATTTTAATTTCCAATCTGACCCTACAGTTTTTAGTCTCATATATTCTTACTATTTCTACTGCAAAATAGTCATTCTGCCTGCATTGTATCCCTTTGATTATATTTTCATTTAAAAAAAATGCCTGACAGTTAGAAACAGACTGTTTTTAAGGTCAACATCCTGTATTTTTTAGCAGACTTTTAAAATTGCTACCAGTAATCATGGATAAAAACACTCAACTGCTGGTTTTGTGAAGGTACGTAGAGTCCTCCTTTACAACATTTAAAAATTATGTATGAATATGATTTTTCTAAATTTAAAGTATCCACTATCCTTTTGCAGACAGTTTAGCTGGAGACTTTTAATGCACATTCTCCATCTGTGAGGAGAATGATTTTGATTTTGTTTATTGATTTGTAGCTTGAGTTCTCCTTCATTGCTGCCCTGTACAAATGCGAACATCTTTGCCTCTGAAAACGGTATGTGTACCGTGAAGTGAATTAATTATAAGAACATATTCTTTTCATCTGGGTACAGGATTTCCAAATGCAAATTACCTCTTCCATTTTTACTCCCACTATGTACAAATATATTTTGCTTTTGTCCAATCATTTTACAGAACTAAGGACAATCATTTTATAGAACGAAGGACACTCATTTTATAGAACTAAAGTGATATATGTCATATAGTTAAAAGTCTTCAACATGTAAATTAGGAAACACAGGCCCTTGGGGACACGAAATTTTCCCAAGATATGTGGCTAGGGAGGGACAAAACCCAACAGACACACCTCAGTTTTCCACATTCACTTATGTTTTTGAGAAGCACACACTTTTTCTTCTTTTTAATTGCTCAAGGAATGCAAGAATGTTTTATATTACAATTCTGGACATGAACCAAAAGGAGAATAAAAAAAAATCCACTTTACCCACCTATAAAATCCTACTCTGCCCCAGAAACATGGCTAACAGTTTGATGTGCTGACCTCCAGGTCTTTCTCCACGACTTTACATACATTTTCATCCTAGAATGTTTGCAAATCTGAACACACCATTATTAAGAATAAGTTTGGCCAGGCGTGGTGGCTCATGCTTGTAATCCTAGCACTTTGGGAGGCCGAGGATGGTGGATCACTTGAGGTCAGGAATTCGAAACCAGGCTGGCCAACATGGTGAAACCTGGTCTCTAGTAAAAATACAAAAATTAGCTGGGCGTGGTGGCTCACACCTGTAATCCTAGCAGTTTGGGAGGCCGAGGAGGGTGGATCACCTGAGGTCAGGAGTTCAAGACCAGGCTGGCGAACATGGTGAAACTCCGTCTCTACTAAAAATACAAAAATTAGCTGGGCGTGGTGGCACGTGCCTGTAATGTTAGCTACTTGGGAGGCTGAGACAGAAGAATTGCTTGAACCCAGGAGGCCGAGGTTGCAGTGAGCCGAGATCCTGCCACTGCACTCCAGCCTGCAGGACTAGAGCAAAACTACATCCCCCTCAACCCTCTCGAAAAAGGTTGTTTTTAAGGAGATACGAACACTGCGGGAGGGGACCTCCACTCCGTGTTCCCTCCCCGTCACCATGTGGCTTTCTCTTTCCACATGTTGCTTTTGTGCACTGTGCCTTCCCATATGGTATAGGTTCTTCTGCAACGCACTTACATATGCCAGCCCCAACGTTTATTGGGCAGCCTAAGCAAAATATTGACATTCTCGTCAGGCAAAGATGGTAAAACTTACAGCAACTGTTCTCCAAGGGTGGACTCAGGACTCCTGGGGGATCCCCAAAACACTCTTGGCAGATATAAAAGACTAAAATTTGGATTTCTACCACTCCAGGAGGGTAACTCCATGTTTCAGATGATACCCTCCTTCTAACCACTTGCCTGGCTCTTCCCATAAGCCACACGTATTTTACAAACTTCAATATAAGTGGCCATGTTACAAAAACAAAACAAACAAACAAACAAACAAACAAAAAACTAGTTTAAAAAACACTTTTCTGTCCCCTGGTTTCCTGAATTCGATTTCAGGATGCAGCAGTTAATTAGCTGTAAGACCTTGGGCAAAGTAACCTCACCTCACCATGCCTCAGTTCCCTCATTAGTAAAATGGGGATAATAATGGTGTCCACACCACAAAAGTGTTGTAAGCATAACACAAGAGTCAAAATGACGCCTAGTGTGTAGGAAATATTTGCTATTATTATGAATGCTAATGAGAAAAGTCCTTTTTACTTAGAGCTATTTTGGTTGCCCACAAGTTTTACTCCATGAATTTTATGTTTTCGTATGTCAAGGAGTGTCTGTGTTAAAATTCAAACTGCTTGTATATAATCCAGTTTCATTACACAGCAGGCCAGCTGCAGCCTTAAACGCCATTTCATTCTTACTTAAATAATCCAATTACTCTCTGAAGCCATGCGCAGTCCTTTACATTTCATTTAGAACTCCCATCAGAAACTGCAGGCTTTCTATTCTAGAAGGAAATGAATTTGCGCCCATGAATCTTGAACCACATTTGTTATAAGAACCACCTACACAAGGGCATTAGTTCAGAATTATGAAATAATATAGAAAAAAAGTAGGCTTTTCTAAATATAAAGAGAATGAAGACAGATCTCTTGTTCCAGGGTATCAGGACTTTCTTTCCATGGATGAGGGCAGGTTTTGCTAATGCTGATTTTGGACCGGGCAGCTGGGAAATTTGATTTCATGAGCATTGCCCTAAATGGAATAGCACAGATGGTTTGTCTTTGCTTTTCTTGAATAGCAGTGGTGTAGGAAGAATCGAGCTTTCCAGACCTAGTGAAACAGTCAGGGCCACTGGCTTCTCGTCCTGTTAGCAACTCTGGAGGTCAAAGTAGCTTTGTTAAGACCTGCAGCCTCTGCTTCTTCTCCGAGCATCCCTCTAACTTCACATAAGACCATGTGTCCTTGGCTATTTTAATCAGGAACAAAATCTACTTGTGGTCTCTTCCGGCCTGGAAAGTAATCCAACTGAAGTATTTTAAATACCATCTGCACAAACCTTTTAACTGGCTATGCTATCTCCGCAACGCTATAATTACACATAAGCAGTGAGTCACCTTTACCTCTGACAGCAAGCAGGTTTGTAAAAAGCTATCTCTGCCTTGGCTTAGTGGAATTTGTAGTTACATCCCTAAGTCCAAAGTACAGGTGGAGAAATACACATTATTCTTTACATGACTGTTCACATCAATGAAGTGCACACACGACGTTTTTAAGTTCTTTCTGGAACCATAAACAGAAGTCAACAGCAGCTCCAGTTTTCTCCTGACTTCAAATTCTCTCATTTCTTCTTGCCAAGCTCCGCTGCGTCTCTCCGCCGTGCTCTCCACGTCTCACTTACTTTTACTTAGTGCTATCTCTCCTCACAGGCCGTTATTCTTTTCACTTTGGAACATTCTCTTATTTTTACAGAACAACGTTTTTCCTTGTGTGTTAGTTCAAAACTATAGTCCTTCACCAACGGCTTAGGTTAACACGAGACAGAGAAAAATCATGGAGACAATGTTTAGTCGGTTCCAATATGAGTTACCACTTGTGCCTCTTCATTTAAACAAGATGGTTGTGGCACAGGAAGGAAGACACTCTTCTGAGATCATATGGTCTCATCATTAAGAATATGGGCAGGATCATGAGGACACCCAACACCGGGCCCTGATAGCCTCATTTATTAGGTGTGAGAACACCGCTTGACCTGGAAGACAGGTTTATCCTCCATGAAAGGGGATAGCAGTCATATCGATTTTGTAGGGCCGCTGTGGAAGTCAAACAAGACAATCTACGCAGCTCACACTGTAGAATCCCTGGCATCTGATACTTGACAAATACTAGTTTTCTTTCCCATCACCTGTTTGGCTGAGAATGTTTCCTAGAAAACCAAAAGTTGATCTTTGAGCTGCTGTTGTTGTTTGTTGTTAAGAGATATGCACTAATTACACTTGCGGCCGCTTCATTCCATTGTGGCTGATTCAAATGGATCAGTTTTGTTATTTGATAGGGGTAAAAAACAGTTCCACAGAGGCAGCCAAAGGAGGCTGACATCCACTCCAAGTAAAGATAAAGTGCTAACAGGTTTCACTTGAAAAATAACAAACTTAGAGTATGATTGTACATTAAGGCTTAGTAACTTGAGAGAACAAAAAAGAGTTTCAAACTACTTCACACAAAGCAAACAAGGGCTATTCAACACCTAGTCTGTTAATGTGGAACTATGTGGACAGATTCTGTGTAATTTAAAAACTAAACAGTTTAACTTTACTCACATAGCTAATTAGATGTCTTGCCTCTATTTCCTGGAAAGTTCTAAAAGATTCCCCCTCACATTCCTCCTTGAATATAATTAGTATTTTTGTGTAACTCTTTATTTTCAGATAAATCAAGCACATTTGGAGAAGTTACTTTAATGATGCTTTTTAAGAAAGCAGACAATCCGGAGGAACAATATAATGGAAAAACATCCTATGATTTCCACAAGAAGGTTTCTTTCTAACTTCCCTTTCTTACCTCCAATTTCGAGTAATATTAGAAATAACAAGCCGAGGAAATTAACTTTACATTCTAAGCCTTAATATTTATACCACACATGTTGCAGCTTCCCATTATTGTTATAGATAACGAAGAGGGGGAACTAATGTCTGCAAGCTTCTACTACCTTCCAGGGACCAGGCTAAGTACTTTACATAACCTTAATTAAATGCTGGCTGCAGTCTTGTAATAGGTATTATTATCATTATTATTATATTATTTTGCAAGTGTATGAAAGAGAGTTAGCAAGTTACACAACATCACACAAACAGCCATTGAAAGTGGACCCGGTCGGTTGAGCGAGCTGGACTCATACTATCTCTCCTCCAACCTCTCTGTGGCCCACTCAATGCATTTACTGCGGGAAGAGCCTCCCCTGTTCCTAGGTGAAAACAAGGGCAGTCTCAGGACATCCCAGGCTACTCTTAAGCCATCACATAATCTATGGTCATGTTTATTTGCAAAACCTTTCTCCAGATAACAAATCCCAAGACCATATGATAATAAAGTTAAGGTTTGATTTAAAGTTAAACTTCTGCCTTTTTTAGCTGGAACCATCAAAAGACAGAAAGCTAAAACAAGGAGGATACAAAACTTTACTTTTACTGAACCTTAGTTTTACTCATTTTGCTAGCCATGCTTCTGTTCCTGCAGCATTAAAGCATTAATGTTTGAGGGAGAAAAGAGAACACTAGAGATTAGAACACTTGTCTTTTTTACTGGTACTGCAGTGGAAGCATTTGTCCACTCAGGGCCTGGCAGTGCTGGGTACCTTCGTGAGTTTCTGAGATGCCCCCACGGGGAACAGTAAGCTCCCTTTCCTAAGATGTAGGTAACGTACTATTTTTTTGGCCACCCTGAAGGGCTCCCTTCACCCTTCAATTTTCTTGAGCAAACCTTAATGATTCCAGAGAGGCTGTCTTACAAGAATGACCTACAGATATCTCAGGCTTGCTCACACACTCAATTAAATGCTGCAGCCAGTTCCCCTGCACTGCTGGTGTTGAGGCCATGGGGTAATCCAACTCTGCCTTTAGGTTTTCCCAGTAGTAGCAGACACCACGTCCTGTCCTTATAACCTGTCCTTCTAAGTGAAGGGACGCAAGTTCAGCTATATTCATGCAGCTGAAGTTCCTACCACTGGGTTCAAAGTGAGGGATTTTGCCACCAACTCTGCCGCCCTCCCCAACAAAATTTCTTTTCAACATTTGTAACCTTGCTAGTGGATTTTTTGGCAAATCTATGATTCCAAGATCTCTTAGATGGTCAGTGTGCCTACTCTAAGATGTGATACCTGTCAGTTCTACATAGCAGCCAACATTGAGCAAAACCAAGTCCCATTATGTCAGTGAAGTACTAGTACAGGAGACCAGTATGCTATGAATTATTTTAAGAGTAAATATTAGTTACTTAACAACTACTTTTAAAGTCCTCAATCCATATACAACATTAAATTACCCTAATTGTGTGGCAGCTATAAAAATGGTGATATGTGCATAAAAATAATTTAAAAAGACAGCACCATCTTTCAAGCTATCTGTTCAAGAAATAACTTTCATACTGAGGATAAAAATAGTGCACATATGGATGAAAATAAAACAAATTATATTTGGTAAAACAGCAAAAGAAATATTTTACAAAATGAACTAACTAGTTCCAGTTCTTCTAAAACCCGTTCTAACACAGTGTATATAATAGTTTATGGGACAAATATTCTTTACCAGTTTCTAGATACCTCTCATTCATTTTTCATATTGTTATTTAACTGTTTTCCCTGGAAGCCTCTTCAGGCTAATTTGCCTACATAATTTCACCCATTATATACGGGATTGCTATCATGTAACTCCCATACATTTAAAATACACTTAACTTTTGTTGTAGGTAAGATAGATTAACATCAACCAATTAGTTAAAGCAGAGGGAGCCAGGGCTCGAAAATGCCTGTTTCTCTCCTCTTTTTTTCCACCAATACTCTAAATGACTCCTTCAAGTCCAGTAGTAGCCAGATTTGGACCACATAAACTGACTTCTGTCCACTGTTAGTATGAGCAAGATGTAACACTTTCAGATCTGACACGTATTTCCCACTCAGAATTCATCACACTTTGTCCAGGTCTGGCAGTGACGATGGTGCCATGGATGACGGTGGGGATCTGGGGAACCGAGGAGAGCAGCTGTACACGGTCCTGAGTAACATGGGCTCGTGACATGAGCAGAACTTTCAGCTTTGCTTTCTTCAGCTACTGAGATTTTGCTACTGGTAATGCATTGTAAATAAAACATCTCCACTGTACTGGAAGATCCATAGCTAAAAGGAGACATCCACCTTTGTCTGCCATGTGTTCACAGACTAATCCAATGTCTGGCTCAGAGTAAATATTTAAAGAGTATTTGCCACAAATGGGAAATGAAAACAGGAATGAATCAAATGGTGCCTCTGAGTCCAGGTGAGTAATTAGAAGAATTATTGACCTCTTCTTGAGAGAGGACCCATTATTTCCTTCAGCTTATATATTGAAGGGTTGTGTCATCTGCTAAGCACTCTGTGTACTGCAACTGTTATGGTTTAATCAGAACCAACAACTGCGAATTCTGCATGATCTTTTTTATACAGTCATATAGATCTGCAACAAAAACAAATGGAATCAATACCAACAGGCAAGGAGTGGTGAGGAAATGCTTCCCAGGTAAAGTAGAGTCACGTGGATTTTTGAAAGAAGCAGTCAAAGGGAACACACTTGTATGTGTGTCTGCAAAAACGCATGTGTTCAGGCCTGAGGGTGATGTTTGTGAGAAGAAAAGCATGGTTTTCACACTCATGTCTACAGATGCAAAAGTTCAGATGGGCATGTTTGAATTTCTACACAGTAATGCTCTATGACATCTGAATGGATGGTGATAAGTCCAAAAACATAGAAAGTGACAGACATGGATAAGAAAGGTCTCTAACATGAGCTTTGAACTTCCAGGCTGTCCTATGGGCAATTTTAAACAAGGGTCAGGGAAATTGCATCTTTCATAGCATGAGAAAAAAAGAACAGATGATGCTTCTCTGAGTTACAGGGGAAAACAAAGATGAAGAAGTGCCATTCATAGCTTTTCTGCCTCCCATGCTTCATACATTTACCAAGGACAGGTAGATGCTGTATTTAGGAAAGATTCATTGGGAGAAATATATTCATAATTATGATCCCGGTTTAAGTAGCAACTTCAGCTACAAAATAATGAGCATATGACATTGATAACATTCATTAACTTTATCTCCCTATCTGTCATAGTTTCATTTAGGACTTCTATTCTGTGAGTCTGATTTTTTGGTAAGCTTTTACTTGCAGGAAATCACAATTTGTAATTAAAATAATTCAATGCAAAATGAAAATATCCATCTGTTCTTGTGACTCATCATCCTTTACAATTTCAGCTCTCTATAATTCCACCAGTTCACAACTTCAACTAAACTGCTTTAATTCATTTCTTTCTAAAATTTAGAGGGACAAAATTTCATCTCCCTAAATTTTATTTGTTAAATGTATATGTAATGATGTCAAAATAAGATCTTCTTTGTACCCTTGTGTAAAATATTATGGGAATAATAATCGAATTTCCTATTTTATTTTGTGTAATAGAAACACAACTTCTAAATGTTTCTATGACAGGAATCTGAGAATTAATATGGTTTGGGGATTATCAATATTCTCTTTAGTGTTGCATTATTGGAATACATTATTGCTATTTTAATTTTAAAAACTTAAAAATAATATACTCATGAAGATGTGCTAATAGTAAGTAATAAAGAGAATATTTAAAAGGATAAATATGGATTAAAAGTCGACATATTGAAAAGCTGGGGATAATGAACATAATACTTTCCTTTAAATTGATATATTAAATATAAAAACAAAATACAAATTTATACTTACAACCCAACCATGTAAAGTAAACCTCCACAATTAAAACACAACCTCCAAAGCATGGTAGAATTTGAATTAACTAAGAGAGAAGTATTTTTCTTTTTTATCTACTAATTCCCACTGCTTTTGACAGTTCATTTATTTTCAGGAAGTACATTTTGATTTACACACAAAAAAGAGCTTAGTGTAGAAATTTTATTAAAGCTAAAGTATAATATTTTATTTCTGTGGTCATTTTTCTTGTGACATGTTTCTTTCTTAAATTGTAGCCTCAATATGGAGAACATTTCCTATCAAAAAGATACAAAACTCTTTATTCATTGGGTGGTAAAATTCATAAACCCAGTATAATCAGTTACATGGGGAGACAAAAGTTACACACTGTTAGGCTAACTAGCTACTTTTAAGAGCTAATACATGAGGAGAGAAGTAATATCCAATTCTGATATGTCATATAAACCATATGTCCTTTGCAAAATAATTAACTGATGTGAAATTAGAAGTTTCATTTAAATTTAACTTGCCTTTCAGATGGACAATTTGTTTTTCACATCAAGCCGAAACAGAACCTTCTGTCCTATGTTAAAAAGCAGGCAGGGAACCTGGTGTCCAGAAATAACTTCTTCCATCAAAGAGTTTGAGATGCCAGAGTGCGTTTGTTGCAGGGATCCATTATTACCTAGTTAGTTTAATAAGGGAGGTTTGGACACTTGATCATTCAATGAAAACACCAAAGAGCTGTACCAGGGAAGAGGAACATTGAAGACCCTGGCCATACCAACAACAAAGAAATACGAAAATGACACAGGCAAGCCCTATCATAGATTTCAGAAGGGATGGACTTATTTATTTGCCTATGCTGCTTTTTCTTGCTTTCCAAAGAATTTTTGTTGTTGTTGTTGTTTTGCTTTGTTTTGAGACAAAGTCTCACTGTCGCCCAGGCTGGACTGCAGTGGCGTGATCTCGGCTCACTGCAACCTCTCCCTCCGGAGTTCACGCCATTCTCCTGCCTCAGCCACCTGAGTAGCTGGGACTACAGGTGCCCGCCACCACGCCCAGCGTGGTGGGCTAACTTTTTGTATCTTTAATGGAGACGGGATTTCACCGTGTTATACAGAATGGTTTCGATCTCCTGACCTCGTAATCCGCCTGCCTTGGCCTCCCAAAGTGCTGGCATTACAGGCCAGGCATGAGCCACGGCGCCCGGCCGAATTTTTCAATTGAATGGAACTTGTAATAACCCACTCTAAAATTAATACATGTAAACATGTTTATTTTTTCTGTAACTCACTCTTGCATCATAAACATGTTTCTATAGAGGAAAATATTCATTGGAAAAATGTTTCAGTTTATTTTTTCTATGTTATAGTCTTAATATTATGCCTCTAGCATCTTCATTATTGTGGAAACTGAGTATTAAATGCAATCTTCAGTAGTCCCAACAATACATCTTATTATATACAAGATTTATCGAAGAGTCGGGGTCCCTAAAGGATACAGGTGGAATATTTAATGGGTTAACTGAAGTGGCTTTTTGTAAAAAGATAATTTGTTAATTCTGCAAATGCATAGATAGTATTAACAGAAACCAACAAGGGACCCGGCAAAGCACTCCAGAGGCAAAAGAGGTGAACAATCTCTTTTTTCAGGTGCAGAGGGGCAAGGGAGGCAACGTGTGGCTACAGCTACTAGGGGCTATCCCACTAGAGCAGTGCCTGGAGTAGAACCATGCATTCTGCATGCAGAAACAGCAGGAGGAGACTCCAAACATCCCCCTCTCAGTTTTGTCCTGCACCTGCCCTTTGTGCAGTATATCCTGAGGACTGAACCTCCCTGCCACACAGACAGGAAAAGAGCCCAATGATGCAGCCCTTAAGGGCCAAACTCCAAGGGCACAGAGTAAGGGAGACACAAAACAAGGAAGTCTGAAGCAGCAAATGAAAACTGGCCAACACAATGGGAAACTGACGACGCTGAAATTACTTGTGTGAATATTAATATCTTACTAATAAGTCAAATCTAAATTTATTGAGCAACTCTTAAGCTCCTGCATTATTAACCAAAGCTAGGGCTAAAAAGTGTTTTAAATAAATTAATTACACTAATATGTGAAAATTATTATATATATATCTAGCTCAGTATGCGTTTTTCTTTATATACTGTAATTTAAAAGAACACTAACCATGAAACAGACTTGTCACCTCTGTGCCTTATCTTCCAAATTAGGAACAATAAAACAGTTTGTCTCATCATGAACTGAGCAATACTGTAATCCTGTATTTTGATTGTAAGACACATCATTCTCTTATAAACCACCAATAAATAATAACAATGATTTCTTATTACTCAGAATTGTATTTCATACTTTAAAAAAGATGCTTTAAAGATATTAAAGTATAGATATTTTTGTCTCATATCACTTGGGTTCATATAAAACAAGGAACATGGAAGCAAAATGAACATGCATCTCTAAGCCATTTTACATTTAGTGTCCAAAGCTGTTCTAGTACTTTCTGACTCAGTGGTGACACCAGATTTAAGGTTTGATAGAGAGACGTCCTACCAGTGTCTCCCGTACAGCTTTCCACACCATTAAACACTTTCCACAAGTTCTAAAGGCGGTGCTTTTTGAACTTATCAAATAGTGTGTACAAAACGTTTTATGATAAGAATCGGACTTATGTTCTTTATCACATGGTCCTAAAGTGACTACCGGACAGAAATACTGAGAAGTTGAAGTTCTATAGCCCCGTCACCGGAAAAAGCAACGTGGCAATGACACTGACATCTGATTACCGCCGACCAGCAGCCACTGGAAGATGCCATCAGCAGCAAGTACACCCCAATTCCAGGGACACTAAAACGCAGGAAAAGCTGAACATCTCTGAATTTATGGCATATAAATCATGTCACAAACAATTATGTATGAATAGAGGCTTCGGTGCTTCATATCCTTTTAATAAATAATACGTGCATTGACAGTTTTCAAAATAAACCCAAGACTCTAGGGAAAGTATTGCAAAGAGTGAAGGATATCACCTTGCTTCCTGATTGTACTTGAATAGCTAATGTTTATCAAACACTTCAATAAACATCGCAGGCAATGATAATGATCTAAATCAGTGATCTCTATTGTCTCATAGAGCCCCAGGACAATGCTCAGGTGCCATGAGTTCCACCACTTTGCAGATGAGCAAACCGAAATCACTTGTCCATGATGCCATGTTAGAGAATGAAGTGAAACCAGAAACCAGGTCTGAGGACTCCAGACCCTGAGCATTCCAGTCCGAGTTGATAGAAACTTATATTCATGTTTCTTGGTATTTTACATTTTAAAAATATTCTAAGATGACCATCCATTTTAGCTTCTCTTCTCATATAATCTATCTTTCTTACTGTAATTAGATTACTTTCTAAATTTATTTGTAATAATGAGTAAAATAAAAACCTGGAAAAAAGTGTTTAATTTTCAACCCATGTGTAACTAGTAACTTTTCTGAAATAATTCCAGAAGACTTTGTCTGTCTTTGTCTTTTTGGTAGCTGTCAATGTGTATGGAACGAAAGACTCAGGTAACCATGTGGTCCTACTCTCTCTTCTTTCAGGTAAAGTGCCAAGGATATTTTTCTTATATTTTGCCAAGTCAGCTGATCTGAACCCAATCTAAGAGCTTCTGCACAGCTAAAGAAACTACCATCAGAGGGAACAGGCAACCTACAGAATGGGAGAAAATTTTCACAACCTACTCATCTGACAAAGGGCTGATATCCAGAATCTACAAAGAACTGAAACAAATTTACAAAAAAAAAAACAAACAACCCCATCAACAAGTGGGCAAAGGACATCAACAGACACTTCTCAAAAGAAGACATTTATGCAGCCAAAAAAGACATGAAAAAATGCTCATCATCACTGGCCATCAGAGAAATGCAAATCAAAACCACAATGAGATACCATCTCACACCAGTTAGAATGGCCATCATTAAAAAGTCAGGAAACAACAGGTGCTGGAGAGGATGTGGAGAAATAGGAACACTTTTACACTGTTGGTGGGACTGTAAACTAGTTCAACCATTGTGAGAGTCAGTGTGGCGATTCCTCAGGGATCTAGAACTAGAAATACCATTTGACCCAGCCATCCCATTACTGGGGATATACCCAAAGGACTATAAATCATGGTGCTATAAAGACACATGCACACGTATGTTTCTTGCGGCACTATTCACAATAGCAAAGACTTGGAACCAACCCAAATGTTCAACAAAGATAGACTGGATTAAGAAAATGTGGCACATATACACCATGGAATACTATGCAGCCATAAAAAATGATGAGTTTATGTCCTTTGTAGGGACATGGATGAAACTGGAAATCCTCATTCTCAATAAACTATCGCAAGGACAAAAAACCAAACACTGCATGTTCTCACTAATAGGTGGGAATTGAACAATGAGAACTCATGGACACAGGAAGGGGAACATCACACTCCGGGGACTGTTGTCGGGTGGGGGGAGGGGGGAGGGACAGCATTGGGGGATATACCTAATGCTAAATGATGAGTTAATGGGTGCAGCACACCAACATGGCACATGGATACATATGTAACAAACCTGCACGTTGTGCACATGCACCCTAAAACTTAAAGTATAATAATAAAAAAAGATTATATATACACATATAATCTTATATATAATATATATTATAAATATATAATCTTAAGATTATATATAATCTTTTTACGTGCTTAAGAGCTTAAGTTTATATATAATCCTAAGATTATAGATATATAAATATATAATCTTAACGTTATATATGTTATATATAACGTTAAGATTATGTGTGTGTGTGTGTGTGTGTATACATATATGTATCTATATACACATCTTGAGAGAAAATTTAAAGTTAATTCTCCCTCATGCAAATTTCTGGCTTGCTTAACCATTACCCCAAACAAGTACAACGCTCTTGTCTTTTCTCCATTGCCTGCTTCACTAATTAACCCCATCTCAGGAACACAACATGTCCCAGACTTGCTCTGTAGAACATTTTCCTGAAAAAAACAAAAACAAAAACCTATAGACTTTACCCCCAACATCTTAAACATAAAATTGGTTAATTACAAAAAAGACTGAAGGAGCCCTTAAAATGATGTGCTCTGTTGTTTTTCTCTTTGCAAGGAGAGAAATCTTAATCAAAAACACAGTAAGCAGTGAAAATGGAAGGTGTGGTCAAACCATGCTCAGGGTCTCCCTCCTGGCACTTTAGCCCTCAACTCATCTCCAGCTGGGTACAGCTTAAAACCTTCATCAGTGATTAGAGCCGGAGGAGTTTATGGCACCAGAGTCCGTTAAGTGCCCAAGGCAGGAAGAATCATGTTGTCCCTATCGTTATAAATTCTATAGTTTATACACTATAAACTTATGTATATTTTAGGACCACATCCATTATTTCTAAACGTAATAATGATTTAAAATAAAGCGTTCTCACAAGAGTGTGAGATAGCATGACATTTGGACTTATTGCCGGACGTAAAATATTTAAATATTTTAAATAATTAATATCTTTTCCCAAAGAGACGATTTATCTATTTCTGATGCTAAGCATTATTCACTATTCATAATTCAGAGGATGGACGTATTTGTATATGCAAAAGGCAGGTAAATTTAATTTATATTTTATAATATTTTGTTTATTTAGCAAATATTCACTACTAACTAGTATGTGGAGGGCCCTAGGCTTGGGTCCCTGAACACATGCAAATAAGGGTTGTGTTTTTTTTTCCTCCAGGGCTTACATTCTATTCGGTATATTTCTACTGTATAATGATTTCTAAATAATAGCTTTATGCTTGTGAAAATGAGTAGAAAATATGATTATTGTATTCATCTGACAATATGTGTGGAGGGCCTGCTACCTTCCAGACTTCCTTAGACTCTCATTTTTTTAAAAAAATGCTGATCTCATGGAGATTATATATGCCTGTGCATGATTGATGGACAACGCTACACAAATATGAAAATATAAAAACCTGTAAGTCAGATGACAAGAGTACAAAGGAGTACAAAGACAGGAATAGGAAGCGCTGGGAAAGAGTAACGTTACGTTTTTATGCCGATAAAAACGGTAAGATGGAACAGATAGGTTGAAGAGCTTGGGGAGACTCTTCAGGGCATTGTAGGTGTAGTAGGTTTTAATCTTAATTGGCATAAAAATATAAAATACATAAAATAGTCATGAATATACTTTTAAAATCTAGAAATGTATTTTTTTTTTAATCTCTGGAGAAACTGGGGACCAAACATTTAGAAATAATTAAATGTAGAGCTTGGAATGTACCAAGGATACAGGAAGAAACAGCCTTGTATCTTACATAAGATATTGAGAGAAAACCTGTTTAATCTGAATCTAAAAAACAAAAACAAAAAAAGGATGAAGTTCAGGATACTGTAGTTCATTTTTATTGACTAAGAAGTGAATGCTAAATGGCATTAAGGAAAAACAGAATTCAGTTGCTGGACATCCACACGCTAATACTTTATTCACTTAATTAAAGTTATATTCAGGCCATTTTTGCTTCTGTAGCTGTTAAGCCCCTTACATACGATCAATTTATAATGCTAAAAGTTGTTATTTTTAGATAATTAAAATTCTTGTGAGGCTAAGATAGCCTGAAATTGCACTTCTCCTTCCAAAAGTTCACACGAGGATTTGGATTTTGACTACTTTCTGCTACTGTTTTAGCATTAACCCTAAGACATTGGTTATCCCCTCTGTGTTGGAAGATCATTCATTTGCACCACTATTGATTAAGAACCAACATCCTGTGAGAGGTTTTGCATTTCAAAAGGATTTTGAGTTAATTATATAATTAAATTTGATTTCTGAATATGCCATTATATAAACATTGTTGGTGGTCCTGCACTTTAAAAGAGGAAAATTTATCAAATATTTTGAAAGTATATAATCAGAAAGGTCTTTATTAGCAAAGGAAAATAAGAGGCTAGGTGACTGATTGCCTGAAGAGTGAATATGGCAAAGAGTTGCTAAAATGTAGCAAATGCTTGTTTCCCCTTCAATAAAGTGATTTTATGCTGAACTAAAGCATCGCTAACTATTACATGCTAGCCCGTCTCTGGTGAAAACCCAGGGTATAAAGGACCTGGAGAACATCCCAGGGCCCTGGAGACATATTTAAAAATGGCATGGAAGAGAAGTTTAGAGAAACATGATTTGGAAGAATCTGCCTTAATTAAATGAAGTTTCCAAAATAATGCAAATCTTTGCTTCCTGTGTCTGCAATTAAAACTAAAAACATACACCATAAAAGGTAAGAAGTTACAATATTAATGTTTAATTCCTTAACTGTTATTCTCAGTTGTCCTTCATTCAAAAATGCCCCATGACATTAGTTTGCTTTAATAGTTTGTAATTACTATATTTGCTTTGAATCCAAGAATACCATACTAGACACTAGACCGTTACACAAAGTTGTGAATAATCCCCTATACAGGAAATTAGTTAATGAGTACAGTGTATATTATTTGGATAATGGATACCCTAAAAGCCCTGACTTGACCTATATACAGTGTATGCACGAACCAAAATTACGCTTGTATCCAATAAATTCATGTAAATTTACAAACATTTATACACATATTTAATGTTAACCATATGCAAATGTTATAGAACATCAAAATTTAGTTTTAATACAGTTCTAAGAAGTTATTTCATTTTCATTTACCTCTGCAGGGTACTTTGATACTAAATCAAGTATTTTCTTCCCACTAGATGTTAAGAAATTAATGTTAAGGTGATATTTGTGCTTTTGAATAAATTTATTTTGAAGAATGTGTTTGTAAAAAACACGTACCCTAGAACTTAAAGTATAATAAAAAATTATTTCCGGAAATACTGGTATAATTCTTTAATTAGACTTAAATGAGTTAATTTCACATTATATATGTATATGCACACAAATACATATACACACAATACATATATACTTATAATATATAATAGAACAATTACTAAAAGTGTTGCTTAGCAGATCTAATGTTAAATTTGTCATTTAAAAAGCAGAATAAAAGAATTGTAGGAAATATTCTGCTGTTAATCCTCTTTCTTACCTATGATAATATAAGGAGGGAAGAAGGTGATGGAATACAGAAAACCTTAAAAGACCTTGCCAAAACAGATCGTGCTTTTCTTTAAAAAAGTTATAAGAAATTTATAGAAGAAAATATACTTCTGCCAGGTAATGTAAGTAATCACAATAAAATAAGACATTGTAAATATTTAAATTTAAAACTGTCAGATAAGTTAAAGTTGTTCTTCACCCCCATCACCGCCAGAGAATGCACCTTTTAAATAATTACTTCCAAGAGGGGGTTTTCCTTGACATATTGTAAGTGTCCGAAATGATTGCAGATAACCAGTAGTCTCAACACGAGAGGTGATTTTCAGGGTTCCTACAGTCTTTCAAAAAGCCACTAGTAATTGGTTCTTTCATTCAACAGATACTCACTCAATGGTCATCATATGGTAGATACCTTGTAAGTGCTGAGTATACCGCAATGAAAAATCAGTTGCCAGCTTCTTGTAAACTTTAAACTCTACACTTAGAAATATGCCCCATATTGGCCAATATTTTTATATCATATCATATATCATACACTATCTATCTTTTCTTTTTTTGAGACAGTCTCATTCTGTTGCCAGGCTAGAGTGCAATGGCCATCTTGGCTCACTGCAACATCTGACTCCCCAGTTCAAGTGATTGTCCTGCCTCAGCCTCCCTAGTAGCTGAGACTACAGGCACGTGCCACCACATCTGGCTAATTTTTGAATTTTTAGTAGAGACACGTTTTCACCGTGTTGGCCAGGATGGTCTCCATCTCCTGACTTTGTGATCTGCCTGCCTCAGCCTCCCAAAGTGCTGGGATTACAGGTATAAGCCACCATGCCTGGCCCATACACTATCTTTCAAGTTATAAATACTATTTGTTGATAATAGCTATTAGAATTTCTATCCTTTGTAGAAAGCATAAATCTACAACTTTGTATAAAGAGGCCACACAGAGTGAGAGGAAGAACTTCTCATATATGTCAGAAGATCTGGGTTTACGATTTGATTTGCCCACTTGCTAATTAAGTAACATCAGCTGAGTGCTTTTGACTGCATAGTTATCTTTGATAAAAACAACAACAAAACGGAAAATTTCCTTTTTGCCTGTCTCACAGAAGGTGTGTAATGTTCAGTTTTGATAATGTATAAAATTGTTTGTAAATACAGAGCTTTCTGTATCTAACATATTTTCCTACACTCAGGCACAGATGGGGAAATATGAGGGGACCTCAAAAAGTTTGTGGAAAAATAATATTAAAAAGTAAAAATAAAATATATAAACTTTATTTCTCAATACATGCTCCATCAAACTCAAGACACTTTTTTAAGTGATGACGCCAGCCATTCAGTTGATCCCTAAAGAACTGAGTGTCCTGGGAATTTAACTACATCAATACAGTCTTCTTAACATTATTAACTGAAGTAAATGTCCTTTAGAGACTTTTTAAGATTAGGAAACAAAAAGAAGTCATAAGGAGCCAAATCAGGACTGTAAGGTGGATGCCTAATGAATTCCCACTGAAACTCTTGCAAAATTACCCATGTTTGATGAGAGTAATGAGCAGGAGTACTGTTGTGATGGGAAAGAACTCTCTGGGGCAGATCTCCTGGGTGGTGGTCTGCCAAAGTTTTGGCTAGTTTGTCAAAACAATCTCATAATAAGCCAACATCATCATTCTTTGGCCCTCCAGAAAGTCAACAAGCAAAATGCCTTCAGCATCCCAACACAATGGTGCCATGACCTTTGTTCTCAACTGTTCTGCTTTTGCTTTGACCACTTCCAGCTCTTGGTAGCCAATGCTTTGATTGTGTTTTGTCTCCAGGATGGTACTGGGAAAGTCATGTTTTATCTCCTGTAAAAATCCTTCAGAGACCAGAATGGTCCAGGATCTTGATACCACTTGTGTAAGATTTCTATTGAAAGCTCTGCTCTTGTTTGCAGCTAATCTGGGTGCAATGGTTTTGGAATTCAAGTCAAAGTTTGCTCAATTATTATTTTTTGGTCAAGATTATATAAGCTGAACCAATCATGATGTCTGAGGCGTTGGCTGCTTTCTGCTCTTAACCTTCAGGCCTCTTCAATTAGCGCATGGACCAGATTATTATTTTTCTTACAAATTGATGTGGATAGTCTATTGCTGTACGTTTCATCTTCACCATCATCTCCTGCCTGCTTAAAGCTAGTTATCTAATTGTAAACTGTTGATTTTGCCAGGGGGGTTTATTGTCCTTATAAACTTATCATAAAGTATCAGGGATTTCACCATTCTTCTGCCCAAGCTTCACCATAAATTTGATGTTTGTTCTGGCTTCAATTTTATCAGAATTCATGTTGTTTTGATAAGGGCTCTTTTCAAACTAACGTCTTATCCTTCTTAGTGCCTCAAACTAGATCCTGTTCAGATATGTTATAAAAAGTTAATATGAGTTTATTTTGGTACAAATATTTTTTGAAATCCATGAATAATTTTTTCATTAGAATTTTCCAGAAACTTAATGAAGACCCCTTGTATAGTCCATCATGTTCATTATGTAGAAGCAAGCTATCTTGCTAACAAAAAGCAGTTTATGGACTTAAGGTCAACTGCCAAGTGGAACTCAAGTGGTACCTAATAAAAATCAAAGCTTTGAATAGATGCAATGAAAGCCCAAAAGAAAAATGTAGTATTTTAGGTGATACTCTGGGAAAATAGGTAAGAGATATCGCTGGAATGGTTTTCCTTAGCTCATTAGCTAATAACTGTAAAAATAACAATAATAGTGATTCATAGTGATAATATATTAAGGGGTCATATTATTCAGGTACTAGTTGAAAATCTTTATATATGTGATTACTTTCATCCCATAATGAAGGTGGTTTTATTGCACATATTGTGCCGACAGAACAGCAGTCTGTGAAAATGTAAGCTACTTGACCACAGTAGTGTGCTTCCATGTGGAAGTCAGATTAGGAGACCGTCTTTAAAGTCAGCTTTCCGCCTCTCTCTCACCCCTAGACCATGAAGCACCGTAAGTGGGTTCTCTCCTATGCTGTTGTGTTTTTGCCTGACATAAAGGTCAAAACTAATAGCTGATTAAGGTTCAAAAGCATTCATTTCCACTAAACTGGTTTGTATGTGCCGTGTTTTTAACACTCTTTTCTTCTCATTAAATCATTTAGTTTTTTACTGACTACCTAATGCAATCCCAACTGAGTCCAAATAGAGTTATAACCATCAGCCCCACTACAAGTCAGACAGTGAAGTCACAGGGTCCTAGTGACCCTGTGTTCTCCAGGACTAGCAGCAGGCAGGACCAGCAGTTCAAATGTTGCCTTCTATGATGACTCATATTAACTCAAAAGACAGATTTTTATTTTATTTTTCTGGAAAATGCTGCTTCCCTTTATGCATAAAATTGTGACCAGAAGCTCAGCCCTCTGTATGTCAAATAGATACAAAATCCAAGAAAATCAGGAATGACAATTTCCTGTTTAGGGAAAATACATACAAGCAAGTAGGTATAAAAATTATTTTACATAGACAATTTTTGAGTAATTTAAAAGGAATTAAAATAAGGACATCGTGATTTTCTCTAGGAACTAAAAGCTTCTCTCAAACATAATAGAGCATGAATATTGTGGGCTTGCAAATGAGAATAACCTCTATTAACAGACGCACCATCTATTTCAGATAAGTATTTTCTACACTCATCAAATATAAAAGAAAAGAAAACAAAAAAAATTATTTTTACTTGGTCACAGCCTGGTACTGAACAAACGTATTAAAACAAGCAAAAATAAGCATCTTACCATTACTAAAATCTTCAAATAATTTATTAATTTTTTATTGTCTCATTTATATGTTGGGCTGGAAAGTTTTTTCTTTTTCTTTTTTTTGAGTTCTCTGTGCTGAACCCATGTTGGTTTTCAACCTCCTTACCATCTCTACCATCTCTCTATTCAAAGATACTGTAAAAGGAAAATAAATTTTAAAAAAATATTCCTTCTCAGCAACTTCGGCGCCTGTGTGGTATCTTCTGGACGATGTCATATGAAGAGAGTTCTACTAGAGGGGACTGGGAAGTTTTTCACTTTATTATTTATTTATTTATTTATTTTGAGACCGAGTCTTGCTCTCTTGCCCAGGCTGGAGTGCAGTGGCGTGATCTCTGCTCACCACATCCTCCGCCTCCCGGGTTCAAGCATTTCTCCTGCCTCTGCCTCCTGAGTACCTGGTACTACTGGCACGCCCCACCCTGCTTGGCTAATTTTTGTATTTTTTAGTAGAGACGCGGTTTCACTATGTTGGCCAGGCTGGTCTCGAACTCCTGACCTTGTGATCTGCCTGCCTCAGCCTCCCAATACTTTTCTAAAGAAAGAATAAGCCCCACCTGCCACTTTTCCCTCTTCCTTTTCCCTCCTCCTGCCTATATCCTGAACATGATGTCTAGCAAGTGTCCATGAAAGAACAAAGAAAGCAGTGATGAGACAGCCAGGGGATCACAAAGCCTCGTCGAAACCCTTGACCTACCACTGTGTTGTCTTAAAAAGTAAACCATTGTTATTTAGGCTGCTATTTGAATTTTCTAATAAAACAATTAGATGGACATAAACCAATTCAAGTTTGGGATAATAAGCTAATTTTGATGAAAATAGATTAAAACTGTTTTATTCTAAATGTGAAGGACTTTGCAGCCCAAGTCAAGGATTTAATATTTTATTAACGATTAACATGTTCAATATACAATATATAGAAGATATTGATTTTATATGTCAAACTGATGTGTTAGACACATTCCGTTTGATTATCACAATGAGCTCATGCTGTAGGTAGAGAAATTATTATCGTCTAACTGCGACAGAAGGTGAAAGTAAGTTCCAAAAGTTAAGTGACTTGCTGGAAGTCACCCAGATAGTACAGAGTCCCATCCTGACGCAAACGTAAGCTTTACTCTTTCAGTGTCAGGACTGGGCCACCTGCTAGCTCATCGTGATAATCAATTGGGATGTGTCTAAAATTCGTTTAAAATGTCAACTCCTCTTTAACATTTCCTCATTATATACAGATCAGATTCCTCTCATTGCTACTCACACTTAAATAATGCACCTATCAGCATTTAGAATAGTTTTACTTTTCTGAAGAAAGGGTAAGCCCCAGCTGCCACTTTTCCCTCTTCAGCTTAAGGAAACATCTCAAATTTGAAGATGACACACCTCCCTACAAGGAGAGCCAATTAAATCACTTGGTAAAAGAAAAGACCAAAAAATAAATATACATTACAATAAATTAGTAACTTCATCCTAAGCCACACTTTAGTGCAGATCATCATTCAGAAAACCATTGAACTTTTGTCTTGAGACCCTATTTCACCTTAATCATTTCTCAAAAACACTCAATCTATCAAAGTATATATTAAGGTTTAATGATGAGATGATGAACAAGTATTCTTTTATCAGGCTGTGGTATTTGCTAAACTAATTTCTGGGTAATGCCAATGCCTGTTCTTACATGATCCACCACAAATACATAGTTCCCCGGGTTAGAGTCCCTTTTCAACATAGGCACCTATTTGTTTTAGGGCCCAGAATGACAAAATAGATTCCATGCCTCCTGGATAAAATTTCAAAAATACTGTAGATATGTGCATTGGTATCTATTTTGAAATATAGTTTTTAACCCAATTATATCAAGTAACTTTATAAACACACTCCCCAACATGGAAGGAGGAAGTGCCAGCAAACTTTAAGGCTTAGCTAAATCGGCCATTTCCAACGCCTGGGAACTGAGCTGCACCAGCATCCCACTAGGAGAAAGTCAGGAAGCCACAAAGCCAGGCAGCAAGAGAAGTGAGACCCGAACTGGAATCTAAGGGGCTTGCAGGGATAGAGCAAGAGATTTTCTGAGGCCTCCATCAGCTTAAGTTAAAGTTATATTCCACTCGAAGTAAGGTAAGCCACTGAGCAGCTGGAATCACTGTAAAATTAATGTGCTTTTACAGGCACTGCTTTCCCTGAGGGCAGAACCGTGTCGCAGAACACTTCCCGGTATTGGTGTTCTCTCTGGAACAACAGGCAAGAATGAAAAGGCAAGAGTGAAAAATTAACCTTTCAATACAGAATCCACTTAAGACCATTTTAGCTGAAGGACTCAAAAAGGCATAACATCCTCAACCAGCAGAGAGTAAGTGCTTGCTCAAAATGTGTCCTCCTGCAAAGATGGAATGATCTGTTACATGTACAGATGCCACACCAGCTGTAGACACTACTGATATGTATTTTCAATTTCGCTTCACGAAAATAATTTGGGATTTCAAAACCAGAAAAACTGCTGCTCATACTGTAACTCGCCAATCATGTATGGATCCCCTTCCAGTCTTTCCTTACATGTGTATACGCATGTGTTTTCAAGCATGAGAATGTTTACCATTCTATAACCTTTATTTAACAGTATTGCAAAATAACTTTCATACTGATACACAGTGTGCCCAGACATTACCTTAATGGTTGTGTAATATTTATACTCGGTACATTTGCTGTAATTATCTTAAGTATGCACATTATTGGACATTTTGATTTATGATTGTGAGAATTGTTATAATGAATCTTCTTTTGCTTTTTAAATAGTTGGTACTATATGGTCTGTGTACATTTTCAGAAGAAAGAGTACTGGTTTAAAACACCCTAAAGTTGTCTGCAATAAAATGCTAGCGTGACATTCAAAAGAGCTCCTCTAACATATCACGACACTAACAATATGTGGTGGCACAAGTCGTAGAATGGCCCTTCCTAAATAGACACTAAATAATAGGTAACAACTCAGCTCGATCCTCCCATCATCACCATTTGTACTGCCTTAGCTCCTTTATGTGATTAGTCACTTAGCCTCACTCTGATATCGCTGGATTTAAAAAACTGGAGAACAAAAAATACAATATCATCGTGAAAGTTCAGGTGATAAAAAATATTTTGTCACCTCCATATTGTGAATGCCTCAGCAGGGTGTGAGATCTCATTTCTGGAAACATCGGTATCCACTGTTCATCTTGAAGACAAAATTTTCTTCCTTATGCAAAAAAAACATCTCCCTGCCCATGGTGTATTAAGCATCCTGATGCTTTCCTTCTTGGCATCTTCAATCTCATTCACACATCGGGATGTATCCATTGTTGATCACACGTAGGTGATCGTACACTTAACATGCTCTCCTCTCCCAAAACGTCTCCACATAGTGAGCAGCACCTCTAAATGAGTCCCCGACCACAGCAGGGTAGGGTTCTGCTGCGAGTCCACAGATCAGCCCTTCTTTCTTCCATTCTCCATGGCACCCATCAATCCCTAACATCTCCAGATTAAAGAAAAAAAATCTAATAATTTTTCACTCTCTTTTTGCAAAATCTGCAGTAATGCTTTCTTTACTCTAAAAATATACTTCAAACCCCTCAGTGTGGGATTCAGTATCCATCAATTCTACCCCCAAGCATCTCTCAGATCTACTGTCTCTTCCCATTTGTCATCGTCCTGGTTCAGTCCCTCTTTGTCGCCTGCACCATGTCCAGTGTGGGGTTTGTGGCATCCTTGTCACAACCCTGCTCCCGCTATTGCCAATTTCAATTGTTTTATCTCTACAAGGCCGGCTGCCTCCTCGTCTCTGAACTCAGTTCCCACTTCTAGTTCTAATCTTCAGCACAGGCTCCATTTACTCCCGCATCAACCCCCTTCTATGGCTCATTATTTTTATAATACAGCTCATTTGAGAGTCTAACATATGCTAATCATGCAGGCAGGGCTGTTGATAGCTCTCACATGTATTAATCCTCTAGCACAGGTGACACACATGTCCACATTGAGGCTGAAAATGAGTCATAGTAACGGGAGAGGTGGTGGAGCACAGCGTAGACTCCTGCACCCCTTTCTCCACCACACTTGTCGTATCACCCCAAGTTGAGATGCTACCACGAACTTCTGATAGCCCATGTTACATCCCCCAAGAGTATTAACAGGAAATAAAACCTCACTACCCTGTTATGTCAACCATGCCTGGTCTGTTCAAGTAATAGCATATTTTAAAATGTTGCCTCTGCTTATCTGTGTTTACAAGGTCCAGCCTCTGTACCCAACCAACTTGTGAAATAAGCAAGCTTATCGAATTTTGCATCTCCATGACTACAGGAAATAGGTTAAAATATAAACTTGTTGGTCACTTTGCAAATGAACAGCACAATGCTCTTGACCATGAGTGGGAATGAACACCTACATGGGCAACCAGAGAGTTTAGCCAGGGAGGAATAAGGTCCAGTCAGTTTACCTGTCTACACCACAGTCTGAAAGATTATAATATGATGATTTAACTGTGATGAAACTCAAGAGAAATCTTCACTGAGGTAGAAGTGTTCAACAGAGAGGAGGCAACTAACGCAAATTTTTAGCAACAGGACCGCTGGATGCAAGGGTCTTGGGTTTAAGACAGGAGAGACACACCTGAAGAAATTACAGAGGCTCAAGGAGGCTGGGATGTAGACAGTGATGGTGGGCATGGTACAAAGCAATGCCAGAGACGGATCTGACTTTCAGCCTCAGTTACACACTTTGGTCTTTATGCTTTGAACAGTGGCAGAAGTGTAGAGTGTGGCAAAGCAGAAAGATGTGTTTTATTTATAGAAACAAGAGCGTCTCTCCGAATGTTCCTTAATATCTCTGAGTTAGGCGGTTAAGTCATTTCAGACTGTGTGGGATGTGTCTGGTGTGCAGTCATGTATAGTTTTTTTTGTGTGTGTGTGTTTGTGTGTCTGTTGTGTATACTTGATGGTGTGTGTGAAGTTTGAAGTGTATGTGTGGGGTGGTATATCTGGTGTGTGTGGTTTGTGGTGCGTGTGCAGTGTGTGTAGTGTGTGTGTTCTGTGCACAGTCTGTGGTGTATTCATGCATGTATGTGTGTGTTATGTGGAAAGTCTGATGATACTAGAAAAAGTTTAAAAAAATATTTGATCTTCAGCAAGGCCATTTCAGTACTTAAAAGACCCTCCTGTGTTTAGCAGAGGTAGACTTTCTCTTTACTGTATCTTCCTGTGCTCTTATAGGAAATGCTCCTTAGAATAATGGAGACAATTTGCTAAGCCTGCTTTGGAAAACTAAGGATTCTTATTCCAAGAACAGTTTATAAGAGGCTTTACACAAATATCTGGGTGCTTTTGGAGTTTAATTGCATTTGTATGATTTAGAGTAATTTATCTGAGATGTGTAAGACTGGCTGTTTGAATGAGATGACTACAGATTATTTACAAAACTAATTCACAAATGAGTTGTTATGCTATTGTTTCCTTCGTTTATAAAGCAATGACACCCCATATCAAAGGCATGTAATGATTATATGATAGCTACAAAGACATGGTTTACAATACTCAGAAAATATCAAAGGTCGATTTATTTCTTCTTTTTTAAAGAATGTCAAATATACCCTGTAAACTTCTGACATAATGTTGAAATAATTCCTAAAACTAGATGAGTAAATGCGTAACAGCAGATGATTATTGATGTCATTCTTCACACTTATATTACTTTTGATTTTTTTTATGTTAGATTATTTTTGTAGTAACTTGTTCTTTTCTATCTAGTTTAATCAGTATCAGGGTGTACTTTGCACACACAGGTCAATTCAACACCTTTCTGGAGATCTGTGGAGATTCTGAAGGTTTTCAATTCCTAGGGTCAGTTTGATGTTCTGGTTAAGTGCAAGACCCATAATTTTAATTAATTCACACAAACTAATTATTCAGCTTCTTCAGATACAATATAATTGCATTGTCTATTTAGCATGTTATTTTATAAAGTGAGATGAGAACTTTTTTTACAAAAAAAAATCTTATTTTTGTAGTCCTTTAGAGAAGACACTCAAATGGCTTGGAAATTTGAAAGTAAATTCAAAATTTTAATACTTTTAATATTGTGAAAGATGAGAAAAAATATTTGATGCGTTTTCTCTCATCAAATTTCTAAACTAAAATATACATTCTGTAACACAGACAAAGTATAAATCATAGGCTCACATCAACCAACCATCCCAACTCTCTTAGGAAGGGGCATACTGCTACTGAAATTAGACCGCATTTGAGCATATCACCTTACACATTTTTTTATATTTTACTCTAGGGATTGTAACATACACAATACATACAAAATAACCTATCACAGTCTATTGATATTAATGTTTCACTAGATCAGTGAAGCATATAAACCTCACCTCCATATAGGTCCCTTCACTCTTACTTCATTTTAAATGTAGATGTCTGAGTATTTTCTCTGCAGACATTGAGTGTCATTTCAGAGGGTCTCACATGTGCTTCAACTATGAGATGTGATTCAAGAAGCTCATTAGAAGCACGATAGTTGATTATATTTACCCCTATTTTTACATAGTGTTTTATTTTCACACCAGACTAAGGACTTTGGAAAATGCGCTAAAAGGTGTGAGAAACCTTAGAAGACAGAGGGTAATGGAAAGATGAAATATCAGGAATGCTGAGGTCTGCAGTGATCACCTCTCAGAGATTCACTCTTCTCCCATTCATTCCTGCTTCTACTAACTGCTTCACGTTTATTACACCCAGATATTGCATCAGACCATAAAGAAACAATGGTAATCTCCTTTCCATCTAGTGGAGGATTCAGGAATTAGCAGTTAACTTATCACACAGAAAAATATGAAGTTAGAATTGTCATCATTGCTGGTTAGAGCTGAAATTCTTATGGGTGGGTGTGGAAGGGAAAAAGCCTCCTCACTGGAGTGAATGTGTGTCTTGGTCAAAGGGTTCATACACAGTATTACTCACAAATAGCCTATATGACGCACAGTCAAATATTTTGGTATTCAAGAAAGATAAACTGTGCGCAGAAGTACGAAGGATGAATGGCATGCGTTATCTCTTATCTAGTGTTTATTAATTTGAAACATTTTTTTCTTCCACATTAAATAAAATATCTTTGTTCAGACAAAATAAAATCTCAATACTTGTATCACAATTACATTTTTGAAAGTTTTCACAGCTCTCGATGATGTTAAATCAACATGGTATGTTAGGAAAAATGAGTCAGAAACATTTGACCAAGACTGTAAAATTTAGGGGTGGCAAAACAAAGACATAACAATCATAGAACCTGCAAGACACGTGAACGTTGTATACCAGGCAGAAAGTAGCTAAAGCATGGAGAGGGAGGCTCCATCCATATACAGCCTTCCCAAAGGAAGAAGTTCACATTAGATCTCACCTTTGCTTATTTCAGCAGCAAGACCATCTCAAAAGAAATGCCTTCTTCTCAAAAGAAAACTTACATGTCGCAGACAAGGCTATGAAAAAAAGCTCAGTATCACTAATCATTAGAGAAATACAAATCAAAACCACAGGGAGATACGACCTCATACCAGTCAGAATGGCTACTAAAAAGTACAAAGATAATAGAAAGTGACAAGGATGTGGAGAAAAGGGAACACTTATACACTGCTGGTGGGAGTGTAAATTAGTTCAGCCACTGTGGAAAGCAATGTGGTATATCTTCAAAGAGTTAGAAGCAGAACTGCCATTCAACCCAGCAATGCCATGACTGGCTATAAGCAGAGGAATATAAATCATTCCACCATAAAGAAACATGCACATGAATGTTCACTATAGTACCATTCACAATAGCAAAAACATGGAATCAACCCAAATTTCCATCCATGACAGATTAAAGAAAATATGGCACATGTACACCATGGAATACTACGCAGCCATAAAAAGGAATGAGATCATGTCCTTTGCAGCAACATGGATGGAGCTGGAGGCCGTTATTCTTAGCAAACTAATGCAGGAAGAGAAGACTAAATACCACCTGTTTCACTTATAAGTGGAATCTAAGGCTGGACACAGTGGCTTACAGCTGTAATCCCAGCATTTCAGAAGGCCAAGGTGGGTGGATCACCTGAGGTCAGGAGTTTGAGACCAGCCTGACCAATACGGTGAAACCATCTCTCTACCAAAAATATAAAAATTAGCAAGGCGTGGTTGTGGGTGCCTGCAGTCCCAGCTACTTGGGAAGCTAAGACAGGAGAATTGCTTGAACCCGGGAGGCAGAGGCTGCAGTGAGCTGAGATTGTGCCACTGCACTCCAGCCTGGGCAACAGAATGAGACTCTGTCTCAAAAATAATAATAATAGTAATAATAATAATAATAATAATAATAATTCCAGTAAAACTTGCTTTCTTTCTGTGTCCTAGATATGGGGGATTCAACACTGAAACCACCATGTATCCAGCATGCAGAGATTGTCAACACATCCAAGATCTAAAGGCTTAAAAGCGTCTCATTCTTTGGTTCCCTCATTATTTTCAAGACTTCAGTCATGGTAATAGTTAAGTCACAACAGAATGCAGCATGGAATACAACAACACAAACTCTTAGTTACAATCGACCAAGTCCATAGGATTACAGAAGGAGAAAATACAGTCAGTAGGCCAACAGCCAGTGCCTCTGACTGCCATAGGACATTTCCTACATGTTTCTGTCAGGGCCAGAGTTCACAGGCAGACTAATAGAAATAAGTGTTCTATTTCAGGAAGTAGTATGGGATGTTTTAAAACATAAGCCAATTTCAATTGCATCAGTTCCTTCAATACCTTTCTAAGAGGTCTGGACTTTGCTAGTGCCTTGGGAATTCTCCCGAAATACTAAACATAATTCTAAACTCCAGTCCACAATCACTTTTACTTATGCTACTAGTTGTATTACATCTTCATACACACAAAAAAGAGAAATGTAATGTAATATTACTTTACCATTCGTGAGTTAAGTATTAGGTCAAAATGCCTTTAAAATTTTTATGTGTTCTTATATACACACATACATCCTGTTTTCTCATTTACACATCTGACCCATGTCTTCTAATGATGTATCCTCAGAAAAGATTCAGCATTTATCAACAAGACCACAGGAAAAGGGCCCAGGATTTCATAAGAGGAGGGAGCTGGGACAAGCTGGGTGTTAGAAAAGGCTTCCTCTTGCAGTGAAGAAGATATTTGAGCCCCTAAAAACACAGAGGTTATACCACAGGAAAAGTGGGCTTGACATTCTGCATGGTGGGAGGATGTTTCACCTTCCGACATGGCTAATAATACTGACAGTCCCAGCCTAAGACGTTCCTCTTCTAATCGTGACTGCGTTGGCTTCGCACTGGCCCTGACCATTGGAATGGGCATCTTGAGGAAGGGAAGGGGACAGGGCTTCTTACACCATCACAAGACTGCCACTCATTCTCTGCCCTCGTCCACACCTGCCGGAGACAGATGACGCTTTCTGCCCAACTTCCACACCTGCCAGAGGAAGATGACACTTTCTGCTCAAAGCAGAGCCCAGCTCTGGCTTGAAGACCAGAGTGAGACAGGATTTATGAAAACAAAGACAGTATGCGAGGAGACCCTTTTACCCTGAGGTCCACAGTGTCTTCCAGCTACTGAGGCTGCACTGTGAGCCCCAGGCAGCAGGGACCAGCCTGCCTCATTCACTAATGTGTCCCCAGGCAAGGGGTGAGTGTCCCATGTTCAGCAAATATTTGTAAAATTAATGAGTGAATGAAAAAAAATATTCCAATGCCTCACTCAAGAAAAAGGATAAAAAGTGAACCAATAAATTAGAAAATTAGGTTTCTAGAAATCAACTAAAAATCATACAGTGCTAAAGGAGAATCAAGGTTCACATCAGCATAAATATGATGATCATTATAAAATAGCCATTGAAGTCATATTTGTAGATATAGATTGAGCTGTACAAAAAAAAACTGAATCAAAGCAACTAGTTGGTTACTTCATGTCAAAACATATTTTGCATAAATTCAAACTTTTTTCTGTATTCGGAAGTGTTTTCAAAAATTTGTTTCATATTATATTCTCAGTCTTTTTAGTAAAATTTTAAAAACAGTTTTATAAAGCTAAAGACGTACTCAAAGGTACAAAATGAAATATAACCTTCTCTTAACTCCGCAAGAATGGAAAATTTTGTGAACGTCATCTTTTATTCTTTTTTCTTTCCTTTAAATATTCAGGCATTGTTAAAATTTGAAAATATCCCACTGAGAAATATATGAATCCTTGAGTAGAAAATGAAATAGCTTATTAAAAGCCAAGCACTCATTATTGTTAACCCTCTTAACCATTCAAAAACCTTAAACAATCCAAATAATCCCTTTAAATTATAGAGGTTACTTAGATTTCAAGAGAGCAGGATCACATATTCTAAAATTTTATGATTTTCGAATGGTCTTCCATTTCTAGTGATTTCTCATCCTTGAGTCTGAATTTGTTGTGATCTGTAAGATATCTCGAGGAATGCTGCACAAAAAATAATCTGCATATTTTACTCCAAACGGTTTCTTAGATTATGGCCTTATATTCTCGGCTGCCACAGACCTCTGTTAATTCTTGGACTTACCAAGACAATTTCCTTATATATTAGGTTGACGTGAAAGCAACTGTGGTTTTTCCCATTACTTTCAATGCTGAAAACCTCAAAGACTTTTGCACCAACCTATACAAACAGAACCATTATTCCTTAATAGATTTCTGGTAAAATAATTATATATAATCAATTACTTTCCACTAATATTCCATCGAGTCCTAAGACTTGGTGTAGATGTCAGACACACCCGTGATAGAAGGTGAGCGAGAATGGGGTACGCTGTGTCAAGATGCAGGACTCAAATGCAAACTAAGGGGGGGCTTCCTTTACAGGCTTCAAAATAATGGGATTTTCAGAATGATAGTTAAATAGGAAAGTGGTTCAAAGCCCCTAAAATCCTTTTCAAATCCAGAAATAAATCTATATTGTGCTTCCCCTCAAACTCAGCACTCAGTAAATGCAAAATAATTGGTAGCTGCTTCTGTTAGTGATGTTTTGTGGTTATACTGCAAATCTTGGGGTGGGGGAATCTTCAAGGAATAGAAAAGCCTGGTACTGAATGAAAATATGCCACATGTCAGACTCATACGAAAACTCAATAGTAAATACAGTCAACTCTTATTGAGCATGCCAATATGCTGTTGAGGCAAAGAACTACACTTGTAAATTACATTGAAAACATAAGGGCCCTGTGGAATTGATCAGCTGCTAGTGTTTATCACAAGCAAGAAGTTTCCAAGCGGCCAAGCACATCATCATCATCTAGTGTTGAACAGTAATCCCCAAATCCCTTGTAAAGTTTTACAGTTAATAAAGCAGCTCAATGGGTTACATTTTATTTACATAACAACCTGGTAAGACAGGCAGGGAATTCTTTTCTTTTTTACTATATATGATTTTAAAAGAAAGCTGAAAGAGCTGGTGTGATTGGTGTAAATTTCCTGCTTGCTAATGTTGGGTGCAGTGAGATTAGACTCCCACCTCTGTGTTATAAGCTATGGCTCTTTCATTCTACCCTGCTGTAAAACTCAAATGATTACAAAAGCAGTAAGTATATCTCTGTTGTCATATGATGTAACAGATGTCTATATGCTGCCTATATAAGGCATGCACATGCACAATCACTATGCCTGCTGAGGTAAGTGCCTTTTCCTGGCTGTTTCTTCATTTTCCAGAGATAGACTTAAAGTGTCCAAATTAAGTGTCAGTACTCAAGAGAGAGGGGAGAGAGAGAAAGAGAGAGACAGACTATTTTATTCACTGACAAGCAGAAAGTTTAGATCGATAGTTCTTTATAGACTTCGAGGTGGGGTAACGTAAAAGAGAAGCGATAGCTCAGCTGAGCACATGTCTGTATCATTTAGGTTACTTCCACACTGCCCCAGAAGATTTCTTTTATATAGTAAACTGCCTGATACATTGTAGGAATTCAGTAATTATTTGTTTAATGTATTTTTTGACCAAGTTAAACCGATTTTGGCAGGATGAAAATATGTTCTGTCTTTCAGATGTGTTGGAAAGCAGAACAACATGTCAAGAATGATGTAATATGTTGCTGTTCCGAATTTAATGTATTTGGTATTTTGTAATAGTTATTGAATAAATATTTGGATATACAGTTAGAATCCAGGACTAACTCTATTAGCAATATATAAAATTGTGTGTCAGTTTTTTCTCATGTAAGTGTGTCACTTAGTTTTGCCTGTCTCTGAAGCTGTACCCATTCCAAAATTTTATGCAACTACATTGTTAATATTATTTATTAAATAATATGAACATTCTAATATTGTTACTAACCTTCTATGGGTTTACATGTCAATGATAATTATTACAACTATAAGAACTTTTTTGTCAATGTAGAAGGAAATGACACTTGATAAGATTTTTCCTTAATTAAAAATTTTACTTTCTAATCTTTGCAGACAAAATCTAAAATCTTTACCATTAGGTCATCCATCCCTCCTCTCTTTTTCTATGCACACATTTGCACACTCTGATACACATCTCTATTTGCGCATTTTAGTTTCCATGTGTGTGAGAAAGAGTGATATTGTGAAACTTACATTGAGTTAGCAGGTCATTAGCAAGCAATGAAACAAAGCTTGCATTCAGGACCTACTTAACTGACAAGAAAACTTGAGTAAGTGCTGATTAATAAAGTTACGTTAACAAGGGCTTTTACACTAAAAAGAATAAAACCATCTCGATTGAAATGTTTACCCTTATTGAATTAGTAAGTAATTAAAAGTGACACACCTTCTAAATTTAAGACATCACTGATTCTGTTTTTGATATCACTGATTTTTAACTCAAAGCCTTAATATTATTTTAAAATCTCAAAAAAAAAGCCATTCTCAGTACTGGTTGTACAGATCAACCAACAGATACCATATATTGGCACTGTATTTACAAGCAAGTTAATTTGAAACTATTTGAAAAGCTAACATCCTCCCATAAATCATAATGCAATTTACAAAATAGATAATATCAGAGATCTGTTCTAAATGAACGTACATTCTGAAAATTTAGTCAGAAGCGGGTTTTTAATTTTACTCTCTTTATTAAAAACAAAATAAAACCACAATAATAAGGACAATGTATTATCTACATATTAAACAGCTTGAGGCCTTAAGGCTAACGAAGCAGCTTGAAGGTACTAACTCCTTGTGTGACCGAATAAACATTTTTTACTGCATTAGTGGTCCTCACATATACACGCACATTATAATGAAGTGAGGAGGATTTTAAAAGCAGATTACATCAAAATTCGGAAGATACCTGAAAATGTAAACTGTTAGTAAATTTCCCCCAGTAATTCCAATTACAAATTTTGATGAAAAGTGACACTAAATCCTGTCATTGTTCCATTTTGCCTTCCTGCAATTTATCTTAGTAATGTCCTCTCCTTGCTTTTAAACAGTAGTTTCTTCTAAATGAATTAAAAAGGCTTAGCATATTATGATTTTCCTCCTTCCCTTTTGCCAAATGTTTCTTTGAAATAGTGACCCTCTGGTGTCCATAATCCATATGTGAGCCCTAACCAATATACCTACACTTCTTTCCAAAATCGAAATAATAGCTACTCCTTCTTAAGGCTTTGCTAGGATAGCAGGGACCAGATTTACTCTCATAGCTGAAACTAAACAAACAAACAAAGCCACAGAAATAAAGGAAACAATAATTGTTGGGTGTTGAATAACACGAAATACAGAGCGGTGATTCCTGAGAGAAGAAAACAAAAGGGTGAATTACTTCCCCAGCTCGCTGCCTGGAAACAGAGGCCAGGGAACAGAGAAAGGAAGGGATCCAAACAGAATCTAGCAGTTCCTGGATTAGAGGAAAAAGAACTGAGACTTGGGGGAGGCCAAAGGCTACTAGAATTACAGGGCAAAATACCAGAGAGAGGAGAGAGATGTGTAGAGGACCCTAGGGGTCTTCAGCTGACAGCTCACCTGTATATTATGCAGATAACAGAAGTACCCAAGGCTGAGCTCAGGCTACAGAAAGATCCACCCGAAAGGAGGAGGAGGTCATCTTCAGAGCTCACACAAGGCCAATGTTTCGATTTTTACAGGCAGAATGGAAAAATATCATAAAATAGGAGCATTGGGTTAAGTACTCCAAGTACTGCCTCAACAATGAAAAAAAATGAGTTGTAAACGAAAGACTTCTTTGGTTCTACGCAACAAACATTACATGTTCAAAAAAATCCAACCCTTTGCAAGTAATTTAACTATATAACAGAACAAAGCACAAAACTTTATTTAGAGAAATGCAAAAATATCCAGCACTTAACAAGGTAAAACGTGGGATATCTGGCATCTAAGCAAAAATTACGAGGAATGAAAACAAACAGGAAAATAAGACCCATAACAAGGAGGAAAATAAAACTAATACAACAGTCTTCACCTTATAATAACTTCAGGCTATTTGTTTTCCTTCCACAAGTCATCACACAAATAAACCTTTATTATACTTTAAGTTGTGGGGTGCATGTGTAGAACGTGCGGGTTTGTTACATAGGTATGCATGTGCCGTGATGGTTTTCTGCACCCAACAACCTGTGATCTACATTAGATATTTCTCCTAACACTATTTCTCCCCTAGTCCCCCACCCCCCAACAGACCCCAGTGTGTGTTGTTCCCCTCCCTGTGTCCATGTGTTCTCTTTGTTCAACTCCCACTTATGAGAACATGTGGTGTTTGGTTTTCTATTCTTGTGTTACTTTGCTGAGAACGATGGTTTCCAGCTTCATCTATGTCCTGCAAAGGACATGAACTCATCATTTTTTAAGGCTGCATAGTATTCCATGGTGTATATGCACCATATTTTCTTTACCCAGTATATCAGTGATGGGCATTTGAATTGGTGATTCCTCAAGGATCTAGAACTAGAAATACCATTTGACCCAGCAATCCAATTACTATAACTCAAAGGATTATAAATCATTCTACTATAAAGACACATGCACACCTATGTTTATTTTTCACTTATAGTGCCTTCTTCTTTCTATCCTCTCCTCCCCAGTGTGAGGCCCTTGCCACTCTGCCAGGTTCAGTTTCAGCATCGCCTCCTTCTACCAGTTCCCCTGTAAATTATTTATTTCGCATACACATTCATATTTTCACATTTTGTTTTACACACAGATCTCTTACGAAGACTTGTCATACTCTTATATGGAGTTTTTTTGTAAACTCGAGTCTAAAACAATCAAACGCAGGAAGAATGTCAAACCTCTTTTTTATCCTGCCACCTCGCACAGTGATCAAAGTGTAGTGTTCAACATGTGTGTCCAGTGCATGAACACGTTAATGAGGCATGCCTATATCCAGTCCCTGCGGCCCACTGATCATCCTCGGTGTGTTGGTGTGTTCAGAGCTGACCCAGTCTCTTCCCTATTGTTTCCTCCTGAAATGGCCATAGGCATTCTCTCCTCTCTCACCTTGGCAGTTAAAGCATAAGAACTGAGCAACTGGAAGAGTTTTTTCATTCCCAAACCTGCTGCTCCCACTTATTGACTGTGTGACCTTGGGAATCTTACCTTATCACTCTCTTAATTCCTCACTGATGCAATGTACACAAACATATCCACAGCACAGGGATATGTTAAGGTTTAAAGGGGTGAGTATCTGGTATATAACAGATATAACAGGCAATAAATGGTGTATCTGGTATATAACAGGAATCAAATACCTTTTCCTCCCCTTTCTGCTCTTCCTCTGCATAGTTTAATAGTGGTAAAGATAAAAGAGCTATTCAACATTCCTAAGGTAGTGATAGGAATCAATGTCTTTGTTGATTAAAGTTTCCAAGTGATTACTATAGAAATAAAGAGTATTTTCAAAAAGGATGCTTTAAAAATTTACGATTTTTTAATTTACAAACTATGAAATATCTTTTTTGGTAATGTAGTTACACTACCTCACACATAATTCATTCAGAAGTAATGAATAAATAATATTTGATCATTGTGATTTATTAGACTTGACTTTTATTACAGTGTATTTTTATTTCTACATTTTTTCACGTTATCACTATGAAATTACCATGGTAATAGACATTTTTAATTATCTTCAAGAAGAAATTCAAAAAAGTTATTCCATTAATTTAGATCATATTTTAAATGCCTAATTCACAGGTAGTTTTCATCACAGAGTAAAATGAACTCTTTAATTACATAAATACTTAATATTAAATATTGGATCATTTTATCCTCCTATTTCTTTACATTTGAAATAACATTGCTAAAAGTTTCGTATTTTAACAATTTCCTTTCACTTTATGGTTGCATATAAATAATCCACATATAATTTTATTTTAAAACATACTGTATTTAAACTAGTTTAAACATAAGTGAGACCTAAATTCAATTGCGTGTTATCTACATATTTGAAGAGAGTACTTTTTTTGCTACAATTTGAGCACTGCAGAGAGTTTAAACTGGAATTACAATTCCCCCAGTTGCCAAAAGCATCTCATCTATTAGCAAGGTGACTACATATGGCAGAAAATTCCATCGTAACAGTAGGAGAAACCCACAGCTCTTAGGGATTAAAAGACGAAAAGTTGTATGCAGTTGTGCGTTCAGGGAAGGCTGTATAAAAATATAACATTTGAGGTAGGCCCTGAAGGGAATAAGCAATATTTTGATGAATGAAAATTTCAACGTAAGCGAAACATTGTAGAAGCAGAAAAATGCTAGACATATTTAAGAAAAATCTAAGAATAATCACTGTCTACACAATATTGCTTATTTTCAAATAGATGCTGACAAGGTTGAAAATGCAGTAGGGGCTGGGCACGGGGCTCGTGCCTGTAATCCCAGCACTTTGGAAGGCCGAGGTAGGCGGATCACTTGAGTTCAGGAGTACAAGACTAGCCTGGCCAACATGGTGAAACCCTATCTCTCCTAAAAACTCAAAAAAATTAGCCAGGCTTTTGTAGTCCCGGCTACTCAGGAGGCTGAGGCAGGAGAATCGTTTGAACCCTGGAGGTGGAGGTTGCAGTGAACCGAGATCACGCCACTGCAATCCAGCCTGGGTGACAGAGCGAGACTCCGTCTCAAAAAACTAAACTAAAATATAAAATAAAATAAAATGTAGTAGGAATCTGAGAATGGAAAGATTTTGACCAGCCTACAAGTAGAGAGTTGAGTAGTGAAGGAATGGAAAAAAATCGTATGAGTTTAATGAGACATTAGATGGTCGTTCCAAAGTTGTTTCCTCATTTGTACAATGACAAGCTTATTGGGTTATACGATTCTAATTTCCTGTTCTAAACGCCTATGGCCACCCATGTGATTGTAAGAGAAGTTAGACATCATGTATAACCAATTTTGCTTAAAAGGAAGTTTTGTAGCAGGTTCAAAAGACTTATTTCACACAGTCATAATCTATATAGTACTAAAACCCCTAACATTTGTGAAAAGTGAGAAATAAAAATATATGCTCTTTCCTGTACAGCCTTGGCCCATGTCTTCTTCACAGGTCACCCCATTTGATTCTAAGTAACCATTCACGACCTATCATAAATAATGGGACTAGGACTCTCTCTAAAACCTATTATATGAAATGTTGCCTGGCGTAAAGACCCTGTCCAGTGTGGCTCACCTATATTGGGGCATATATCTGCTTTCCAAGGTGTTTGGGTGGCTGATACCCAAAGTCAACAGTGCAACAGAAACCAGAAGACATAAGGAGAAAAAAAATAAGGGGCAGTGGACTCTACAAACAAGAATTATATAGGAAATGCATAAAATAGAAAGAAGCAGAGAGTGTATGATGTGGATATTTCACATCGGCTCGCTGAAATTTCCCCTTCTTCCCCTGGCCAGACCTTCCTATCTTGACTTATTGAACCATAAAGGATGGGCAGTTCCTAATAACCTCCTCCAGGTACCTTGTACTGAGACTTTAGCTTAAGGCAACTTCTATGAAGAAACTGCACATTTTGAGTCTTGGAGTCCTGAGCCTGGAGATGGCAGGTGTTCCAGCAACAGGCATTCAGACTACTGGGCTGTCAGTGCGCCTCCTGCCTCAAGGACTTCACTGTGATCCTGGGAATGATGGGCACAGCCACACCCTTAGCAGTCCAGTTCCTCTGTGTGGTTCAAATTTACCTGAGGCCAAGCTTAGATTTTACACCTCTTACCTTCCCAATGACATCATCTGCATCACCTAAAAATCTCCTGCCTTAACTGCTTCTGTGCAATTACCAATGCTGACAAAACAGTGGAAATAGTATAAAAAATACAGAACAAAGTAAACTGTGTCATGAGAATGTATGATGCATCTGCAGAGATTTCCCTGCACCAAGAATGTGTGACTTCCAAGAACTTTTCCTCTTCCTCGTCACTAACTGCGTATTCCATTAACTAAACAGCAACCTAGAAAGATGTCAATACTTGGAAGGTTCTGTTGTAGCAGCCAATCCACAGATGGGACATCAGAGTTGGGGCAGGAGCAAGGAGGGGTTTCTCATCCTGGCAGGAAAGCTAGAAGCCTAGCGTTTGTGAGTGAACACAGCAAACCAAGCTTCTTTTCTGAAATCTTCTTGGAAGCAGGTAAGTGCACACAAAAGACGGTTCTTCTCCACCCCCCAGGACCTGGATTCTGGTGGCCAATGCCAGGGAATAATTTCAAAGGACTGACAGACCTACTAGGAACAAGACAGGTCAGTGGCCACTTACGACCTCCCATATAGAAGAAAACAGACAAACACTACTCCTGGAAGATCCAGCTCAGGGGATCTAAGGGCAAAATCCAATTTGCTCTGTTTTCCAGGAGGTGTTGTTATATATGGCTAAAGGGTTTCAGTTTATTTTGTTTCAGCCCCATAAATAAACATCGAAATTATGTTTACCTAGGGCCTGCTTCCCGTATCTTGCTAGAGAACATAAGCGGGACAAAGAAGAGGAGGGACTCCCACCCCAGCACACCACAGGGTCCTGGATCCTCAAGGCACTGTGAGTCCTGAGTTGATTCCAGGTATGGTGCCTCTTCACGGAAGGAGGTGATTGTATTTGGAAAGGAAATCATTGCATCACTACTGACACATCATTGCATTACTGGTGTGGTCACTCATTGAGTACCGCCCTATGGCTCCTCAAAATGGCTTGCAGTTAGGCACCCAGTGGAGCCAGGAGGGAAAAATCACACATCACTAACCCATTTGACAACACTGCACAGTGTATGCAATTATGAGTGCTGACAAGACACGGGGGAAAGAGGAGAAAAATAAATATAACACAGGAAACTGTCATGAGAAGAGGTGATGCATCTCCAGGGATTCCCCTGAACCAGGAATGTGCGACTTTTGAGACCTTCTGTTCCTCCCCACTGACCACGTATTCCACTGACTAAATGGGGACCCAGCAAGAAACAAGTAGTTGGGGGTGGGGGGGTTCTGTTGTCTAGGAAGTCTTAGATAATCACAAGACACAGGCCTCCAAATCCCACGGTGATCTGCCTTAGAAAGAACTCTATGGAAGCCAGGTAATACATGGTATTTACTTTATGTAAGAATCGTCTATTTTCAAGCGGTTCCTGTGGCTAAAGTTTGTCTGCTCATTTTTGCATACTCACTTTGCATGAATATCCATGGCAACCGAAAGCATGCCTACCTTGTTAGCTTTTCCTGTGAGGAAAGAATTATTATACCAGGCAGGGCAACATGAAAGGAACTCAAGATTCTTCACATATTACAAAACAAACATCATGCTCATCTCTAGGGCCAGAAAGCTAGATGCAGGATAAACCTCAATTATTATAGGTGGAATCCAACACTGAGAAGACTTGAATGTTATTCCTATTGCACTCCTCTCCACTTCCCATTTGAAAGCTGGCCCATTTTAAATGCTGATGACCCAACGACTGTAGATTAACAAATGCTTATTCCACCTCATGGCTGCAATCAAGAGTTCCGCTCTGTATATGCACATGGTCAGGATATGATAGAGCAGATTTACATGCTGGCTGGGGCAACTTTTTCTGTTCGTGGTCACATCAGCCCACAGTAGCACAATTTCCTTCACCTGGGGTAGGAACTCAGTAAAGCCGTTGGCTCACTATTTTTAAAGCAGTATTTGTTGACCTAAGACGGGATTCTTAAACTCTAGCATTCATCAGCATTACCAGAAGGCAATGTTAAATCAGAGCTCAGTGCCCTACCCTCAGAGTTTCTGAAATATTCAGTTCAGAGTTGTGCCAGAGAATTTGGCTTTCTAACAAGCTCCCTGGTGATGCCAGCGGTGCAGATTTGGGAACACTGCTTTGAAAACCATTGGCCTAAGATGACAAAAGATTGCAGATCATCTTCATATATGGTGGGAGACTGGGACATAGCAAGGATAGCAGAGAAGTACTTTGAAAATACACGGCTTGCGATTTCAGACATGGGGCAATCTGAGGACGATCACAAATATGGCATGGGGCACTCAGATTTTCAGCATAGATAAAAAGATGAGAAAACCAATTAGGCAGCTACTGAGCAAGAGGTAAAGAATCCATGTACACATGACATAAGGAAGTATCAAAAGGAGATAGGAAAAAAGGTCCATCAATGAGAAGCAGTGCATAATGAGTAATCAGAGGTGGGTATAAAGCAAAGTGAACGTTAGAAGCAATTCTAAACTTCTTTGTCTCTCCTACAAACAGTAAGAAACCTCAGAACATATAGGATAAAAGGATCTATCCAACCTTTGCTCAAAGACCGAGGGAAAAGGTCTGGACTCAAGATGATGAAACATTTAGTTTGGGTAATACCAAATGGGGCCTTGATGGAATAGTAACGCCCATCTTCAGAAGAAGGTGAGGTACGCAGAAATGGAATTCAGCAAAGAAATCACCAACAAAACTTTGCTTTGAGAATCTTCTGAAAAAAGGTTACAGGTGAAGCTTTGACAAAGATTTAACTTGGAGTATTTTACACAGACCATGTGTAGGAGGAAAATGAAGTTAGGAGCCATAATCTCAAGGAATGTCTACTTTTGAAGTGCAGGTGAAAAAAAACGGGTCAATGAAGGAACCTGGGAAGGAAAACGAAAGAACTGGGAGAACCCGACCACAGATGGTCAGTGGTCTGGATTCCAATTCAGAAGATGACTTCGAATGAGAGATGAGATTATAGCATATTCTTATAAAGCAGATGAGAATCCAGCTGTAATATCTGTTATCACTCACAAGGTCTACTAGACAACAAATGTTAGATACATTATTGTATATATAATGCAGAAATAACACATTACGTATCTTTAAAAATGATATAGCTTAGTGTTCATTGGTGTTTAATACAAACATCCATTTTATAGTCAATTGTTATTTAAGTATCTCTTTTACATTTTTGTCTTCCTCCTTTTCAAGAGCAATTTTAAGAGAGAATCAGAATAGGCAGAGAGTTAAAAGAAAGGTTAATGAAAATGGGAAGACTCCGCTAACGTATTTCCTTGTGCAAATTGCAGAACACTGGCACAATCAGTCAGATTGTTTGCAGTCTCCAGGTTGCTGCCTGTAGGTAACTGGTGATGAGCCATTCTCCGTGCTGCCTACATTTCTTGCAGTGTGATGTGTCAGGCTGTTCCAACTACAACGTTCACTTTCCTGTGGGGTGCTCAACACTGTCACTCATACTACAAAGATGTTACCAAGTCAGAAAGGGGAAAAAGCCCCCAAAAAACAACAACAATAAAACACAACAAAAAGCTCCACGATGAATGCTTCTAGAATGTATTTTTTGTTTAGACATAGATATTAAAAGTGTAAAACGAACAAGAGACCCGCTGTCCAAAAAGTCGTTACATACATTATTTTTATTTAATCATAAAACCAAGTGTAACTTTTCTTGCTAAAATGTCTCCTGTAAGTATAAAGTAAGGTACATTTTTGTTTGAAAGATGACACATTTTGTAAAACAAAAAACTTTAAAATCTTTCATTTCCAGGTCCCTAATTTTCCTTGCTCTCCATATAATTGGTACATTTTCCACTGCGATCTAGAAGTTGAATGAAATTCTTGTTTTAACATTTACCAGTAAACTTTATTCACTTGGGAAATAATAAAAGATACTTAGCATGAGTTATTGGTGATCCACCAAGTACTAAGCTCTGCACTCCATAATTTACATATGTAACATAAACTATGCAAAGAAGTCACTATGTCCATTTATGAAGGAAGAAATAGTCAAAGATGTTAAATGCCTCATTCGAGGTCACATTATAAGACAGTAAGTAAGCTTGTATTTGACCCAAATTCTACGCACCCGATTACATTGCACTCAACACAATTTTTTTTTTTTTGAGAGGAATTCTCTTCTTAACTCAATTACCACTTCCCCACAACTCAATTAAGTCAATTTTGAGGACTGAGACCTCTCTCTTTCTTAGTGTACATAAGCTAAGGAGGCATGATTTCTTTTTACTACTTCTGGTTTCTACTTTTGAGTAGTTTTAATTTCTTAATTTATATAAATTTCGGTTGTCACACATAAGGTAAGAGTTAACAGGGGACTTACAAAAATGAAAAATATTGCTCCTGCTTTTTTGGTAATTAAAACATCTCATGTACTCTATAAATATACACACTTACTATGTACCCACAACAATTTAAAAAAGAAAAAGAAAAAAATAAAAATGAAGTCATTTTGTTTTGAAATATTTACCACGCGTACTTACCAAGAATAACATTACCTCTTCTCTTTGAAAGGCATCTCTACATGTTCAACCTACTAGGAAGTGCTTTATTAGCTATACTAAGGCTATTTCTTTATTGTTCTTGTTTTATCAAAAAAGTTACATCATTTAAGTTAGCAATCTGACAAAGTATTCTCTTTAAAATAAACTTTAAAAAATAACACTGTGGTTTTAGAAGTTTAAGCAATTATTGCTAGAATAATTATAACTGAAACTCATAAAATGTCCTTATAACATTTATTTGTACATCTTGGCAGTGTTTTGTTTCCATTTGCTATTTTTGCAATGGGTTTTCAAGTTTAGTAGAGTATCACTCTTCTGTGATATTTATTTTTGTGTTTACTATTCCTCTTGGGCTTCCAACATCAATCTTCCTTTGTAAGTCAAGCCCTGGAGAATAATCACATAATAAATAAAAATTGCACAACAAATAAATCCAAGCCTTGTATTGAGTCTGCAGACTGTATGGCTTCCAAACATGTATTATCTGTCTTGAATGCACAGTTCTCATCAGGCCCATAATGGTGAATAACAAGTATAGAGTTGTTTCAAATACAAATTATTTGGACCTCATTAGTGTTGACATATGCACAGAATACAAACAAATACATATTACTAAAATGTTTGAACAAAAAAATACTCATTTATTTTTTGAGATGGAGTCTCGGTATCTCACCCAGGCTGCAGTGCAATGATGCATTCTCAGCTCACTGCAACCTGCATATCCCAGGTACAAGTGATTCTCCCACCTCAGCCTCCCGGGTAGCTGGGACTACAGGCACGTGTCACCACAGCCGGCTAATTTTTGTGTTTTCAGTACAGATGGCATTTCACCATGTTGGCCAGGCCAGTCTCAAACTCCTGACCTTAAGTGATTTGCCTGCCTCGGCCTCCCAATTTGCTTGGATTACAAGTGTGAGCCACCACACGCTGCCAAAAAATACTTATTTTTTCTTACTTACTACTTACATGTATGCCAAAACCTCAGTGATACAGTTTGCATTTGCATCCCCACCCAAATCTCATGTTGAGATGTGATCCCCAATGTTGGAGATGAGGTCTGGTGGGAGGTATCTGGACTATGGGGGCAGATCCCTCAAGAATGGCTTGGGCCATCCCCTTGGTGATGAGTGAGCTTTTGCTCCAAGTTCTCATAAGATCTGGTCAATTAAAAAAGTGTGTGGCACCACCCTGCTTACACGCACACAGACTCTCTCTCTCTCTCTTGCTCCTGCTCTGGCCATGTGAGGTGTATGCTCCCCTTTTGCTTTCTGCCATGATTGGAAGCTTCCTGAGGTCTCCCCAAAAGCCAAGCAGATGCCAGCACCATGCTTCCTGTACAGAATGCAGAACTGTGAGCCAATTAAACCTCTTTTCTTCATAAATTATGCAGTCTCATATATTTATTTAGAGCAATGCAAGAACAGTCTAATATAGCCAGCATTTGACTACATTTAAAATTTCACAATGAGTAGTATACAAACAAATATACAACAGGAACAGAGGGGGTAGCACGCAGTCATGAAATCTACAATTTCTCCATAACACCTGTCAGTTCCACCCATCATATCCACCCATCAGATCCACCCTTCAGATCCAGTAGGACTCTGTCTGGTTGTACTCTTCTATAAACTAACACTGTATTTTAAATTTAGTATTTTGGCCTGGGCGTGGTGGCTCACACGTGTAATCCCAGTGCTTTGGGAGGCCTACAGTCAAGCAGATCACTTGAGGTCAAGAGTTCAGACCAGCCTGACCAACATGAAGAAACCCCGTATCAAATATACAAAAACGAACCATGCGTGTTGGCAGGTGCCTGCAATCCCAGCTACTTGGGAGGCTGAGACAGGAGGATCACTTGAACCCAGGAGGCAGAGGTTACAGTAAGCCAAGATCACACCACAGCACTTCATCCTGGGCAACAGAGTGAAACCCCGTCTCAAAAAAAAAAAAAAAGTATTCTGTAATAGCTCATAAATCTAATCCTATTTCATTTGTTTTGACAACCTCTTATGCCTTTAAGTTTTACACTCCTAGCTGTTTGCTCAATTTTCTGTAGGTTGAGGATACCCCAAGCAAGTTCGTGACCTATCTGCAATTCCTGTCTTTCCTGAGGCACCTCCTTCCTACTTATCATTTCCTGCCCTATCTATCTTCTGAAGCACTGCTCATTCTTGCAGATGCAGCTCATATCCCACCTTCCCAGATTCTGCAGCTCAGCAGGAATGTCAGTTTCTCTCAGAAAGCTTCTTTATGTATGCCCAGCACCCTACATTGGATTCACTTTTCCCCATGTTCATTTTTAAAACTAAATGCAAGACCCCCGGACATATACAGCCACCTGCTTTGTGTTACTTTGCCATAAATTCTTAGTGCATTATCTTACACATGCTGAAGGCTCAATAACTATTTCTACATAATTTTTGTTTCTTATTCTCCAATATGCAACTACATATAATGGCAAAATGAAAATATATTTTCCCAAACTAAACACTGAACTATCCTCCCCAAATTATTTGCCTGGTAAGAATAAACCAGAAAACTTTCCTCAAAGAGTTGACAAGATTACTGCAGCCCAGATGCATCCCGGTGAGGCCCCCCTTCAGAGAGAAACCAGGGAACTCGGTGGCACGAGGTGCTGAGTGGCACAAGCATCATGCTGCATGGTGGGTGCAAATGCAGTTTTCAGACTAATTTTACCCAGCCCCTCAAAGCTTGCTCTCACCTGTGTTAGTTGCTAGGTGTCTACAGCTTTTCATGGTTAGGTGTCTTTCAGTGATTTAAAAATACATCCTGGTTTCTGGTAAGGAGAGCCTTGGCAGGCTTCTTTTGGGTTTTGGGTTTTGTAATTCAAACATGTTTGAGCGTTGTTGTATCCCATTCTCATTTGTGGAAAACTGGCAGTATGAATTAAATCCACCACTGAGAGAGTGCAGAGAATGGGGCAAAATTTGTGGTGGTAACTGTGGCTTTCCTCTGCCATGAAAGCCTCAGTCATAATCAATAAAGCTAAAAGGTAGCCATCCCAGAGGCCCCAGTTAGCTCATTTCAATGTTCCTTGTTTTCCTAAAGGCTTCACAATGACCTTTCTAAATATTAACCAGCTTTGGTCCATGTGCCAAGTCTTCCCGGGAGAGGTTTTTATGTTTGACTCACAGTATTTTTCCTCCAAGCAAATAATTATTACTCTTTCCTCATAGCATAGTCCATTTGCTTAAAAAAATACATAATACAAAGCTTGAGAATTTAACTATTTAAAAACCCACATCGTAATGATTTTTTTAAAGTCTCCATGGCCATGGCATTTAAATTCATTTTCATTTTTATGCAAACCACATCTGAAATGAAAATGTTGAGTAATTTACTCAAACCCACAAACAATGATTGATGCTTGTGGTTTTTATTTTTTATCATATCAGTTTGGCTCCACTGAATCATCTATTTTTAATTTTGCCAAAAACCATGCATAATTCTACTCCGAAGTTGTCGTGAAAATGTCAGGTTGCTTAGGTCATGGTGCAAATCAACTGTGGACAGAAATAATGAGGTTTGTGAGCGAACAGGTGTGGATCCCTCAAGAAGCTAGCACTGGCCACCGCCACATCTTAATGCCAAGGAGCCAAAGGGTTGCCCTCCAAGCCTCTCCTGGAGGTGCTCTTTCAATTGTTTCTCATATGAGGATCACCAGAACACTGAAAAAGGAAGACAGCATTGCACTCAAATTAACGATTCCTACCATGCGGCAGGAGGATAGTATAAATTGTTTCTAGGCACCAGTGAGTAGGCACTGAGTAGCTAAAAACTGTGTACTGTCCCCAGCTGAGCATCTCCCAGATAAGAGCTCTTCTTATGGATTTTGCTTTTCTTTCCCCCAGCAATACCCTTCTGCCATGATATCACACACACACACACACACACACACACAGTCATATGCAGACACATTCAGATACACACACATGCACCTCTCATTACTGCCTTTTTGCCAGCTGGCACCCCTGGAGGAATATTAATTTACATGAAAAAGTATTAAGTACTTTTTCAGTGTGAGTTATCACTCTTGGATACACATGTGATTGCATGTGATGAATGTTCAAGTTCAAAATAGTTATGTGTGCAGACAGGAGAAGCTTTCAGGGAAACTTTATTTAGCTGATCAAAAGTTTTTTCCCAATCATCTACACAAAGTAAAGTTTTTGAGAAAAACAACAGAATGACTTGAAAAGGGCACTTTACTATCACATTTTTTTCCTTGTAAGAATCTTAAAAAAAAACAAAAAAACAACACTAAGATTTTTGCCTACTGTTTGGAGGTAAACGTCATATGAAAGAGCCTAGCAACAATGTATTTCTCATCCCACACACAGCAACCATTTTAAATGTCAAGAGCATTTCATAAAAATATTATTTTCAGGGTAGAATTGTGTTTCAAAAATTTGAAAATAGCAGGTGAAATCCAGTAACACATGATTGAAAAGAAGAATTCCTCAAGAAATCCTTTGCAAGGTGGGATATCATGTCACTCACAGTTCTGAACAAAACAGAAGTCACACCCTGCCTAGTGACCCTGGACACAATTCTATTAAAGCCAATCGTGAAGCTAAGTCCTCACCTGAAAGAAGCGTCTCAGATGCTGTTGAACACTTAGATCCAGGAGAGAAGATACACAAAGGGCAAGCATACAGTTACTACCACAGGCTCCAGGGATGGCTGCCAGGGGTTGAGTTTCTCTCTCCTCACCTACCTGTTGCCTATGCTTGAAAAACTTGTCTTCTCTGAGCCTCGGTTTCCTCATCTTGGAAATTAGAATAGTACGATTATGTGTCCAGAACTACTCTCATTTCATCAAGTGCTTAAAAAGTGAAATGATCAGGATATGCACACCATGACATGAAATATGCGTTATGATTACTGTTGCTGCTGTTATTGATGCAGATATATTTAAGGACAGTGATCTAAATCTAGACACACTGAGAACACATCATTTTATAAGTGCTTTTCTATGATACCGTTTAATGAGAAATAGTTGTAGAAAGGACTGCTTAAAATGAGAGATTCCAAGATCCAGTCCACTGCCTGCCATGGGTAGGCAGACTTGACCTGGGTCTGCCTCTGGAAACACATTGCTTGCGTGCAAATATTATCTCTACTTCTCATTAGCTTTATGGTGTTTCATCTTTAACGTGGGGATTCTAATACAATTTTTCCCCTTCACTTCTTTTTGTTTTGCTTTGAGAAAAGTTCTCACTCTGTCATCCAGACTGCAGGGCAGTGACACCATCCTGGCTCACTGCAGTCTCAACGTCCTGGTTCAAGCCATCCTCCCGCCTCAGACTCCTGAGTAGCTGCGACCACAGGCACCCATCACAACATCTTTTTATTTATTATTATTATTATTACTATTATTATTACAGACTGGGTTTTACTGTGTTACCCAAGCTAGTCTCAAACTGCTGAACTCAAGATACCCTCTGGCCTCAGCTTCCCAAAGTGCTGGGATTACAGGTGTGAGTCACCATGCCTGGCCCTTAAAATTCTATTTGTATCATCCAATAACATAATACATACAATAGGGTGCTTAAAAGTATGCCTTATACGTGTTTGGTCAAACACTAGTCCAGGTATTGCTGGGAAGGTATTTGTGGATGTGAATGACATTTACATTGAATAAAGCAGGTGACCCTTCCTTAGGTGGTGGGCTTCATTCAATCTGAGGGGAACTTTAAGAGCAAACAGTGAGGTTTTCCAAACAACAGATTCTTTCTCAAGACTGCAACATAAAACTCCTGCCTGAGTGTTCATCCTGCCATATCGATTTTTGACTTACCAGCCGCTATAAATGCATGAGCTAATTCCTTAAAATAAAGCTCTCCAGATAGTTTGAAAGATTGATAGATGACCGAGAGACATCTCTATTTTTATTTCTTTATCTATATTTTCTCTGGAGAATGGTGACTAATACATGGCTTCATACCTTCTATGGTTAGACAAGTTGTAAATCCTCAAAGCCTATACTGCCCAATTCCTACCATAAAAAATAATTTTTATTTGCATAAATGCTTCAACAATGTGCTCGACTCTACTGTAGTTGAATGTGGGCCTTTTAGTCTGTTTGGGCTCCTATGACAAAAGGCCACACATTCAGAGGTTTTTAAAGAACAGACATTTATTTCTCACTCATCTGGAGGCTGGGAAGTCCAAGATCAAGGTGATAGATCAGGTGTTGGTGAGGACCCACTTTCTACCCCACAGATGCCATATTTTTGCTACATCCTCACATGACAGCAAAAAACCAGTGCTCTCCAGGCTTTTCTTTAACCTCCCTTGCCTAAGTGATCTTGTTTTAGCCTCCTGAGTATCTGGGACCACAGACGCAGACCACCATATCCGACTAATTTTTGTACTTTTTGTAGAGACAGAGTCTCACAATGTTGTTCAGGTTCATCCTCAACTTCTGGACTCAAGTGATTCACCCTCCTCAGCCTCCCAAGGTGCTGGGATTACAGGTGTGAGCCACCATGCCTGGCCTGGGCTCTCTTTTCTATGGGTACTGATCCCATCTGTGAACACTTCACCCTTGTGACCTAACCACCTCCCAAATGCCCTTTGTCCTACTACCATAACCTAGAGGGTGAGGATTTCAACCTATGAATTTTGTGGGGAGAGGCACAAACATTCAATCTATAACAATCTGGATATACAGATCTTCTGAATATATAAATATTGCACCATCTCTGTCTCAACGACAGGAGAAACTCGTTAATAGAATCACTTCTTGACATCAGTGAATTTATTTGGACTCCAGAATACAAATTTTCTGAACAAATGAAGTCATCACGTGCCATATAAGAACATCAGCACCAACATCTAAATTAGCTTAAAACCTTTCACTACCACTCTTAGCTAACTGTTCCTTAAAACTACTCTATGATTATTATTGGTTCATGTATTTATTCAAATGCTTAATAAAATGAAAACTTGCTTGGAACATGAAGTATATTGTGTGCATTGTTACAGAATACAGTGTTTCTTAAAAACCACGGATCATGTACCTTAATAGGGCTCATAGCAACAAGATGAGTCATCAATACCTGAAGAGAAACACACGCTGTTACCTGTGATCCCATGGAAGATACAACATTACTCAGCCCAGGGGTTGATCGGGGTATCTAAGCTGGGGAGAACATGGCGATGAGAAAGTGGAGAACCTCCACGGCTTCCTGCACTATGATCCAAAATAGGAAGGGAGCCCCATTTGGAGGATAAGCAGAGGGAGGCTCTCACAGATACATGAGACTATAGGGTCAACCCCGTTCACTGTCAAGTTAAGATTTGGAACACTTACTTCTAGATTTCCAAACTTCCCCCTGTTTTCAGTAATGATTAAGTTCCACAAGGCAAAAAAGTAATTGATGAGAAATAGTGTATTTTTCCTGTTCTGCATAAACTTCTCACTTTAAGCTCTACCCTGAATAACCATACTCCTGGTTTGCGGTTGGCGATAGTTGACTCGGGGAGCTCAGGCTATATGAATGCACCTGTAGGTTTAAGACCCTTTAAAGGTCTTGCTTGTCCAAAAATAGACAGTATTTTACGTCAGAAGCTTTAGTTTTAATGCCGCATAGCCTCTGCAGAAAGGCACATTTTTAGTTAGGAAGCAGCAGCAACTGGGTCATTAACAGGAAACTGTGCCTGACTAAGCTCGACCCATGGCCACTCCTGATGGAATGACCCTAAGGCCTCTGGTCAGCTAACATCAGCATCTGTGCTGTGTGTAGATGTCTGTGCATTCAGACACGGAAACACAGATACAACTACGTGGTGCCTGGCCAATAACCTGTTCAATGAATGTCATGCTGCTTGTTTGCTAGATGGCTTCCTGTGGCCTGGTGAAGCATGAATTTGTTTTACACACAATACCTGCGTTGGTTGTGTTGCACAAATGAGCACAAAAGGCACACTTCATTTCACTGCTCTGGCATCTGTGACATAGTCCTTCAAAGACAAAGTACAGATGAGGCGGTTTATTCTTCCTAGGATCCAATTACTCAGAGGAACGTGGTGACTGGATCCACAATGAGCAAAGCTGTGCCCTGAGGAAGCTGCTGTCTGGCTGAGAGGCAGGCTCTCAATAACCAGAGATGGAATGAAGATGGGGTTGAGATTTATTTCCAATAATAAACTCTATTAAAAACATATGGGAATAGGATTGCCTGATTTCCGTAATAAATAATAACAATACAGAAATTCTGCAGGGTACAATGTTCCAATGGAGCAAACCCTCAGAATTTGGCATGTTTTCTGCCCAGAATGGCTGACTGGCCTGCTTACTAAATCTGCAATTATAAACTGAATTTTGTCCACACATTGCATTCTGCATCTGTTTCACTGTCCCAGAGGGCTGCCGAGATTGTGGCCACGTACAGGAGACTGAAGCATTTCACTGGGCTCTTCTGTCATCACCTTCATTACTACTCTACCTATACCTCTGTTTGGAGCAGTGTTCTCTCAAAAGGGGTGACTTTCAAACTTCACCCAGGAGGCAGAAAACTCCAGTGCCTGATAAAACATAACAGTCAAGGCAACTAAATGCTTAATTTCTGCTTGACATTTTTCTCTGCCATCAAGATCAAAATTTATCCCAGTTACCACAGCAACTGACATTGTTGCAAACTTCCGGCAAAGTCATTTTTGCCCTTCTTTAGTAAATAGATATTTCGTTTCAGACTGCTTTTCTATCTTAGCCTTCCGTGTTAAATCTAGATGTTTATGCAAACCAAGGTGTGATGGGATCTCTGCTTTCCTTTTTCTTATATTCTAAGGATAATTAATACTCAGATCATAACATTTTTAACAATAAACTCAGCTATGAAGTACATATGAGGCATATCAATTCTTCAAACTCAAAATTCTGTGGAAAGTAAAATATTTTAGAAAAGTGTCATTCTGAACTATTCAGTTGACTTACAGCAAATTATTCTTACAGACTTTTTTTCTTTAAGCATGCCAACTTTTAAAATAGTATACTCAAGTATTTGCCATTGACATGGAGTGGATTAATAGTACAGCTTTCATTGGGCTGGAGTTATTGTAATCACACAGCTCTAATAAATTTTTAATCAGTAGAATAAACGAGGTAAGTATAAAACTTCTTGTTCCTTGGTAAAGACCTCAAGAATAAAAATAGGCATTTTCTTTAGCTTAAGACAACATGATCCCATCACTGAACAAACAGTTTATCATTTAATGATATCGTTTTTCTCAACCTTTTTAAATATCAGTTTTCTCAACTGTAAAATATCTCTATTCCCAAATAGAGGTGTTCTGAGTTGAAATGCGAATTTATTCCAAGAATTTGCTTCGATAAAGCCCCACTATATTCTTAATATATGCACTTTTATGTGTAACTTCCGTGCACAATTAGAGAGTTACTACGATTTTTATTCCAATGCATGGTAGTGAATTACAAAAATATTGGTACTAATGCAAGAGTTTAGATTAGAAATGCATATAATAGCTCTTGCATATTTCTAATATTAAGTTAAAATAGTTGCAATATTCCATAGTTGAATAAGTGCAAGAGTTCAATGCAGTAGTTGAATATAGTTAGTTACACATTTACCTTGCATGTGGTCTGTTCCAGGGTCCTCTTAAGGAAACATACAAAAATATCTTATGTTTGCAAATTATGTATAAGTACATACCTGTGTGGACAAATCAAGACCTCATCAGAGCCATGCAAGCAAGAAACCTTGACGTTTACACCTGGTTAGGTTCATGGCAAATCTACCTCGTGATATTGTATTTTCTATCTTCAAAGTTCTTTGGCTTTTTCTAGTTTACTCTATTTTCACAACTAATTTCTGGGTTTGATAAGACCTCTGACATACTCATAATAGAAACACAGCAATTAAATGTTTAAATTAGGTCCATAAATTTAGCTGTCATAAAATGTGCTCACGGGTGAGTCAGAAATAGAAGCAACAATTCCATAGTTCTGAGTCTACAAGTATTTTTTTAAACTCAGATTTTTTTTCACCTAATTCATAACCAAATATTAAATTCTCCTCAAACCCAAATGAATTATATTGATATTAGTTTAATGTTGCAATTACTCTTGTATTGCCTTAATACTAAGCTTTCTATTTTTTGAAATAAGAAATTATGGAAGGTTTCGAAGAGAACCTTCTACTAGAACTGAAAACACAGGCATGATGAGTAAAGTTAAAGTAAGCGTAAACATACTGAACATAGGTCTGGGCATACAGTCAATAATCAGAAAATGCTTTGAGATTCTGTAAAAAGCAAGGTGTCGGCTCAATTACTGTAGATCCTCAAATCTACCGGGAACTATTGCTTGGGTGGTAGAGGCATGGATTCCGAGTCTGGACCAAAGAGCTCACCTCTGAGGCAGAAATATATTCCAACTACAAATGTTATCAGCTGTGAAAATAAATTCTTGAGCCAGGCTTTACCTCCTTCAAAGGAGATCTGCAAGTATACCCCAGGCAATACTCCGTAGGAAATAATTTAGTTATGGTCTTGGCCAGAGACAAAAGCAGAAAGTTGGTAACTACTTCAAACCCTTTCAATTCTTACCATTTTTGTGATTTAAATTCACAAGCTATGGTGGCAGATTCATCAGCTGGTCAAATAATGAATCTATTTTTTATCTTGTCATGCCCTGTGCTAATCTCAGTCCAGGCTCTCTTTCATGTAAATGAGAGGCTGGTGTTTGAATCAGCTGTACAAAGCTACCGCGAAATGAGATACTGGAGCTGAGTGACAAAGAGTTTAAATTTATAAGACTTCAATTTCAGTCCTAGATTTCTAAAGACTACTGAATCTGTCATAAATAACTTTCGGTTGTTTATTTCATTGTGCTAAGAACAGGTGGGAAATCACTCAATGATTACCTGCCCACAAAGGAAAACATTCATCAGATGATTCAATAGGTTATGCTTGGATGGAAAAACAGTTTCCAGGTTTGTGTGAGTGAGAAGAAAATTAAAGATGATGGTATACAAAGTAGAGGAAAGCTGAGTGCACTGGCTCACACCAATAATTCCAGTGCTTTGGGAGAATGAGGTGGGACAACCACTTGAGGCCAGGAGTTTAAGACCAGCCTGGGCAACAAACCAAGACCTCATCTCTACCAAAACTTAAAAAAAATTATTCTGGCATGGCGGCATGAACCAGTAGTCCTGGCTCCTAAGGGGGCTGAGGCAAGACGATCAATTGAGTTCAAAAGTTGGAGGATCAGTGAGCAGCAATAGCAAGAATGCACTTCAGCCTGGGCAACAGAACCAGGCACTGCACTCCAGCCGGGGCAACAGAGTGAAACCTTGCAAAAAAAAAAAAAAAAAAAAAAGAGAAAAAGAGACACAGAGGGAGAGAGAGAGGGAGGAACCAGGAGAGAATTAACATGGCAAATACAAGTAAAACTTAAATTTTCTCATCAGGGTATCTCAATATCTTTAAAACAAGTATGACCTGATCTGTCGGATGGACAAGACACAAACGAGAAATGAGATCCCTCATGTGATTTTTATGACCCCAGAGGAGAAAAATACACCAGTTACACATGGGAGACAAAGAGTTTTTGAGTCTAGGTAAGGGCAGATATTTCTCAAGGGGAAATGAGAAATCCTAAGAAGTTAGTGGTATAACATCTCTTTAGCTTCTTACTAACATCTTTATGGCTTCTGTGTAATGGTCAGAAAATAAACTTTCAGTTTGTTCCACACGCTGATATTTTGTTTTAAATGTACTTCTTACTAAACTCCAGCCTACTCTGTAGGTTAATATAATTCACTACCAAGCTCCACTTCGCTCACTGGCAGAGGAGGAGCGTCCAAGCAAGAGTAATGTGAAGAAATCAGCATGGCAGGTTTTGTCCCTGAATTGCCCTTGGACAATCTTGCTTTGATTCATCCGACATACAGTAAAGTCTTAACTGTGACACTGGGGACTCGACCATGAGAAGTTCATCATCCCTAGACAGACCCATACTTCCTTCAAGGAATGTGCAGCTTAATTGAGGAGTTTATTTAGCCAATGGTGAAGCAAACTCATGTCAAGAGTGTTATTTTCTGTGTTTTTAAATAGGGCATAGCAGCCCCTAAAACCTTATCCCAGCCAATGTAAGGGTTTGGATGGAGATGCCTTGCAAACACAGATGACTAGTCTGAAGGAAAAATGACACATCTTCCAGGCTTCACTGAGAGGAAAAGGGGAGAAGGCATAGCAAACTCTTATTGGCAAAGGTGTCATTAGTTTTTTGGATCAGAAAAAAAGGTATGAAGAAAATGGAACGTGTTAAATAACAACCCTGAAGAGGAGAGATTAACAAAACTTCTAAGATTAACTCTAATTTCTCTAATACTTATGTTACCAGGGTTTGTCCTAAAACCTAGGCTGTCTTGCTCAACTTAATTCTAGTTGCTTCTAGATAGTTGACTATGCTGCTTACCCACGTCTAGAATCTCAATTACTTCACTGCTAATTACACTGTACTATATTTAATATTAACTATTAATGAATATTATCTACCATTTAAAGGGGAATTCAAGCAGAGAGATTTCTAGGCCTGGGAGGTTGTAGTCTCTACTCTGAGGGTTTATTTCAATCTGATGGATTTAAAAATTATCACAATCATCCCATTTTTTTCAGAAAATTATGTATTCAACTTTAAAATCTATACTGTAAAGCAACGGAAAAGGTAAAACTTGGGAAGGAATAGTGAGAGAATACAGATATCTCATTTCTAATACATCGTTGCCTAGGTAACAAGGCCTATCTAAGCATTTTGAATTAGTAGGCGTTGATCATCTATATTTGGGGATTCAAATCTGCAATGAAGGCAAGTTTCCATGGTACTAGCAATTACATAACTGTTTTCCAGTATTTTTTAGAAGGCAGTTGTATGTCATATGGGCATATTTCAGGCTCAAATATATTAAGCAATCAATTATATCACTTGGTAAAAGTCTTTCACATTCAGTTCTGAGATTCATATTCACTATCATAGGAAATAATTTAGTACTGAAGGCCTTGGACTCAAAACGTAGAGGAAAATGTCTGAAGATAAGTTTAGCTCATTGTGCTTAGGAAGCAGTATCCTCTGTGATCAAAGGACAGACTACTCTGCATATCACAAATGTGGCCCTTTCTAGGAAGCAAACCCAGGGAAACAATATTTTTCCTACAGTGTGATTGTGAGAAGAAATACTAAGTTCTGTGGTTCCTTATTTGTCCAGTAAAACTTTAACTTATGGAAAAATATGTAGGATATTGTCCTGTGTTCCAAAAGCATCTTTCAAGAAAGCAATGCAGTCAAGATAAATGGAAACCTAAGATTAGTCAATATGTTTTTCAACGAATTAGAGTTAGGCAGTTAGGGTGGATTAATAATGGTCAATAATATTCTGCAGATTTCCGTGCCCACAATTTGTTCACTTGACTTAACAAGCCCATCTGCAGAATAACAGAAGGATGCTTCACACAGCAGCCACAGCTGATGTTAACCTTCCACACCCCTAACTTTCTGATTATTCATTCTCTGTACTTGGTATTAGTACTATGCTTTGTCCAATGGACTGACACATATTACCATGGCTCAGGGGACAAAACTGGCCTTATTTCCACCATGCAGTCATTTTAAGAATCGGTCTCAAGACACAAATTCTTGATAGGAATTTGGAGCATCCTGAAGATCCTACAAGTTCAAGTAGTGCCAGCCATCTCTGTTTCCATGGTAACTCCGCAATCAATAACAAGCCAAGAAGCCAAACTAAGACTGTCTACCAAGCCACATTCTTATTTCCCTTATGCAAACTTGGTGGCAATGCTGTGTGTGTGTGTGTGTGTGTGTGTGTGATGTGAGTGTGTAGAGGGATATTTTAATAAGATTCCAAGATATGCAATATATGTACAACACAGGTATTATACACACAGAAAAATATGTGTATACGATCTACAACTATCACATATGTCCATTATATTATAAATGTGTGAAAACAGGTAATCCCCTTCTGAAGTGTTGAAGACTATTCTGGCTATCCCAACAGCAGACAATAAACTGGCAGGAAAAGCATAGGACTCAATCAGCCAGGGTAGGTTTCATTCCAAACTCTGATATTTTCCTGATGTATGATATTTGCCCAGTAACTGATCCTCTCAGACGGACACTTCCCTGTAAGATTATTGGGGAAAAAAAGATGGTAAAATGATTCACATGCAGACATTCTTCATTTTCATCACATGTGATGCTAAATATGAACTGGCTGCTGAGCAATGGAGCCAATGATTCCCATGAGGTTAGCACAGGGAGAACATTTCGCAGTAGACAGGCTTGCAGAAGACGAGTTAAAAAAAAAAACAAAAGAAATACAAGCTCAAGGGACTTGGCAAGGTGGTTCTTTCTTGCCAAAACATAGCAAAGAAAAAGCAAGAAGTGAGTCACTCTAGATACAACGAAGGCCACCCATGTGACATATCAGGAAAAACAAAGGACTTGTGTTTTAGAGAAGTCCAAGATATGCTGCACACTGATCTGTAGGTTTCAGACTCTGACAGGTAGATGTCAGGTAGAGAATTCCAAACTCTAGGTTAGATTGCAGCGCCCATCAATTGTGCCTCCTCCAACCCTCAGCATTTAACATTTCAACATTTTAAGTTGCCTTCAACATCACATGGTATCTCAGTGACCAAGGGATATGGGGTACTTTATAACTCTCCAAAACATAAAAACAGATGCCACATGAAATAGGCAATATATTTGGTAAAATACAAGGAGTGGTTCAGCTTGCTTTGTTTGAGCATAAAAAGCACATATGATAATCAAACACAGAGAGAGGAGGATGGAGGTTGCCAGTGGTTGTGGGGAAGGGAGTATCGAGAGATATTGGCCAAAGGGTACAAAATTTGAGTATTAGAGTGAATGTATTCTGGAGTTCTAATGTAGAACAATGTGACTGTATTTAATATTCTCTTGCTAAGAGAGCTGACCTCATAAAAAAATTAATAAAAATGATCACTATGTGTGGTGATGAATGTGTTATTTAGCTTGATCATGGTGATATACATGCGTACATGATTCACAATGCATATCAAACATCAAATTGTACAACTTATATACAATGTTATTTGTCAATTATATATCAATAGAGCTGGAATAAAGTATATTATTATCTAATAGAAACTAACCCAAAAAGTAGACTATGTGCACTAGAGCATGTGGTCATCTCCTAGGAGACAAAGTCTGTGTCCGTGATCTGATCTTTGCAGCTTTTTCTTTTAACCAGCGGAGCTTCGACTAGGTCATAAGGAAATGTCATCTTGGCATGTGCACTGGGGTCATCTTTCTCATCCTACATGTTCTGTATTAGAAATATGTGGAACAGTTCTGATGAGACACTACCAGTTCAGTTTGTTTTTCTCCTATATCTCCTGCACCATACAGCCCTGGTTAACTCAATACTAATTTTGAAGGCTTATTTAGTTTTAAATACTGCCAAGAGAAGTGTTTTAAAAATTATAATAAGTATTTGCATATACACAATAAATTCTCGTAAAGCCACTGCCAATGATACCACAAGCACTGGGGTTGTGAAATTGTGAATGTATATAAATAGGCTTGTGTATGTGCGTGTGCACACACACATACTCTGGATTAACATGGTACACCAGCACCTTGAGTAAAAGGCCTATTAAAAAACACACTGATCATTAGCAACTGAGAAATATCTTGTTAATCTGCTTTTTCATATATTGTCAGATTTCTCTGTAACCGTCTCCATGGAGACTTTCCTCTATTTTCCCAAAGGTGCCTCCGACAAAATCATCTTTACACGTGTTCATTCAGTTGTCCATTCTGTCATGTGTCTAGTTTAACAAAACATTTTAGACATGGCCTTCAAATCAACTTTACATCTTTCAGGTTTGGTACATTATTTTTAATACTCACATATGCTGAAGCTGAGAGAGCACTTACTATCTTCTCTTGAGCAAAGGCAGAAATATTTTAAAACTGAACTGCTCAAAAATGCATTCTTTTACAAATGTCTACCTCTATCTCTCAATGTATTTTTTCATTTTCAAAAAAAATGACTGCCAGAAGTATATATACATAAATATGTATAAGAATATAAATATATACATATATAAGTATATATATGAAAATGACTCACTGACTTATGAGTTACATTACAGCTATGCTCAAAGGTTTGTTTAAAAGTGCTCAACAATCTAATTAATAAACACAAAGATATTAAAAATGTTTCATAAAAATAAAAATGCACATCCATCACTGAGCAAAAGAATATAAAAGTTGTCATTCACATTTCACAGTTGTAGAAAAAAACATGTTTACCAGCAAGAAATATACATTAGCATATGATATATAGCAGCTGATCTTTAAAAAGGAATTTTGAGAACCTTTAAAAATATTTACCTAGCAATAAGGATAATTTGAATACCTCATAGACAAGAACAGGTACTATGGAACAAGTTGTGCTCAGTTGGTCTCTGTTCAAATGTGCACAGATAAAGGAATTTGTGGACTGAAGAAAACAAATGGCCAGCCAATGTTTCATACTTTCCAAGGCAGCATCATACCATAACATCAAGCTCAGAATTCTGTGATTAAGTCAGCCTGTGGTTGGGGCTTAGAAAGAGGAGAAAAGATGGGGCAGCCAAGGGGAGCTAAACTGATCAGTAATTTGGGATTCCAGAAGCAGAAAATAGTGGAACCAGATGTCTACTTACATGCAAGACGCTGCACTGATGACCAATGCTAATATATATTAGCAGGTATTGCTGTTTGGAGGTGAAATGCACATGAAAATTAGATTGGAACTTATGCTTTCTATGTGCATTAAGGATGTTTGAACACCTTAGAAGGTAGCATATGAATCTTTTTCTTGTTTTGTTTCCAATTTTCTTATTTTTGACATATAATTATACATAGTTATGCAATATTTTCATACATGGATACAATGTATAGTGATCAAATCAGGATAAAGAAGAGAAAAATAGATAACTGGAATTACATCAAACTACAAAGCTTTTATATAACAAAGGAAACAGTGACAAAGTGAAGAGAACCTGCAGAATGGGGGAAATACATGCAAATCACTCATCGGACAAAGGACTAGTATCCAAAATATATGATAAAGTCACAGAAGACAAAAACAAAAAGTACCAAAATAATTATTAAAACTGCTTCAAATGACTGGAATAGACCTTTCTCAAAAGAAGATCTGAAATGGCCACGTAAATTTTTTAAAAACGCTCATCATGAATTATCAAGAAAATGCAAATCAGGTTTGTCAAAGATCAGATAGTTGTAGATATGTGGCATTATTTCTGAGGGCTCCGTTCTGTTCCACTGATCTATGTCTCTGTTGTGGTACCAGTACCATGCTGTTTTGGTTACCGTAGCCTTGTAGTATAGTTTGAACTCACGTAGCACAATGCCTCCAGTTTTGTTCTTTTGGCTTAGGATTGACTTGGCGATGTGGGCTCTTTTGTGGTTCCATATGAACTTTAAAGTAGTTTTTTCCAATTCTGTGAAGAAAGTCATTGGCAGCTTGATGGGGATGGCATTGAATCTATAAATTACCTTGGGCAGTATGGCCATTTTCACGATATCAACCCACAAACCTGACAAAAACAAGCAATGGGGAAAGGATTCCCTATTTAATCAATGGTGCTGGGAAAACTGGCTAGCCATATGTAGAAAGCTGAAACTGGATCCCTTCCTTACACCTTATACAAAAATTAATTCAAGATGGATTAAAGATTTACATGTTAGACCTAAAACCATAAAAACCCTAGAAGAAAACCTAGGCAATACCATTCAGGACATAGGCGTGGGCAAGGACTTCATGTCTAAAACACCAAAAGCAATGGCAACAAAAGCCAAAATTGACAAATGGGATCTAATTAACTAAAGAGCTTCTGCACAGCAAAAGAAACTACCATCAGAGTGAACAGGCAACCTACAGAATGGGAGAAAATTTTTGCAACCTACTCATCTGACAAAGGGCTAATATCCAGAATCTACAATGAACTCAAACAAATTTACAAGAAAAAAACAACCCCATCAAAAAGTGGGCGAAGGACATGAACAGACACTTCTCAAAAGAAGACATTTATGCAGCCAAAAATCACATGAAAAAATGCTCATCACTGGCCATCAGAGAAATGCAAATAAAAACCACAGTGAGATACCATCTCACACCAGTTAGAATGGCCATCATTAAAAAGTCAGGAAACAACAGGTGCTGGAGAGGATGTGGAGAAATAGGAACACTTTTACACTGTTGGTGGGACTGTAAACTACTTCAACCATTGTGGAAGTTAGTGTGGTGATTCCTCAGGGATCTAGAACTAGAAATACCATTTGACCCAGCCATCCCATTACTGGGTATATACCCAAAGGACTATAAGTCATGCTGCTATAAAGACACATGCACACGTATGTTTATAGAGGCACTATTCACAATAGCAAAGACTTGGAACCAACCCAAATGTCCAATAACGATAGACTGGATTAAGAAAATGCGGCACATATACACCATGGAATCCTATGCAGCCATAAAAAATGATGAGTTCATGTCCTTTGTAGGGACATGGATGAAACTGGAAACCATCATTCTCAGTAAACTATCCCAAGGACTAAAAACCAAACACCGCATGTTCTCACTCATAGGTGGGAATTGAACAGTGAGAACACATGGACACAGGAAGGGGAACATCACACTCCAGGGATGGTTGTGGGGTGGGGGGAGTGGGGAGGGACAGCATTAGGAGATATACCTAATGCTAAATAACGAGTTAATGGGCAAAGCAAACCAACATGGCACATGGATACATATGTAACAAACCTGCACATTGTGCACATGTACCTTAAAACCTAAAGTATAATAATAAAATAAAAAAAAAAGAAAATGCAAATCAAAACTACAATGGAATATTATCTCACCCCAGTTAAAATGATAATTCTTCCATAAAACCAGCCTGGGCCTTCACTGGGAGGCCATTCCTAGCAGAGACCTGCATTGGTGTGTTCTGAGGCTATATGCAGTAACAGGCAAACAGGTAATGGGTCCATGTATTCAGTCAAGAGGTAAGAAGGGAGGGGCTTTTCTTCCTCGGTGTTTTGAAAATATGTATTTCATACTGACTAGATGTCTTTTGGAATTTCAGCAGTTCATATTAGTATAAAATAATGGAATATTACGTTCTTATTATCATATCCAGATTATTCATGGTCCAAGTGCTGGAATGTGTGAATACCAAAGTACTACAACTAGACATCTTCAGCATTAGAAAGGACCCTGAGGTTTTTCTAATCCAAACTCTCCAGGCTGGTCAACTACGGTTAACAATTAAATACGGCCTGCTAATTTATCCGGACAGCTCATTTGCTAAGAATCATTTTTATATTTTGAAATGACTAAATATACATCCAAAGAATAATATTTCATGGCACATGATAAATACACATAATTTAAATTTCAGTGCCCGTAAATCCAGTTTTACTGGAACCCAGCCATGCCCATCTATTTCCATACCATCTGTGGCTGCTGACCTGCCCCCACAGCCAAGCTGAACAGTTACAGCAGGAAGTTTGAGCCACATAGTATCTGGCCCTTTAAAGCAAGGCTTGCTGACACTTGATATAATTCATCCCTGCTCTGACAGCCTCATGACATTAGTATCTAAACTGAATTAAAATCCAGTTATAGAGAACTTGCCATCTTTGGGCTTGACTGTGCTTTTCGTTGTTGTTGTTGATTGATTTCATTTCAATCTTCGGCAGGAATCAAATTTAAAAGAAGAAAAAATGATACGCGCAATCTTCACTGCAATTTTGAATTTTTTTCTAATATGCCTCAAATGAGTCCTAGTCAGAAATGTCATATTCTTTATAATTATATTTTAGATATAAATATAAATTAACAGAATTCTTACCAAAATTCAAAGGAGAGAACTCACTGGTAAGCTCTGGATACAACGTCCAGCTGTAGAAATCCATGGGGATCGAGACCAAGGGCCTGAGGGCGTCTCGACCTCTCAACATGTCATTCTGGCTGGATTGTAAAATCTGGCTGGACCTCAATTTTTTCCTCAAATACTAATTTGAAAGTGAGTTTAGTTACGTAATATTCAACTCTCTTGCAATGGAGGGTGCTTGTGGCTGAGGACAAGGGCTCCAGGATATTTAAAAATTAAGTTCTTATTTTATTTTTTCCTCTGATTATCTAGACCAGAGACACCTTTGACCATTTTTCACCTATTCTTTGACTCCTCAAAAGTTACTTTTTCTCCAAGGCAGGGAAGATGAATGATTTTAACATTTGGTATGACAAACGGGATCTGTGTTCAAGTTTTAGCTTTACTCCTAACTTAGTAATCTTGAGTTAGAAATAGTTGGAAATTACGTCATCCTTAAAATGAAACAGACATTCATGATTTGGGATAGTTAATCTCACCTTGGCCCTCTCTACACAGAAGCAGCTTTAAAATTATTCAGTCTGCAGCATAGGACAAATCTACATAATATAATCAATACTGTCCGCTTTTTGATTTTTGGGACATCTAAGTCTTTATTATTTAAAATATGTAACATTAAATATTTCTAGCCAAATGGACACAGAGCATATACCACAACTATGAAGAAGAAGGAAATTGCAAGAGTAAAGGAGACTAAATTATAATTTACCAATGACATTATAGGATAAGGCTATCTCAACAGGAATACTTCCCTGTTGCCTATTATTAAAGTTCGCCAAAGAGAAGGTACATATTGACCATCTGCTCTCAGTCTTCTAGTGCAAAAGCAATGAAAGTTGGAGTACAATTTCACATCAGTATGCAACTGCAATGTCTATTACTGTAAACATCCTTTCTGTCTCCTGTAGCACATAACTGAATTCTGAGTGCCTAGCAAGTATCTATTGCCAAGTTGTATTGGATAAAGTTTTACTAACTCTAAATAAAATCTATAATCACTTCGAAAGATGTTCTACCTTCTCTTGTTCAAAGAAACAAACAACAAAAAAAAACAGATCAGCGGTAATTTCCGAAGTTAATACATAGTAAGAAAAAATAATAAGTTAAATAAAGAAGGATAAAATAGGAGCACAAAAATAAAATGGAGGCACAAAAGAATTTATACACGGGAAGCAATACACTGGCAAAGATGAGTCACTTATTTTAGTATATGCATAAAGCGGAAAAAAACAGATTAGTTACAACATACTCCAAAATACACCAGGCAAAAACAAACCAGTGCCCCAGGAAAAGTGAATGCTTGGCTAACTACCTGTTAAAAGTATTAAAGAGAGAAGATCTTTTTGTTTTTAAAACATATTTACTGAGTATGATCTCTGGATATGGCACTGTGCTGAGAAAATGTAGATAAGAAAATAACAATGCATACTAAGTGCCCTTGAGTATCTCTTCCTGTCCAAGGGGAAGGTAGACTTGACCAGGAACAAAGTCATGTTCTGTGGATGCCTTCGTAGGAGTGTGAGGCCACAACAGCACAGTCATGGAATCCACCCGAGTGGACTATGCTACAAGTGTTTAAAGAACATTTCACGTCACAGAACTGTAAGTGATTCTATATTTTAAAAAATCAGTATATTAGGCCTTTTTGATCATTTGCTGATGTATCCTCATATTTCTTTCCACAAAAAGGTAGCTAAAAAAGTTTTATCTGCAAAGATTTTGAAAGTTGTATCACAATAAATAAAAGTGTGTGTGCACACATGTGTGCATCTGTGTGCGTGTGTGTGTTGGGGGCGGGAATGGTGGAGGGGGGAGAGAGAGAGAGAGTCTTCTGCGTACACACCCGGCTTAAGTGAATTTTATACCAGGAGAATTTGATCTTTGTTTTTAGGAAGACCATGAGTTAAAATTGTAGAAAGTAAGCTACCAATCTGACTTTCTTTCAATCCCTTAACCCATTTATTCTTCCAAGACCCGGTTAAATCAATAAACTTTTAATTAACGAACATGCTGTCAGTTCATCTACATGTCTGTTGCTCTAATTGAGTCATAAGCCTTTCTCCCTGTGATATCACAGCTATTGTTCCTTAACCAGACAGTGCCTTCAGAATACTCTTGGATTGCACCATATGCAAAAACAGGACAAATTGAAAAATTGAAAATCCAACTGTCCACACAAGCCAAAATCTTACATTCTTGTTAATTTAGCTAGAAATTATTAACATGACTCATGAAATGTCCATATTTTGCACAAATTACAAAATGAGCTGAGGTTTGAAGACAAGTAAAATTCAGATTGAATCCGAATAAAGAGCTTGCATATGTGCTTTTGGTGTAATTTCATCAGAGAACTAATTGAAGATTTTAATTAGAATGACTATAAGAAGGGCTTGTTTACTGATTGTCTTTGTGATATTTGGTACAGACCAGGGGTTTTCAGAAACAATTTTTGCAGCAGTGGAAAGCTATTTTTCTACCCTCTAAGAGCTCCATAGAATTGAGTATAAGATGTAGGTGTTACAGTATTTTACATTTTTCTTAAAGCATCCTTCTGTGGTAGGCAGAGGAAATATTGTCACCTCTACTTTAACGACAGGGAAAAGTGAGATTTAGAACTAGTGATTTGTCTCAGCTTATAAAGGTAGAAAGTGGAGAGCTCTATCTAGAATCCACCTTTTTTCCCCTTTTAACAGCCTTTCTACTCTATACCATGGTTTTTTATATTAGATAACATAGAACGCTTCAACATTTAGCAAGCAAATCGTCTTAGACGGCTGTTACGTCTCCCTGAAATTTCACAATTGCACACCTTCATAATATTTGGCTAAATGGTAAATTTTGAAATGTGGCCAATTTTTATCATACCTATAAATACAATCGCTAGTTACAAGATCATTTATTTTACATTTTTCAAATGCCCAAATGAATCTTTCCTACATTAAATATTTATTTGTTTCAATTGCTTAAAATTAAAGTACGATATGACCTTATTTTTTTTTTAATTTAGGTTACTTTTTTAACTATGTAATGTTACCTTTAGAAAAAGACAGGGAGACAAAATATATGAGCGAAAAGGTTGTGCTATGACCTTTATAACGCCAAACTTCAACAAAACACATGTATGCTGTAGACTTAAGGGATCCAAAGTAATAGCTTTGGCCCCTGAGCCCTGGAATCTTGTATTTTCCTTGACTAAAGAGGCTTAGTTTTAGCTTATTTCAAGTAAGAATCTCTCAGCGCTGAAATATGGCACATGAGCCACCACTGGTTGCAAAGTCAGATGCATCCCGAACTTCAGCCCAAATCATCAAATCTTGAGGCTCCTTATTGTCACAAGCCTTCTCCTCTGTTTGCTGTACAATTGCAAGGCTCTGTCAATTGTCCAGGAACATGCCTGAAGCCTAATTCTCAATAACTGGAAGCCTCACTCCAGGGGATGCCAACTGCAGGTGACTGTGCTGTCTACCTGAGGTCTAAGGGGCTGACACACCTGACAGGCACACAAACTGTGAATCAAGAAATGGAGAAAACACAAAATAGGGTTATAAACGAAATGCAAACCTTACGATATGCTCTGATTTACTATATCTCATCAAACAACCTTGATTCACCAAACCACGTGGTACTCTGCCTGCTGCAAACCACACATAAATATAATATCACCGAAGCAGTGAGCTCACAGCCTGAAGGAGGTAGGAATGGAGACTACTGTCCTCATTCCACATTTATTCAATTAATACTTCCACACTTACAATGAGAAAAAGCAGAACAAAACTGACCCAGGCAATGGGCTAGGGAATTGAGAGTTGACTACTGAAATTTACTAGAACAAAGGTGTATTTTACATCACTGACATCAAGGTTATCTACTTCTTCTCCTGACCCAAACTCACATTTGCTCTTCTGTGAATCAAATGACAGCTCATTGAATTTTAGCAGGTTATTTTTAAATTCCCAAATTCCCAGCATCCAGTTACTTTAGCAAGATACTTTGCTTTCCTTCGCTGTGGAAACACTGCCAGTGTCTCTAGTTCTGGTGGGTGGAGGGGAGAGAATGTGCATTCTAAGGTGGGCCGTGCTCACACGACCGCCTTCCTTGACACATACTTGCTTTCTCCAAGCCATCGTTTCAAGCTTCTTTTAATAATTTTGCCTCTCTGGTTGATAGAAATTAAAGTTCTGTTTTGGCTACCTCTATCAAAGTACAAATATGCCTGGCTCATACCCGTAATTCCAGAACTTCAGGAGTCTGAAGAGAGGATCGCCTCAGCCCAGGGCTTGGAGACCAGTCTGGGCAACAAAGCGAAGTCCCATCTCTAAATAAATGAAAATTAGGAGAAGAACAAATGACTTCTAGGAGTTAATAAAATGTACCAAGTTTCACCTCACACGTAAAGCTCCATCTATATCCTGTCTTCCCAAGAAGTAAACATTAGAACGTATCTTTCCTAAGAAGACATTTTTCAACACTAAGTGTTTCTCCAGCTATATAAAAACACTAAATGAAAATTTGAGGCATCTCCTCATTCATCTTGTTCTCCTCTCCTCTCCTCTCATAGCTCATGCTGGTTATTACACCAAATAAGCTAAGAAGAGTTACTTAAAATAACGTCTAAAAAGCAGAGTTCCATACCTATTACTGTGCCAAATTTATAGATTAGGAAGCAAATTCAGAGAACTTAAATTGTGAGATTCATGGAGGTATAAAGTGGCCAGTCGGTTTGGCTTTAAATGCATGTTTTGTGTGAAAATCCTGAAAGAGACTTCCTCTTGTTTTGGGAGTGAGAAACGAGATGAGGGAGGTTTATAGGAAAGGTTTATAGGAAAGGCAATATGTCTTCCGAGGGGAAGACTTGAATTTTTAGGAGGAATTAGCCAGACATGGAAAAGAAGAAGGCCTTCTAGGCTGAGTAAGACCCACTTGAGAAAATGTGAAATTGCCACTTATTTTGTGGACTTGGAATCCAGTGTCTCAACAGGAGCAGAGCAAGAACCCAGGCCAAGGCGATGTCCAGGACCCTGGTCATTATATTCGGCAGGGCTTGTGTGTGGATTACACACTATAGAAACCAAAATGTAGAAACATTGACATTCAAGGTAACATTGTCTTTATGCGATTTTTTTTTTTTTTTCAGAAAAAAAAGTGAGTGGCTTAAAACACGGGTATGGAATTGACTAATGCAATGCTGATCGTTTAAGTTCAATGTGTCCCAGTGCGGTCTACAATTATTCAGTTTTAGCCAGTCTCCTTCTACTGCTGGGATACTTCGTAAATTAGAGAATGAGGTGGATTGGCCTGTGGCCCCAACTTAGAGTATCATTTTTGTATGAAGTCTGCTTAGGGCCTTCTTGCCTGGGATGAATAAGATAGCCCCACTTAGAGCTGATGCAATTGTAAGCACCAACATAAGGATCTAAATGCAAATGAACTCAGCTGCTCGTGAGGGTTATTCCAGGTGATTTAGAAAATACAATTATTTTATGACCTCATAAAAATTAAAATTCAACATTTAGAATGTTCTCCAATAATTCACAAACAGCAATAAATATGTCTGTAGATCCACAGGGAATGAGAACGCCGGTATAAATACTTCAACTCAAAAAAATGTTTAAAGAATAGAAAGTGGAAATATTCTCCAGAACATATTTCCAGCGAATCAAGTTTGAAGAAATATGAAATTTGCCGGTTGTAAAAGATTGCAGATGTCATCTATGTCAACCCTTCATTTTGCACCTAAGTAACTAAGTTTGAGAAAAGTCATTTGCCCCGAGTGACGCCGAGGAGCTTAACATCATACTATTTCCCCTATGAAAGTCATTTATAAAAACTTATGCATTTTAAGTTTTACTTTCAAGAACACAGATAAGAACCCTCTGTTGTGAGATTTAAGAGTCATTTGATGGGAACCATGGCAGACAAATCCACTGTTGGAATGTGGACATGGCTATTGCCATCAATTTCAAGATGGTTCAAACGAACTCAAAGAAGATTATACCTGTTTCTCTGTTGTGTATTGATCATCAGCCATAATTACCTCAGAAGAAGACGGTAGGAAGAGCAAGGCAAAATATTCACAATTAAATACGAGCTTGTAGAGCTAATTATGGTAACTTCTACCAAGCCTTTGAATGCAACATTAAAGAGACTAATTACTTCCTCTGGATACTATTTCCCAAGTCTAAATATATTAGATTGTAGAAACAGTAAAATCAGGTATTTTCAACTTCACTTATTTTTTTACCTAAAGTAATGTAACATTTGGTTTATGTTCTCTGATATGGTTTGGCTGTGTCCCCACCCAAATCTCACCTTGAATTGTAATAATCCCCATGTGTCAAGGGTGGGGCCAAGTGGAGACAACTGAATCATGAGGACAGTTTCCCCCATACTGTTCTTGTGGTAGTAAGTCTCAGGAGATCTGATGGTTTTATAAAGGGGAGTTTCCTTGCACAAGCTCTCTTCCCTGCCACCATGTAAGATGTGACTTTGCTCCTTCTTTGTCTTCCACCATGATTATGAGGCCTCCCCAGCCATGTGGAACTGTGAGTCCACTAAACCTCTTTCGTTTATAAATTACCTATTCTCGAGTATGTCTTTATTAGCAGTGAGAAAAGAATAACACGTTCTTTAACTGAAATTGGTCAAATGCATCCACTGTATATAATCTCTTGATATAAAAACCAGACCTTTCCTAGGATATATAATAGACCACGAATAAAGCCCAAAGTAGCACATCCTGAAGCACATGAATAAGTCAACTAGAGATCAAAGTCATGTCCAACGTGATAGGCTAAACCTTCTCAATCTGACTTTACTCATTTCTCTCAAAATTCAAAATCAGGCCTGAGAAATATCTTCTTTGTGAACCCCAGTTTTTGTTGGGGTTCATGGAGATTTCTTTTTTGCCCTTCACACATTTGATTTACTTATTTGCTGGCTTATAAATGGCTCGATCATTAAAACCAGTGTTTCTCTCCTCAGTGACCTGCAATTAATTATGGCTCATCTGGTTTAGAGCAATAGTGCCAGGGAAAAGAGCATGTTCAGCAAGCTGTTTTTACACAATGTTCATTTGAGGTATATTAGGGAACTTCATTAGCCCTCTATGATGATACATTGTTTCACTTTTTCCTAACACCTGCATGGTTGTTCAGCACATTCCTCAGGCTTTTTCCTCTCCATGCCAGGGTCTACGCAGCTATGTATCATTTCAGAAATCTGCATGGGAACACTGCTTCCACATGGTTGTTAACTTGCCTATGAACTCGCCTGAAAGTAAATTTTAAAAATTTAAATGTAAAAATTATAGCACATTCCCAAATAGCATCTCCACAAGCACATCTTCAGAGATTACCATCCTGAGCCTTTTGATGTTTCTTTTCTCTCTTTTTTTTTTTTTTTTTTTTTTGAGACGGAGTCTCACTCTGTCGCCCAGGCTGGAGTGCAGTGGTGCGATCTCGGCTCACTGCAAGCTCCACCTTCCCGGGTTCACGCCATTCTCCTGCCTCAGCCTCTCCGAGTAGCTGGGACTACAGGCGCCCGCCACCACGCCCGGCTAATTTTTTTTTTTTTTGTATTTTTAGTAGAGACGGGGTTTCACCGTGGTTTCGATCTCCTGAGCTCGTGATCCGCCCGCCTCGGCCTCCCAAACTGCTGGGATTACAAGCGTGAGCCACCGCGCCTGGCCGCCTTCTGATGTTTCTACGTTAGCAACAACATTGTAGATCATGGTGTTATTTTACGACAAAACAACCAAGTTATTGAGTATTATTAAGGCAATGAAACATTTCAACTGTAAAATCTCCTTTGAGGTTGGAAAACCATTCTAACATTCACAAACCTGGTCATTTCATAACTATTAAAATATACCATTCCCCAATAGAACAACTGAAACCGCATGCTAGGATAGAACACCAAACACCTACATTAGCTAAAATTATAACACACGAGTTGGAATGTCAGAGAGGAAATCAGAGTCATGAATGTTTAATCAGTTGATGTTGTAGAAAAGCTGGTGGCTGCATTAACACTAAACACAGATGCCAGGCTTCACCATGACTCAACCTTACCACCTTCTCCTTGAACATATGAGAATGTGTCTACTCAAAAAATAAACAGATGAACATTTACGTAGACTTTAAAATTTTTGAAACACTTGTGTATTATCAGTGTGTATATTTTTGAAACACTTGTATTTATCTTATGATGTGAGGCAGGTGTTTGAATTCCTGTTATAGATTCTCCCCCTCCCAGAAAAATGAAAGCAAAAGTTTATCAAACTTAATATATTACCTGGTTTCTGAGCTCTCACAAGAAGGCAGGTAAATGAGGAAAATGTAGTGTGTGTGTGTGTGTGTGTGTGTGTGTGTGTTAAAGATTTGAGTATTTTTAGATTGAAAGAAACCACCGAATTTCACCCAAACCCATGTTTAGATCTTTTGTGGCCAGGCACAGTGGTTCACGCCTGTAATCCCAGCACTTTGGAAGGCCGAGGCGGGCGGATCAAGAGGTCAGGAGATTTAGACCATCCTGGCTAACACGGTGAAACCCCGTCTCTACTAAAAAATGCAAAAAATTAGCCAGGTGTGGTGGCAGGCGCCTGTGGCAGGAGAATGGCGTGAACCCGGGAGGCAGAGCTTGCAGTGAGCCGAGTTCGCGCCACTACAATCCAGCCTGGTGACAGAGGGAGACTCCATTTCAATAAATAAATAAATAAATAAATAAATATTTTGTGGACCCAGGAATAAACCACTTTATTCATATACGTGTGTGTGTATATATACACACACACACACACACAACTCTACAAAAATGAGACGTTAATAGCGTGTAGCGAATTCAGTGTGTCTTCCTTACGTGTTTGGATGTAGGAAAGCATAAATAGCTCAAACTCATTTTTATTAAAAGTAGAGTGAATGAAAGGGAACATTCAGTCATTTAGTAAAGTTCTCCTTTACTATATAAGTGAAGAAATAACAACTGCAACAAAGCCTGGTGAGAGACCAGAGTGTTCAGACAGGAAAATAACTGAGCTAAGTATTGCTTGCAGAAATCATCCAAGAAAAGAAGCATGCTATAAAACCTCCAAAGCTTACAGACTTTCCTACCAATCCCACTCCAAGTTAAGGGTCCAGCAATGCATCTTTATTCATTTTCCCCCTGCATGAAAGCTGTGTTTCTCCAGTGTGGTTCATGGGTAACGTATGCTGCTAACCTGGCTGCCGGTTGGAAGCGAAGATTTCTAGATTCCAGGCCGACAGTAGAGCAGCCTCGGAGGATGGGAAACAGGCCTTGCCATTTAAACACCGCAGGTAAGTCTGATGATTTAAATCAGCTGTATTTTGTTTTGTTTTGTTTGTAGAACCTCATTTTTTATGCATGTTTTTATGTTCTCATGATATTGGGGTACAGGTGGCATTTGGTTACATAAGTTATTGGTATTTGGGAGATCCTGGTGCACTCATCACCTGAGCAGTCTACACTGCACCATCTATGTTGTCTTTTATCCCTCAAACACCACCCAGTCTTTCCCCCAAGTTCCCAAAGTCCATTGTATCTTTCTTATGCCTTTGCATCCTTATAGCTTAGCTGCCACATATCAGTGGGAAGATACAATGTTTGGTTTTCCCTTCCTTAGTTACTTCACTTAGAACAGTAGCCTCCAATCTCATCCTGGTCATTGCAAACGCTATTCATTCATTCATTCCTTATTATGGCTGAATAGTATTCACCATGTATAACACACACACACAGACACACACACAGCACCACATACACACACACACACCAGTTTCTTTATCCACTTGTTGATTTATGGGCATTTGGGTTGGTTCCACAATTTTGCAATTGTGAACTGTGCTGCTATAAACATGCATGTACAAGTATCTTTTTCGTGTAATAACTTCTTTTCCTCTGAGTAGATGCCCAGGAGTGGGATTGCTGGATCAAATGTTGTTCTTTCATTGAAGTCTTAGAGCATTTTAAATGGGTTTCATTTTAATGTCTGTTTCAGTCCATTTTTACATCTATCCTGTAAGCATCTTGGCTGTTTTCACTATGTCTGCTTTATTCTGGTGTCCTGCAAAGGTAGTTCACACACACCTCTTAGTGAGGGCTTCTTTCCTGTGTTTTGTCCTCACCGTGCTCACCGACAGAAAGGTACAGTGAGGGCACCTTCTCTGGCCTTGAATTATTGGAACCAAGCTCTCCTCTCAAAGGAGTCTTGCCGGCCCAGCCCTGACCCACTTGACACTGGAGCACATTCCTACTTGCTCAGCTATCTCTGCTCTTTCCTCTAAAATCTACAGGCCGAAACTATAATTAATTTAGCCCTTTACATCTTAATAAATATATTACTTTTTAAATGTCATTACGTGAAATATAATAGCAATTGAAAGACTTTGCAGCTATGTGAATATACGAAGGTATATGAATTTCAATTGTTATAAAATTCTTACATTGTACGCAGTGATTAAAATGTATCTTTACTGAAGGAAGAATAATACTGTGTTACGAGTTAGAACTGATTGGTCCTCAACACCCCAATTCACTTTGGTATGTGATCTCAAATAAAATATGGTACACAAATTCTCACACACGTAGTGTGTTTTTAAGTAGCTAAGCATTTTCAGTTGAAAGTGCCTCTTAACGTGTTAGAATTAGAGGTTCAGGGACTCAAAAGGAACCTTATAGATCTAATCTGGCCATTGTTCTTTCTCAAATTTCCTCCTGTAACACGCCTGTTGCCTAAGCCATTCACAACAGGATCGCAGAACTGAGCCCATTGCATTTCATCAAATAATTTAAATATCAAATATTTATTCTAAGGCCTGAAATATTAAGACTTTATATTTTACCAACTCTAAGATATGTCTTTCCCACCATCACCCTCATCAACATGGCATGACTTTATCCACAGTTCCTCTGCACCTACCGTCTCTAAGTAAGTTGCAAATGCAGAGTTGGAAAAAGAAATCTGTCATTCTCCATGTTCTGCTTAGTACTAGTCCCTTAGGATAAAAATAAATAGCGTGCTTAAATAAATACAAGAGCTACGGGTTACCTATAACTTTAAAGTTCTCTTCATGGTAGGATTTCAAAAACTTTACCAATAATCAGAATTAATTTGAGATCAAGAGATACTCAAGTCAAAATTTTAAAGGTATACAGTAAAACAACAAAAAAAAAGAATAATGAGGATAGGGAGACAGAGGAGGAGAAATACCAAAATAGTGTTACAAAATTTAAAAGTGTGATGAATATAACTTAAATATCATATTTTAATGCAAAAATTATAGAGGTATAATTGTACTATTTATAAAAAATAGAGAATAGACTTAATTAAAAGCCCGTTTCTAGTGGTGCAATATCTGAATGAGACTCAGTTTAAGATGTATAATAAACATCTCCCTCCCCTTCCCATGGGACTTCTGTCCTGAGGAATACACAGGAGCTGCTGCTGATTTACATGTATACTTACATATCTATGTATATATGTATATATACAGATGCTATGATCACCCAATTTAATTTATTCTCAAAATTTATTCTCGAAATTTCCATGCATGCAAAATTATGATGACGTTCACTTTATTCAGGGATGAATGTCTTCTGGGGTATTATAAGGTAATTTTATGTACCAAATGAATGTCACTGTGGGGCTTGTTGAACTTTTGCTTTACCAGTGGGTGTGGAGTGCGGCCATGGGCCAGATCCAGCTGGTGCCATCTGACAGCTGCCTAGTTTTGTAAGGCCCATGAGCTTAGAATGATTTTACACTTTTTAATGGTTGAAAAGAAAAAGAAAAGGACTATTTCACGACACGTGAAAAGTATATGAAATTCAAATTTCAGTGTCCACACAGTTGGCCTGGGGGGAGCTGCACTGGCTCATTTCCACAAGGTGTACGGCTCCTTTTGTGATACCAGCAGAGCTGCGTAGATGCAGAGGTGACGATATGGCCCACAAAACCTAAAACATTTACTATCTGGCCCTTTAAAGAAAAAGTTTGCAGAAAGTAATAGTCAAATAAGGTATAACTATATCATGCAATAATTTATCAATCCCTTTTACTGCTAACTTGGTATTTTGCATACTGTTTCTACTGAGTAGGAACCAGATATCTGTAGCTTAGTCATTAAAATATCTCTCAAGATAAGTGTATATGATTTCAAAACCCAGTTAGGTTACAATAAAGCTTTGTCAGCCAAGGCGAGGGTAAACAAGTTTTAAATCAAGTAAGAGTGCCTTGATTTCAATGCTCAAATAACTTTTAAACACAGTTTTACCAATAATCACCATCAACCTAAAAATACAAGACAGTGAACATTTAAAAAAAATGAATTAGTATATTCAGTACTACATTTCCAGTCTTGTGCACACATTTAAATTGGCATATATAGGCATATATGTATATATATGCCTGTGTATGTAGCAAAATTAATATCCATATGATATGAATGAAGTATTCAAGTTACACATAGTATATTAATAAATACAGGAATACTAGGGTAGAAATTTAGAAAGCAGAGTTGTAGCCCAGTTCGGTTACTAATAAGTTACTTGATTATCAGCAATTTAACAAAAGTCCCTGAGCCTGAGTTGCATTATATGTAGAGAGGGGTGTCCCTTCTGAGATTACTTCACTCTTCGAGAATATTTAATTCAATAGATATATTCCGTGTATATATGGCTGCAATGCATTATTTTGCAGGGGCTAAATAGGGGCAATATATCTAAACACTGTAATTATCTAAAGAAATTATCAATAGGGTTTAAAGTCACATCAACATATTAACTAGAGAAGCTTTGTTTTTCTTCCTATTTTCTCGAGCAATTTAAAGCTAAGCCATTCCTTAAACAAAAGATTGAATCCCTCCTCTTTGTCTCTTACAGACTTCCCCAATCTTGCAAAAAGACAGAGATGCCTCCCTCCTCTGAATTGAACAGAGATCTCCAATGCTCTTGTGCAGAAGAGCCCTGTGTTCCTTGGAGATTACACGGTGTTCTAAAAGACTGAATTAACTCCAGAGTCAATGAACCTGTGTTTGAGTCATGCTCCCCTTGCAAATGCGTGTGGTTGTTTCTGGCTATGCAACCTCAGCCCTCTGGGTTTTAGTGTGTTTTTCTGCAGACAGGAGTGGTGTGGCCTGACCCGCTTCTACATTCATTCAAGGGTCCATGTCAACAAGAAGGTAAAGAATGCACAATGAGTGCAGGCTAGTTGCAAGGAACCCACCGTCTCTCCTACTGTCAGAAGCAAGACTCACTCCAAGTCCAGAGACAAGAGTACTAAACTGTAAACAGCCCCTACCTTTTAATCACAGTTTAAAACATCACCTTTCAGTGAAGGAATGCTTCCCTACTGGAGATCTTCCACATGGTTACGATGCTGAATTAGCCAAATGTCACGGCCATCCCAATTTTGGAGTTCCAACTCACTTACCTGTTACCATCTGTGGATACAGTTCCTCTAGTCTGTGACTGCATGGGATCTGGGGCAAATTACTAACATATCTGTATGTCTGCTTTCCTCTCTGCAGGTTTGGGTGTAACGATGATCTGAGAGGATGAACTACATATCAAAGTGACTCTCACCTAGTAAACACATGGCATTTATCACCATTTTAGCAGGTAACCTTTCGCATCTAATGTTGATTTCCTGATGAACACATATCTACCTCCCTGAATTTGCTTTTACTTATTAGTGGTCCCCAAATGAATCCAGCTCCATGGGAAGTGCAAATCCTCCTCTTACCTGTTGCATGATTAACACATGCCTCTCTACCCTAATGGTAAGTTATTGCAAACTCCATCTATAAAAACAGTATTTGTGGAATTAACTGTATTTTAACTTATAAAAGAGCCCCTTATCATGACCTCTTTTTTTCTTGCACGTACTTCCTGCTCCTCCCGGGTTGTTAGAGACGGAGTATCACGCTGTCGCCCACGCTGGAGTACAGTGGCGCGATCTTGGCTGACTGCAAGCTCCGCCTCCCAGGTTCACGCCATTCTCCTGTCTCAGCCTCTGGAGTAGCTGGGACTACAGGCGCCTGACACCACGCCTGGCTAATTTTTTTAGTGGAGACGAGGTTTCACCTTGTTAGCCAGGATGGTCTCGATCTCCTGACCTCGTGATCCGCCCACCTCGGCCTCCCAAAGTGCTGGGACTATAGGTGTCAGCCACCATGCCCGGCCCCTCTGGGTTCTTAATCTCACAGTTCCTGACACAATCACGGAGTTTCTGCTCTCCTTTATCTATCTTCAATATTGGTTAAGCACAGACAGGTGTCCTGAAAGTAGAATTAGGCTTCTGACAGCAGATGAATTTCTTTTTAATCATTTCATGGGACTTGAGGAACACTTGACTGACAATAGATATTTGACTAATATTTGAAGACATTTTAAAATAAAATATTACTTAAAATTAATGTTATATTGAAAAGAAAAACTGGATTTTTGGTGCCCCGCAGATGTTCTGTCAGTTCTCATGCCACCAATTGTGTGGGTGCTGAAATAGTCACTGAATCTCTGAGCTCAAGATTTATCATTTGTAGAATGGGCAGAATTAGACTTAAGCTGTGAGGCTTAAATTAGACAACTGGTTGTCAGTGGAATACCTAAGTTACTCAAAAAGCAGAAAGGAAAAGTCATAAAAGAAAAGATTACTACTTACTCAGAAATAATATAAGATAAAGAAACTTATTTTTAAAATATTATATAATCATATGCCTGATATCTGCAGTCATCTGTGATTTTTAATTGATTTAATGTAGTCTCATGAAGCGCTAATTGTATCTCAGGCACTGCTTCTAAGTAATGTCAAATACTAACTCATTTTATCTTCATCACAGCCTAACAGGGTCGACATTATTCCATTTCCATTTTACAGATTAGAAGCCTGAGGCCTGCAAGGTCAGGTAATGACCATGGTCATACAAAGTTACAAAGTGGTACAGTTCAAGTTTGTTTCTCTGGAAAACGCCGTTGCCCTATTTTATAGCCCCAACTCTCTGCTTTGCTGTCCCTTTTGTTTTGTTTTTCCTTAAAGAAGTTTCCTATCAGCAGGCAAGCATGGGGGCTTGGCTCACACCTGTAATGCCAGAACTTTGGGAGGCCGAGGCGGGCAGATCACGAGGTCAGGAGATCGAGACCATCCTGGCTAACACGGTGAAACCCCGTCTCTACTAAAAATACAAAAAACTAGCCAGGCATGGTGGCGGGCGCCTATAGTCCCAGCTACTCGGGAGGCTGAGGCAGGAGAATTGCTTGAACCCGGGAGGCGGAGCTTGCAGTGAGTCAAGATCACTTCACTGCACTCCAGCCTGGGTGACAGAGCAAGACTCCATCTCAAAATAAATAAATAAAGTTTCCTATCAGAAGAATAAGAAAAAGCAAGACAAGGATTAGAGGTATGATACGTAAGGAACCTGTGAAAAGAAAGTCTGAGATAATTTAACTGATATAAAAATGAGAACTGAATTACAATTCCAAGTACTTTATAGAAACACAATTACGACAGAGGGTAATTCAATTTACATGAGTACAGTGAAGAAAAAGTCCATTACATCTGTATTTTCCAAAAGATATTGGGGGATTTAACAAAAGACTTGTCTTTTCCATGAGAGGGGATTTTAACCAGAAGAGAAGCACTGGACCCCTCCTTCAGGTGGACTCCTTGGCCCTGGGGTTTTAACTGAACCTTGAGACCCCAAGCTCATCTGTCTGCCCCCTGCACTCACGGTGGTCCAGCAGAGCCTGGGGACAGAGTCTCAGGTCCAAGAGATTAGATGTGACTTTGGACAAGAATAGTTTTATTAAAGGTCCCTTGCTCGTAAGATTACTGCTTTCTTCAGAGAACTCTTTCTCATTTGTCTGCTTTTTAATTTGTACAATAGAAAGAACAGGATCTTAAATTTACTGTGGGAAGTGGATGATACAGCCCTGTGAAGTGTAGCACAAAATAGCTGCTCAATAAACATTCTTTTCTCTTTTCACCAGTTTGCTACCCCCTCTACTGGCCTCAAGAAGAAAAGGACAGTGAAACAAAAGAAATTATGGGATGACTGATAAGACTTGTAAGAGAAAAGAACTTTCTTTACATTGCTGTGTAATCAATTTTTACTTACTGAACAATTTAGTTTTTCAGTTAAATTTAAAAGTGAAAGGGAATTATATTTGTAATTTGATTTTATAACATGGGACAGTTGTCCCCCATTGGTTATCAGGGTCTCTATAAATTCATGGCTCATGTGAGTTATAAAATTAATTTAACTAAATGTAAAGGATTATTTCTTAAACTGTTAGAAGGGACAAGTCTATATAATTTAAGCCAAATATCTAAAAAACTATATCAACAAACATCTCTGTAGCAGTCTTTGAAAAGATTTTCAGTTTTAAATACTTACTTCTGCTACTATGGAAGGGAGAAAATTGAATTTTCTCTGGAGAGCAGCCAGGTCACAGTGGATCATAATATCGGAGACTTCATCAGACACTTACAAAACAGAGTAAATAAAAGGTGAGAGACAGTTTCAAACACACCCAAACAGACTTAAACAGGAAGTGCCACCATTTTGTGTTTAGTGGATCTTCCACCATGACTAAGGTCAGTGTTTCTCAATTTTCTTTTTCCATTATCACTCCTTAAGGAGACTTTTCAAACTTTTTCCTTCCTGCACGTCATGAAATTTTATACTACAGGTACCCTGCAAAACTGTTTTATGTACTCGTGTGTGTATGTGAAAGGTGACAGTATGCGGGCAGTCCTCACAGCCCTCGCTTGCTCTCGGCGCCTCCTCTGCCTGGGCTCCCACTTTGGAGGCACTTGAGGAGCCCTTCAGCCCACTGCTGCACTGTGGGAGCCCCTTTCTGGGCTGGCCAAGGCAAGAGCCCACTCCCTCAGCTTGCAGGGAGGTGTGGAGAAAGAGGCGCGAGCAGGAACCCGGGCTGCGCGTGGCGCTTGCGGGCCAGCTGGAGTTCCGGGTGGGTGTGGGCTTGGTGGGCCCCTCACTCGGAGCAGCCGGCCGGCCCTACCGGCCCCAGGCAATGAGGGACTTAGCACCCGGGCCAACGGCTGCGGAGGGTGTACTGGGTCCCCCAGCAGTGCCAGCCCACTGGCGCTGCGCTGGATTTCTGGCCAGGCCTTAGCTGCCTTCCCGCCGGGCAGCACTCGGGACCTGAAGCCCGCCATGCGTGAGCCTTCCCCCACCCCCTCCATGGGCTCCTGTGCAGCCTGAGCCTCCCAGACGAGCGCCACCCCCTGCTCCACGGCACCCAGTCCCATGGACCACCCAAGGGCTGAGGAGTACGAGCGCATTGCGCAGGACTGGCAGTCAGCTCCACCTGCAGCCCTGGTGCAGGATCCACTGGGTGAAGCCAGCTGGGCTCCTGAGTCTGGTGGAGATGTAGAGAACCTTTATGTCTAGCTCAGGGATTGTAAACACACGAATCAGCACCCTGTGTCTAGCTCAAGGTTTGTGGATGCACCAATCCACACTCTATGTCTGGCTACTCTGGTGGGGCCTTGGAGAACCTTTATGTCTAGCTCAGGGATTGTAAGTACACCAATCAACACTCTGTATTTAGCTCAAGGTTTGTAAACACACCAATCAGCACCCTGTGTCTAGCTCAGGGTTTGTGAATGCACCAACTGACACTGTATCTAGCTGCTCTGGTGGGGCTTTGGAGAACCTTTATGTCCATACTCTGTATCTAACTGATCTGATGGGGACGTGGAGAACCTTTATGTCTAGCTCAGGGATTGTAAATGCACCAATCAGTGTCCTGTCAAAACAGACCACTCGGCTCTACCAATCAGCAGGACATGGGTCAGGTAAGAGAGTAAAAGCAGCCTGCCCAAGACAGCAGTGGCAACCCGCTCCGGTCCCCTTCCACACTGTGGAAGCTTTGTTCTTTTGCTCTTTGCAATAAATCTTGCCACTGCTCACTCTTTGGCTCCACGCTGCCTTTATGAGCTGTAACACTCAACTCAAAGGTCTGCAGCTTCACTCCTGAGCCAGCGAGACTGCAAACGCACCAGAAGGAAGAAACTCCAAACACATCTGAACATGAGAAGGAACAAACTCTGGACTCGCCGCCTTTAAGAACTGTGACACTCACCGCAAGGGTCTGCGGCTTCATTCTTGAAGTCAGTGAGACCAAGGACCCACCAATTCTGGACACATATGCAAGTGTGTGCATGCTTTATACGTAAGACAGATAAAAAAAAATTTTCTGGCCTCCAGGATTTTATTCCTGCCCCCCTCATGTAGGGTCTTTCCAGCTCTATCTTCCCCACCACTTCCCCACTGGAGGAGGAAAACCATACTTTTACTGTTTGGAAAGCTAAGGAAAAAGAGGAATAACTTGCTCCCTACTACAGATTGTCGGAAACAGGAGCGCCGTCTCCCTAGAAGACCCATTTCAAAGAGACAACACCAACGTCCCTGGGAAGGACAGTGCCAGGCCATACAACTGGCAGGCAGCCTTTAAAAACCATTACATCGCTCTGTGCCTGGTTATTTCACTTCACAAAGTGACTTCTACTTCCACCCATGTTGTTGCAAAGGACGGGATCTCATTTTTTATTGCTGAATAGTACTCCACTATGTATATGTATCTCTTTTTATTTATAAATTCATCACATGTTCTCACTTATTTGTGGGATCTGAAAATCAAAACAATTGACCTCATGGACATAGAGAGTAAAGGACGGTTACCAGACGCTGGGAAGGGTGTGGGGCAGGGGGAGATGAAAATGGTTAACTAGTACAAAAAAGAAAGAATGAATAAGATCTACTTTTTGCTAGCGTAACAGGGTGACTGACTATAGTCAATAATTTAATTATACATATTTAAATAAGTAAGACTATAATTGAATTGTTTGTAACACAGAAGTTAAGTGCTTGAGAGCATAGCTATCCCATTCCCCGTCATGTCTTTATTATACATTGCATGCCTGTCTCAAAATCTCTCTCGTACCTCATAAATATATATACCTACTAAATGCCCATAAAAATTTAAAAAGTAAGCTATTGTAAAAATAAGCAGTTAATTAATATTAAAAATGCTGTACATCTCAAAGGGGCAGAAAGGATTACAACTTTGTTTAAGCCAAGGGGAACATTAAGGTCCTCTTGATCAGACTAGGGCCCTTAAAATAAAGGGAAATCTTAGTTAAGAAAACAGCTTTCCCCTCTTCAGTTCCTGTTTACTGTTACAGCTTCCATTATTGCCGTAGTCCATATAAGATTCGTTTCTCATATGTCTTTTCCAAAGTAATCTATTTTTAGTAATGCAATTTCCTGTACTTGCTTTCTAGAAGACTACATTCTCAGTTAAAACATTTTTTAAAAAGATAATCAATATAATACACTGCCTCTTACTAAAATAATAACCAAAGATTGAACCTAAATCAAAGCACCTGACAAAAACATGCAAGGGATTTAGTATGTTTAAATTTTACTAGAAAACATTTATGTTCTAATGCAACTCAGATGATATTTTATTGAATGTGTTCTCTTTCAATTGTGAGGACATTTTCCATATTCATCAGTTGTAATGGCTAGTTTACAAGAAAAAGTTTGAATACTTTAAGTGCGTAAAAAGATAGTGAACTAATATACAGCATACCGTATTTTTATTTTGAATTTGGTAGTTTTGCTCACAATAAATATTTGCACCTTGTCTGTAGATAAAAAAAAAGAATTTTGTTAATGCTTAAACAGTTGGGAATGTAATTTTACTTTCTTAAAGGAAAACTGTAAATGTAAATAAATTTAGGATTACGCCTGATTCTGAAAATTGTACAACTAATTGAAATGCTAAGATTATCAAAATCATGCATCGTTTTTTTCTCATTTCTGTATTTTATGTGTTCTTTTCAAATGTTCATTTTGGCTAACCTCTGGGGAAAAATAAAAGACAACATTTCTTTTTAGACTGTCTGTTCTCTTTCTCCAAGTCTACTGGCCTTAGGGGAGTGCTACGAATCCAGGCGTTGTGATTAAATTCCTTGTGATATCAGAAACAGTTACTTATGATTGTGCCTCTTATTGACGATATCAAGAAGATACTCTGGTTTCTGTCTTTCTACTTGATTTGTTTACTCTGAGCACTAGTGGTGAGTTTAAACAGTTGCTTCCTGTGGTTAAAACCTAAGGCAAACTCCAGCCTCCGACTATCTGCCACGTGCTTTAGGCTGAGCTTCCAGATTTGAATAGCTGACTCCAGTGACCGAATTTATAGTCAAGTCCTGATTACTCTCGGCATTACCCTCTAGAGGTTTTGATCTTTTGATTTTTCCAGATTCCACCGAGGAAACATCACTAAAAATCTACTTACAGAGTAATTTTCTTTTGTAATGAAAATATTTCATCTTTAAAGTTTTATTATTCTTTTCTTATTAAAAATGTTTTTAGTTTCAGGGGATCCATGTACATGTTGGTTCATGCGGAAATTGTGTGTTGTTGAGGCTTGATTTAGGAATGAGCCTGTCACCCAGGTAGTCAGCATAGTACCTAACAGGTGGCCTTCCAATCCATGACCCTCTCCCACCCTCCCCACTCAGGGAGTCCCCGGCACCTGTTGTTCCCTACTTGGTGTCACTGTGTCTTCAGTGTTTCATTCCCATTTATGAGAACCTGTAGCATTTGGTTTTCCGTCTCTGCATTGCTTCACTTAGGATAATGGTCTTCAAAGGCATCCATGTAGTTGCAAAAGACATGATTTTTTTTCTGTTTTATGGCTGCATAGTGTCTCACTTTGCAAATGTACCACATTTTATTTAGCCAGTTCACTATTGATGAACATCGTGGCTGATTCCATGTGTTTGCCATTGAGAATAGCACTGCAATGAACATACGCATGCATGTGTCTTTTTGGTAGAATGATTTATTTCCTTTTGGGTAATCCCAACTGTGGGATTGCTGGTTTAAATGGTAGTTCTGTTTTAAGTTCTTTGATAAAATTCCACACTGTTTTCCACCTCAGATGAACTAATTTGCATTCCACTCACAGAGTATAAAAATGTTCCTTTTTTCTGCAAATTCACCAACATCTGTTGTTTTTTACTTTTTATTAATAGCCATTTTGACTCATGAGAGATGGTATCTCATTGTGGTTTTGATTTGCATTTCTCTAATAGTTACTGATGACCATTTTTTCGTATGTTTGTTGGCCGCTTCTTTGTCTTCTTTTGAGAAGTGTCTGTTCATGTCTTTGCCCATTTTTTAAATAGGTTTGTTGTTTGCTGATTTGTCTAAGTTGCCTACAGATTCTTGATATTAGACCTTTGTTGGATGTGTATTCTGCAAATATTTCCTCCCATTCTGGAGATCGTCTGCTTACTCTGTTGATAGCTTCTTTTGCTGGGCAGAAGCTTCTTAACTTAATAGGTCCCACTTGTCAACTTTTATTTTTATTGCAATTGCTTTTAGAGACTTATTCATAAATTGTTTACCAAGGCCAATGCTCAGAATGGTATTTCTTAGGTTTTTCTCCTATGATTTTTATTGTTTTAGATCTTACATTTAATCCTTTAATCCATCTTGAGTTATTTTTTATATGTGGTCTAAGGCAGGGGTCCAGTTTCATATGTCCAGCCAGGCCAGGCTGCATGAGTGTAGCTAGTTTTCCCAGCACCGTTTATAAATAGCGAGTCCTTTCCCCCATTGTCTGTTATTGTCCACTTTGTCAAAGATCACGTGATTGTAAGTGTATGCCTTTATTTCTGGGTCCTGTCTCATTTTTCATTGGTCTATGTGTCTGTTTTTGTACCAGTACCATGATGTTTTGATTAATGTAGTCTTGCAGTATAGTTAGAAGTCGTGTAGTGTGATACCTCCAGCTTTGTTCCTTTTGCTCAGGATTGCTTTGGCTGATTTGGGGCTCTTTCGGCTCCATATAAATTTCAGAATACTTTTTTTTCTAATTCGTTGTTGGTAAGTTATATCCCTCAGTATTTTATTCTTTTGTGCTAATTTTAAATGGGATTGTGTTCTTAATTCGGCTTTGAGCTTGGATATTGTATAGAAATGCTACTAATTTTTGTACATTGATTTTGTATCGTGAAACATTACTGAAGTTGTTTACCAGTTCTAGACGGCTTCTGGCAGGCTCTATGGGGTGTTCTAGGTATAGAGTTACATCGTCAGTGAAGTGAGACACCTTTTCTTGGCTGATTGCTCTGGCTAGAACTTCCAGTGCTATGGTGAATCGTGGTGAAAGTGTGCATCCTTGTCTCATTCCTGTTCTCAAGGGGAGTACTTCTAGCTCTTTCTCATTCACTATGATGTTTATAGACCATCATTATTTTGAGATATATTCCTTCAATGCCTAATTTGTTGAGGGTTTTTTTTAACATGAATGTGTGTTGAATTTATCAGACGCATTTTCTGTGTCTATTGAGATGATCATGTGGCTTTTGTTTTTGATATGTTTATATGGTGAATCACATTTATTGATATGTGTATGTTAAACCAACCTTAGATCCCAGGCATACAGCCTACCTTATTGTGGTGAATTAGCTTTTTCATGTGCTGCTGGATTCAGTTTGCTGGTATTTTGTTGAGGATTTTTTGTGTCTACATTCATCAGGAATATTGGCCAGAAGATTTATTTTTCTGTTGTGTCTCTAACCAGGTTTTAATGTCAGAATGACGCTGGTTTCCTAGAGTGAGTCACAGAGGAGTCCCTCTTTCTCAAATTTTTGGGAATAATTTCAGTAAGATAGGTACTGGCTCTTTTTTGTACATCTGGTAGAATTTGGCTTTTCATACATTCGGTCCAGGATTTTCAGTGGGTAGGCTTTTTATTACCGATTCAATTTTGGAACTTATTGGTCTGGTTCAGGATTTTAATTTCTTCCTGGCTTAATATGAGCTGTTGTGTATTTCCAGGAATTTATCCACTCTCCTAGGTTTCCTAGTTTGTGTATACAGAGGGGCTCATAATAGTCTCAGGATTTTTTGTATTTTTGTTGGATAGGTTGTAATGCCTCCTTTGTCATTTCCAAGTGTCTTTATTTGGCTCTTCTTAAAATTAATCTAGCTCACAGTCTATCAATCTAAAATTAATCAAGCTCACAGAAAATCATCAACTTTTTGTTTTATTGATCTTTTGTATGGATTTTAGCAGTTCAATTTCTTTCAGTTCAGCTCTGATTTTGGTTATTTTCTGCTATGTTTGGGGTTGGTTTGCTCTGGTTTTTCTAGTTCCTCTAGGTTTGATGTTAGGTTGCTAATTTAAGATCTTTTTAACTTCTTGATATAGACATTAAGTGCTATAAAATTTCCTCTTTACACTGATATAGCTGTGTCCCAGAGATTCTGGTATTTTTTTGTCTGTTTTCATTGGTTTCAAAAACTTTTTTTGATTTCTGACCATTTCATTCTTTACCTACAAGTCATTTGGCATCAAGTTTAACTTCTATGTAATTGTACGGCTTTGTTGGGTCTTTTTGATATGATTTCTATTTTGTTTGTGCTGTTTCATTTGTGGTTGGCATGATTTTAATTTTTTTTTAATTTATTGAGACTTGCTTTAAGGCCAAGCATGTGGTTGGCCAAGCATCAGTGCAGTATTGATGTCCCCCACTATTACTGAGAAGTTGTGTAAGCCTGTCTGTAGATCTCTAAGAATTTGTTTTATGACTATGAGTGCTCCCATGTTGGGTGACTTAACTGTTTAAAATAGTTAAATCCTCTCGTTGAATTGAGCCCTTTATCATTATGTAATGCCCTTCTTTGTCTTTTTTTATTGTTGTTGGTTTAAAGTTTGTTTTGTCTAATATAAGATTAGCTACTCCTGTTTGTTCATTTTCTGTTTGCCTGATAGATCTTTATCCATCCCTTTACTTTGAGCCTATGGGTGTTGTTACTTCTAAGATAAGTCTCTGGAAGACAGCAGAGAGTTGGATCTTGCTTCTTTACCCAACTTTCCATTTGGGTAAAATGTGTTTTATGCATTTAAAGTTAGGTATTTAAGCCGTTTACATTCTGGATCAATATTGCTATGTGAGAATTGTATCCTATCATCTTGCTGTAAGCTGGTTCTTATGTGGACTTAGTTGTATAGTTGATTCATAGTGTCAGTGAGGTATTTGCTTAAGTGTGTTTTTTGGTGGCAGGCATTCTTTAACTTCCATGTTTAGCATGCCTTTTAGGTGCTCTTGTAAGGGAGGTCAAGTTTTAACAAATTACCTCAGCTTTGGCTTTTCTGAAAAGAATTTCATTTCTCCTTTGCTTACGAAGGTTAGTTTGGTGAGATATGAAATTCTTGGTGGGAACTACTTTTTAAGGATATTGAATACAGGCTCCCAGTCTTTCCCAGTTTGTAAGGTTTCTGCTGAAATGTCTGCTGTTAGCCTGATGGGGCTCCCTTTGTAGGTGACCTGCTCCTTCTCTCTAGCTGCCTTCAACATTTTTTCTTTCTCACCAACCTTGGAAAATCTGATGATATTGTATTGGGAAGGGTCATCTTGCATAATATCTCAAGGAGATTCTCTGAATTTCTTACATTTGCATGGCAACTGTCCTAGTGGGATTGGGAAGATTTCCATGGACTGTATCTTCAAATGTGTTTCTCAAGTTTCTTGCTCTCTCTCCTTCTCTTTCTGGAATAACAATGAGTTGTGTTTGGTCTCTGCATAATCTCATATTTTTGGAAGTTTTGTCCATATTTAAAAATTTATTTTTAATTTTTGTCTGCTCACGTTGCTTCAAAGGAGTGATGTTCAAGATCTGAGATTCTTTCCTCAGCTCGGTCTGTTATGCAGTTAATGTCTCCAGTTGTGTTTTGAAATTCCTATAGTAAATTTACTTCACAAGCTCCGGTTTGGTTCTGTCTTCAAATGGTTATGTTGGCTCTCAACTCTTAGACCGTTTTACTGTTTTCCTTGGACTGTGTTTCAACCTTCTCACGTATCTTGATGAGTTTCATTGCCATCCAGATTCTGAAGTCTATGTCTGACTCACTTCACCCATTTCAGTCTGGTTAGAATCAATTGCTGGCGAGCTAGTGTGATTGTGTGGAGGCAAAAAGGGACACTGACTTTTAAAGTTACCAGGGTCTTGGGCTGGTTCGTTCTCTTTTGTGAAGGCTAATGATCATTTCCCTTTGAAGTTACTGTTCTTTAGATGGGGCATTTTGTTTTTATGGTCTTTATTGCCCTTGAGAGCTTCACAGTAGAACAACTTGGGTATAGCTGAATGGCTTTATTTCTGGATACTTCAAGGGTCAAGGCTCAGCTCCACACTCCTGGGCTGCATGCTCTCACCCTGGGGGATTAGGACCAGGTCAGCAGTTTGGCTTCTAGTCCCTTGACGATTAGCCTCTGGCTGGGCTGGAGAGGCCAAGATACTCACAGACTACTGGCAACGGCCAAGTTAAAGTTTTAAATGCAGGGTTTTAAGAGAAACTTTGTTATATTTTGTATTAAAGATATTTTTATTCTGTTTAATTCAAGTAAGCATTAGGTTTTTATGGAGGAAATGGAGCAGACGGCATGTCTGGGGCTAGAAAATATAATAAACCTAAGGCTTCAATATTAGATATGGGATATTCCCTTTTGCAAAGAGACAATATCGTTATAAATTTTTTAAAACTATGTATTATTTTTTATTCATCGATTCAAAATGCTGATTTAGCTTCATAAAAATTCATCTTACTGTACAAATTCATTTATTTTCTTTCTTATGTCTTAAAGTTCTTATATCTTAAAGTTAGTAGAATGTTAGCTGCATAATCATTACTTTGTATGTATGTTTTTATGTACTTTTCAAACGCCTAAGGTCTTTATGGTTACATATTAGACAAATATTGTTATTTAATTCATGTTGTTGGACTGCCAAGCAATTGTAGTGGAGGAAGAGGGTCAAGTAAACTGAATTGATCAAAATAAATATTTATGATTGTGGACTGTGGAGGCCATGCAGGTTAAGAAGGGAAGTGGAGATTTCAGAAGAGTAATGATGATAAAAAGTGGTAGCTCCGCTAATATAAACTCATTGCCATGATGGAAATGTTATGATTGAAGACATATGAGTTCAAAGGTTCAGCACGATGTAGCTACAGGGCATGGCAAGGTCTGGGGTGAACATGGCAATAGGTGGCTGAGGTGGAAGAAAAGCCCATTCTACTTTAGTTCAAAGTCCATTTACTGAATATTAGCATTTTTCTATGTGCATTTCTCTCATCTTCTACTTGTCCATAAAGAGATAATTTTGTCAGTATTAGCCATTAAGGTATAAGCTAAAGCAGGAAAAAGTAAAACTTTATATGAAGTAAAGATACATAACATCGGCTCTCCATTTCATTTTATTAAGTCTGTGGGTTAAAGGACGTCATGAGAACAGACTGCGGTGGTATTAAAAGTGAAGGAGGAACACTTAGTGTTTTCTTCCACATGCTGTTTTCCATTGTTACTGTCAAAAGGTAATCATTTCATCTGTATTTGACATATATTTTTGTATACCATGAATTAGTGAACTCAATTCAAGGGCAATAGTTAAGTGTCACTTAAAACAACAACAAAAAAACAGAAAAAAAATCTTCTGATACCTCATCCAATAGAATGAATCAAAGCCTTTTGGAGGAATGGCTGTTTCTAGGTTTGAGATACACTTATACAAGGTGAGCATTTTTAATGTCAGAAAGTAAGGAAGTGTTCAAAAAAGAAAAAAATCACAGACAAAAACCCACTTTGATGCAGGCCTGTCAAAGGACTCAATAGCTAACTGAAAGAGTTCTCAGTGTCCAAACCTAGAAAATGGAGGCAAAAGAAAAAAAAAGAGTAGTATTGGATAACCCAAAGTGTAAAATAAATATAATTGAGTGCATACTGATAAAAATAAAATGGGAAGAAAGCCCAATTTCCAGTGCAGAAGACTACAAAATTATTTACATGGATATACAGCCCTCCATAAGGCAAAGTGTAACTCCCCATCCCTTAAGCATGAGTAGCACATAGTGATTTGCTTCCAAAGAGTGCAGTGTGGAAAGAGGAAAATATAAAGTGACTTTACACTGGAGAGCCCTCAACTAGCATCAGCAGTGATGATTCAGGCTCACAGTGTATAACCCTGATTTGATGTGATGAGAAGACACTTTACCCGTGTGGTCTGTCTCCCAAAACCCCAAACTCCAGTCTCATCATGAGATAAACAGCAGACACCTCCCTATGGAGGAGCAACCCACGATACGCCTGACCAGTGCTGCTCAAAAAACTGTCAAACTCATCACAAACAAGAGGAGTCTGAGAAACTACGCCAGCCAAGAGGAGCCTACGAAGATATGACAAGTAAATGTCAAGTGTGATCCTGGGACAGAAAGGGAACATTACGTAATAATGAAAGAAAGTATGCGACGCCGGATTTTTAGTTAATAACGTGTCACTGTTGGTTTATTAACAGCAACAAATGTACCACCATAATATAAAACGTTAATAACAGAGGAGATAGAGTGTAGAGTATTTGAAAACACTGCAGTATCTCTGAAATGTTCCCATAAATCTAAAACTGTCCTAAAAAAGTTTATTTAGCAAAAAACTTTCAAAACTACTGCATTACTCCTCTCACTTCTATTATGTACTTAACTCTTATCATTTGATTTCATCTTATTTAATTTTCCTATGTGCAATGGTGATTCATGAACTTAACTGAAATTTCTAAAAATATTATGAACTTATGATAGTTTAATGAAAGATTTCACTTTAATTTAATTAGAAGGAAACATTTCTATAGTCTCATCTTTCCCTCCAGGGAAGGAACACTGTGCCATCTTATTATCAGGTTCTCCCTGGGGCACTTTTTCTCTTTGATAAATTTGTTATAGTCGTGGAAGCCTGGAAGACAGTACTAGCCAAAGGAGCTTTTCTATGTATAATTCTTTCTTTTGCTTTAAAGCAGAAGCTGTTAGTGAGGTATTAAAATGAAAATTTCCCCTTTCTCTGTATACTTAGAAGACTTTAGTGTCTCTACTGAATAGACTTGATATATACCATTAACGGAAAAGCCAATATAAACTATGACACAAATTAAGACAGAATTCTCAGTAAAAATACATGATCAAATTAAACTGAAACAATATAATCAATAATGAAGTATATCATATGTGACAGAAGCATGGTTTTCACATCTGCCACTTTACTGACCCATCAGCTGGATGAGTACGTCCTTACCCTCCCCTTTCAGATCCCCTGAGTTCCAGTCCAGGGTTACTTTTAGGAAGGATTAACAGCAGTCCCCACAACATCATCACCATCACTAATGTGCGTGTTAATTTTTTTTTAATATAGCCTACCTACTATGATGCTGTATTAGAGTACAATATAATTACAGTACAGTCTAATCTTTTTCTTTATTTTCAAACTCTGATTATAGGTGTCAGGGGATATCAGTAATAATAAAAAGAAAGTCATAGGGGCTGAAGGAACCTGGAACAACTTTTTCTGGAAGGAATGGGACTTGACCTGTCCTAGGGAGTGAAAGGAAGAGAGCTTGCTACTGACTGGCAGGAGTGAGGAAAGAATGCCAACAGCAGATCTAGAGACAAGAGGCTGGTCAGTCCCACTCCAGTGACTCACACTGTCCAGGAATGAGGAGAAACGCCGTGGAAACAAAAGGGAAGCAGCTAAGAAATGGTCCTGAAAGCCAGGAGCATGAAGTTGTTTTTTAGCTGGATGTTTTTTGAGTAGAGGGCTAGATTATTAAGGCGGCTTTTAGGAAAATAAGCAGCTGCATCCATGTCTGGGGCAGACTAAGCATGTCCAGCAGAGACATCCAAGTAGTTCTTGTCTAATGAATGGCCACCTGCTCTAGGATGGCCCAGGAGAGGGTGACAGGAAACCGGCCTGCTGAGCAAAGTCTGGAAGGAATTTAAAGAACCTAGAGGCTAATGAAATACAGGACATGAAGCTGAAGAAGAGCCAATGGTCTGTTGCAGGTTTCTAATCATCGTCTTAGGAAACAATGATTAAACAGACAAAGGGGAGGGTGGAGGCAACAGCAGGCGGGTTGGGGGTCCGGCGGGGAGCTAGAGCAATCTGTGAAGATCAGGAGGCTGTTGTAGGTAGAGAAGGAGTGATGAATATTTCCAGGCATCTTCATCGGCAGACCTGAAAAACGCATTCAAAAATGACAACTGTAGATAGGTGAAAATACAGTGTTAGGGTCTAATAATGCAAGAAAGAAATATGGAGTGTTTTCAAGTCTTTGCCCATGGGGATAGACAGTTTGTATGGTCTTAGAATACATTAAACATGCAGTTGTCCATAAACAGACTTGAGGAAAAGACACAAAAAAGCATCATCTCTCCAAAAGCACCTTTCTTCCTGGTCTGTCAGGAGGGTGATCATCCTATTCACCATCCACACAGGGGCGTTTCTGAGAGCAAAACAGGGCACTACATTTTGGAATAATGAGCACAAGCATCTTGTTCTACACCCCAGGAAACCAGAGCTCTCCTCACCCATTTGTAGTTTTACAATCCACCTCATGGAGTCTCTGTGATTGGCAAGTGACATTAGAATAATTTATTTTTTTATCCTAAACATTTTAGCCAACTTCTTACTAAGATTAGCATTTCAACTGAAGACTCCTACTGAGGAGGAAGGCTCACTGGCTAACAGCCACGTGGAATTGTGGCTGTGGGATGGTCGCGGCTGGTGGAAGGAGAAGGGAGGAATGCCCACAGAGTGAGAGGGGTAACTAAAGGTCTGCATGACTGTCTTCTTCCTCCTCACTTCCCGACTGCCTGCACCATGCCCTGCCCTTTGTGCAGTGATTTCCCCCCTCTTCAAACCATCCTCCTGCATTTTTTAACAGTTCAATGTTTTTAAGCCAAAACAGACTTCACAGTTATCTAAATAAAAGATGCATGCAACTCCACCAAACACAGGCAAATGCCTTTGAGACACAGCCACCACCTCCTGTTCTTGGATGTACAGAAAGTTCCCTGCAGACCTCCAGGCCTTGATAATGCTGCTTATTCCACTGTTTCTGAGAGCAGCAAAGGGACTGTGTATGGTAGAAAATGCCCGTCTTTAAGTCTTCGTATCTATTCTGAAGCTAGAGAAGAAAATTTCCATAATTTAATATATCATAACTAAGTACGACTCAGCTTATCAAAAGACATGGAAATGCACTGCAAACTTCATGCTCTAACATCAAGTGTGCTTAACAACCATATCAAAGAATTTATTTTCTGCTGGCTCTGTTTCTCAATAACCGTTTTTGACGTTTTCGTATTTGACAATACTGATAGCATTTTCCTTGATGGTAAGAATGACCAGTGGCCATTACAGAAAATTTAGAAAGTCAGGACATTTCCAAGAAAATAAAATTTACCTATAATCTCAACTATTAGAAATACTTACTGTGAGTAACCATATGTAACCCCTACTGGGATTCTCTTGTGCATATTTTTTTTTTTTTTTTTTTTTTTTTTTTTTGAGACAGAGTCTCGCTCTGTGGCCCAGGCTGGAGTGCAGTGGCGCGATCTCGGCTCACTGCAAGCTCCGCCTCCCAGGTTCCCGCCATTCTCCTGCCTCAGCCTCTCTGAGTAGCTGGGACTACCGGCGCCCGCCACCGCGCCTGGCTATTTTTTGTATTTTTAGTAGAGACGGGGTTTCACCGTGGTCTCGATCTCCTGACCTCGTGATCCGCCCACCTCGGCCTCCCTAAGTGCTGGGATTCCAAGCGTGAGCCACCGCGCCCGGCCGTCTTGTGCCTATTTTTTTAAGTTTCAAAATGTTTTCTGCCTACTCTGTAGAAACATCATGTACAAAGAAAACCTCTGTTTTTATATGAATATACCATTATTTACCCCACTGTATATTTAATCAATTTTTAATTTAATTTTATCTCATATATTTGCCTATTTGTTGTTGTTACAACATTTAGTTAGTCTGACAATTTTTAGAGGGGAATTAAATAATATTTCATTTCAGAAGGGTTGCATTCTATAGTTATGCTAATATCACACCCTTCTTAACACCGAATATACGCATTCTTTAATCTTTGTAAACTGACTGCATTTTAACTTGCACTGCTTTCTTTATCCAGCTGCGACATTTTTCAGCCTGTTTGATAACCAGCTATATTTTCTATTTTCCAACCTCCAGGTTGATGTTCCTCACCCCATGTGATTTTGTCTTACTTGTAAGTGCTTCTATGTTATACATTTTTGCAGGTACTCGACTTGGATTTTGCCAGTGTTTTGGACACACTGCTGTACTGCAATTTTATGGAACGGGGGTAATATTCACTCCTCCACTCACTGCACAGGTGCTGAGCACCAGCATGGCAGAAGCTGTGCCCCGGGACACAGGTATACTGGCAAGTGGGATGGCCTCATCAGTTTCAGATTGTTCTCCTGGATCATCGCTTCTGTTGCTTTCACCCAGTTCATTCCTCTTTCTTCTAAATTTTCATATACAGCCATTTCTCTTTTATGTTTCATTTTTATGTGTTTTAAACAGTGGGATTATAGTTCACAGAACTGATTACATGTCTTTTGGAAGGGCTGAGAGAGCAAAAGAGGAAAATAATTAACAGAGATTAGTAATCAAAGAAAGCAACTATCACCCCTGGGACAGAGAGCAAAAGGGAGGAGGAGAAGTCACCACAGCCCAAAACCTTGGCCAGGGGGAGGCTTAGAGCTCACTAATTCGGCTTTTAATGGTTTGCTTCCTTTTCTTTTAGTCGTTATATCTAAACTACTTAAATGTATTCAGTTTTCAATGTGAAGTGAGAGGGTAAACTGATTTTTTTCCCTTTAAATTACTAACAAGTCAATTTGAGTATATTTTAAAGGTGCTCCAAGATCACTTTTGGACCGAGGAGAACTAGTATATACTCAAAGCTGAGTCAGTAAAGGTGCTGGACTTTGGGAAGAAGCCAAGTAAATTCTCAAAGCCTCAATTTTATGATGTGCATAACTAGAGGTTCAATAAAATCATTTATAAGGTTCTTTTTAGCAAAGTATGTATTTCTATTAAGCTTTTAAAAATTTCATCTGCAGCATACTTTTGATGTAAAGTACTTCTTACTCTGCCCATAACAACTATTAGGCTATCAAGAAAACTCATAACAACTATTAGGATGTCAGGAAAAAAGCATTTTTGGCACGTTTAAATATCTAAGCTTTGTAAAATTGTTTAGCTTTGTGTATAAATATTTTTGCCCCAATTAGTGTACTTCTGTAACAGTGATTAGTGCCGAAATGAATTGAATTAGTATGGATTACTTTGTATAGTACTTAAATTGGGAGGTACTTAACAAATGGCCCTCATAATATTGATTATAGCAAATGACAAAATTGTAGTGCTGTCAACAATATTTAAATATATTTGTAATTCCTTTATTTGTATTCCCTCTAATCTACAGGAAAGTGTAACACCCACTACTCATTCAATGAGACTCCGAAGGTGAAATAATGCAAAACACAGAAGCTAAATTTTATGGGTGGCATGGAGTGTACATGCTTCAATATTTCCATTATTCACTTATTCTCTAGATATTGTGACTCTAATTGGCGTCCAAGCAACTAGTTGTGTTATGTATTGATTAGTGAGATTTCCTTAAAATTACTTTTCTATTAACATTTGTAAATACATTATCCCCAAACCTGTTACATAATCCATGCAAAGTAACTATTCTTATAAATTGCTGTTGTTGAACTTTTAGACATTTAATGAATGTCGGTGGAACATAATCATCAGAAATTAGCTCAATCGTTTGCACGCAAGTTGGCTTAAAACAGAAGAGGAAGATATCAACTGGAAAAATCTCAAGAATTATTCTCCCTAGCACTCTGTCTCCCTAGCTTTTATCCCCTTTATCTCTCTGTCTGTGTGTTAATATTTGCTGAAGTCACAGCATGACCATTCTTCCTCTTAGCTTGGCACTTGTCTTCAATAGGTTTCAAATACCTTGAGTCAAAAAGGATGCTAAAACAAGAGTTTGAAGACAAAAAGAATAGGTGGATAGCAGCTGCTGGTGTAATCATCCCCTTCCTGCCCCTGGCTCCTATGTTGAAACCTAATGTTCGGTATGGTGGTGTTAGAAGGTGAGGCCTTGGGAAGATGATGAGGTTATGAGAGCTCTGCTCTCATGAATGGGATTAGCGCCCTTAGAAGCGGTCAAGGGAGCTTTTCGCCTTCTACCATGTGATGACACATAGAAGGCATCATCTATGAAGCAGAGAGTCAGCCCTCTCTATAGCTGCTGAATCCGCAAGCCCTGGGTCTTGGACTTCCCAGCCTCTGGAATTGTGATAAATTCCTTTTATTTCTAAGCCTTCCAGTTTATGACATTTTGTAATCGCAGCTCAGATGAATTAAGAAAGTAGCAAAGTATCTTCTTCAAGATATCCATTAATTGCAGTGAAAAAAAAGAGTTTTATAGTGGAGATATTCAGCCTACACCACATTACCAAGTAATTAATGTTAACATAAGTGAAAAAACATATATCAGCCCCTGTAATTTGAGACACCAGAAATGGCTTATTCTGCAGTATCCTGCCCCCAAGTTCATAAATTCAACCAAATTATGGGAAAATATCAGAAAGACTCAAAATGTGGGATATTGTAATAGGTGACCAGCAATCTTAAAAATTCTCAAGGTCAAGAAAGACAAGGGAAGACTAATGAGCTGTCACAAATTGGAGGAGATTCAGGAGACAGGAGGAATAAATAGAATGTAGAGTTTTGGAACAGAAAAGTGACAGTGGAAAACCTGGTGAGTTCCAGTAAAGCCTGCAGTATAGTTAATAATGCTGTGTCAACATTAATGTCTTCATTTTGACAATTGCATTCTGGTTAGTGTTACCACTGGAAGGCAGTTGGGTAAAGTATCTATAGGATGTCTGTACTATTTTTGTAATTTTGTGGTGGCTAAAATTATTTCAAAGTAAAAACTGAAAAATGCTTGCAAGGTAAGCCCTGAGATTTATTAACACCAAAATGAGTTTGCTGGACTTTTTTTTTTGAAATTAGTTCTTATAGGGAAAGAGGGAAATGAAGCAACAATGGCAGAAGGTATGATAAATGAGAAAAATCTATGACCCAGGCATCAGGTCCAAATCCTCCAGGCAAAATGTTGACAATTCTATGGGGTAAGTACTGCTTGCTGCAAAAGTGATCACTACTAGGACACAGTGATGTTCACATGCTTGCATACTGATGGAAGCCGTGCTCCACACACTGGACGTGAACTTCATGAGCATGGCCAGCATACACTCTGGAGATGGAAGAGTCACCACTTTGTAGGAAACAGATGAAATAGCATCAGTATTGCAGAGAGGATTGCTGAAACTCAGCGTGGGTAACCCAAGTTATAAACTAAATATCCATCAACCCATACGAAGATAAATGATTGGGATAAAAAATAAATGGGAGAAAAAACAAATCCCTTGTGTTGAATTCTAAATAGTTTCTAGATAATCTGGCCTCAGAAGGTGGCATGTAACTCCCTTAGGAGGGCTCCCAGTTACTTCTTTCCAGAGTACAGTGCAGGAAAAGCACGCCACAGTAACCTTGCACTGGAGCAGCCTGACAAACACCTCTGCCAGGGGACTCAGGTCAGCATCTGCAGTGCTGAGCCACGGTAATAGCACACCCTCCGTACAGTGTGATGGGAATGACCCTTCACCTCTAGTTTTCCTCCCCAAAATCTATAGCTCAACTCGACCCATGAGGAAAACATCAGAAAAATCACAATCAAGGGAATTTCCACAGAATGGTTTACCAGTCAGCCTCGCATCTGCCGAGGTCATCAAAGACAAGGAAACTCTGAGAAACCGTCACAGCCAAGGGGAGCCCAAGGAGATGTGACGACTAAATGTCACGTGAGGTTTGGGAGTGGACCCGTGGATGGAACAAGAACATTAGGTAAAAACTCAGAACATTCAAAACACTACGGACTTCAGTTATTAAAGTGTCAATGTCAGTTCATTAATTGTGACAAATGGAGTATACTAACACAAGACATTAATAACAGAGGATTGTGGATGTTGTATATATGGGAGCACTTCATACTGTCCTCACGACTTCTCTTTAAAAGTGCTAAAACCAAAAGTATATTTAAAAAACTAAATCTTAGGAGCAAAACACATTAATTTACAATATTTCTATGTGTTTAATATCTTTTTTTAGAATATTAGTATACTTTTTATATTTTAAGTAGTAATAACATATTATTGTTTTATATATTTTGAGATATTCTTTCCACAACTGATAACCTATGATTATTGTGAACCCATTTCCCATCGGGAAAAGAAAACGGGTATCTCACTGCCAGCACTCATTTCTCAGGGAAAACTGGAAATGGGTTAAGGAATATGAGAGTACTGTGGGTTATATTAGGCTGTTTCAAAAGTAATTGTGGTTTTAGCCATTACTTTTGCACCAAGCTAATAAAATGTCAGTGACTTAAGAACTAAAGAAGTTGATTTTTGAAAATATGTATTACAGTTCTCTGCGGTATTGATAAAATTTGGTGCATGGATTTAAAATGTTGTCCCAATGAGATTAGGGGAGCATCTGAGTGAGGAATAAAGATGTCAAAACAGCCTTCCAGCAGCTGGGGAAACCACTGGGTGGGGAACTGCATTGGCTGTTCATTCCCAATGCAATGGATGAGGCATGAGGCGACCCTATGACCCTGTGGCAGTAAGAGTAAGGAGGAGTGGAACACCCATGAATATTTCCTGTCATGAAACCCATTCAAAGGAGGTGGGGGCTGGTGCCAAGGTGTGCTAAAGATCATTGTCTTTCAACTGGCAGGCCTATTATTTGGACAAAACAAGGTCATTATAATTGACGCTCGTAGGGACGAGGTATTTTTGGAGATATGATTGCAATTCTGCCCAAAAGCAATGACCACTTCCCCTTGGTTCCCCACCTTGAACACCCACTGCTCCCTCCACCCCTCACAAGCAACCATCCCCCAACCCTCATTCCCCAATGTTGTGTCAGAGAAACAGATGCATCAACATCTCCAAAGTTCATGCTGCCGTGGATGGACTTTAGGCTTCAATGCTATGTTTTTTTTTGTTTTGTTTTGTTTTTCTGCTTGACCCTTTTCTGGTGATGACTTACTTTCATCTTTTCTATCTCCTGCTTCACCAAAGCTCAGCATCACCTAAGCTCTCTTTGCGGACCTTTTTGCTTCCCTGCCATACAGTGATAAAGACACTTGCCTACTGTGGGGAAAACAAATTTAAGTACGTGTAGAATAATTGCATTAAGTGGACACTCTCTGTGGTGAAGTGATTGGACCAAGATCCCTGAAAAAGGAAGTGGCGCAGCTGGGTCTGGGTCTGAATTTCTGTTATGCGACACCAGAACCAGGACTCTCAGCTATGACTTTCCTCTTCTTGACACATAGCACTGTAATTAATATAAAATGCACTTCAATAAAGGACATCTTTGACAAAGCAAAGTATGCAATCTTCACGTGATGTTATTATATAATTAGGAACAATAAAATATCCCCTTTAAATGGAAACTCAATTTCATTAAACAACCTTTACCAAAGCCATAAAGATTATTGATTCGACAGCATTGGGGCTTATTGAGTTCTTTATCCAGAAAATAGATAGGAGTTATATGTGCACTTTCTCACCAGTGCTCATGAGTGGTTGACCAATAACACACATTTGCCAGATAATTCGGGAGAAGAGCGCATGGTCAACGAATGAAGCAAAGCTAGCTGTCCTATTGTAGTACAGTCTGGCCTTGTTACTTTATAATATAGACCATTAACTCTACATTCTAACCACCTAAACTTTCTGCTCACTGCTCTTCTTTTAAACTATTGCAAAAAGGATTATAAAAAACCCTTTGAGTATAAGCGTCCCTTCATAGAAAAAGTTAAAAGACTTGAGTATCCGTTAAATCTTAAAGGCGATACATACTATTGCATCTAAGTTTAGAAAAACAAGTCTTCACATCAGGTCTTAGCACAAATAATGTAAATTAAGATAGATTTGAATTTACTGGCTTCTTTGTTTTTAATGCTTTGGCACTGTTAGGTCCATAAACATTCTGTGTCTAAAAGAAACACAAAATATTAACGATGGCCCCTAAGTGTGAGATGCTTTAAAACAATCTCATTAAATTGTGACAACAACCTCACACATTTTGCCTACAAGGAGCTCAAGGCTCAGTAAGATAAAATTGTTCAAGAATACCTAGCTAATAAGTGGGAAGGTGTACATTCATTTTATCACCTAAGCTGCATATACAGGGGATGACAAAGAACTGAGAGGTCACACCATCATCTATCAGCTGCTTCAGTAAAAAGTGGTGGAATACTCTGGTCTCTGTCAGCATTAGGATTCTGGAGTAACAGCTGCTCCATGATTAAGCAATGCTACCATCCTCTATGATGTGCTTTCCTGTGGATTAAACTAAGCAACTGGATGATTTGTTTCAAAATTTCTCACCATAGCTCCAGATGACATTCACAAGTATGTAATTCTGAGTACTGATGCAGTATGTTAAGGTGATTTTGGAAGCAGATTCTGAGCAGCTTGTCTAGTACAGTTTGTATTCCTTTCCAAGGGCAAGATAAGAATGTTAGGGGGCGGGCATGGGGGGATTCTCTGAGTCAAAGAAGAAGATTTTATAACGAGAGAGTTTTCTTTCGCTTATGGGAATGTGTACTTGGGGGCTACATTTACTACATCCCTGGCCTCATTTCTGTTAAGTCCAGCCACATACCATGAATTTAACAGTAGTTCCTAATACTTCATCAACAGTAATCTGTCATGCGTACTTTTATTCCAGGACACCAACAAGCCCTGACTATTGCAGATAGGGTGTCGTACCAGAGGCATTTACAAACCTCAAATCGGATTACAGGGCCCTGAAACATGGAAGTGTTTAGTAAAGACGTGCGATTAAACTGACTGAGAGGCATCTATGTACTTCAGTGTTCAGAGAAATATCCCAAAGAAAGCAACCAAAATGTTACAGTGTGGGAAACCCAGTGAAAACCCTATCCCACGAGAAATTGAGCATGTGCAGATAAAAAAATTTCCTTCTCTAACAGCAATCACCATTTGCTCAAGTATCAAATGCTACATCTCTAGTACCAAATTATTGTGGAAGTGAAACTTGAAAATAATAACATTGAAATAAACGTAATTTTAAAGAAGAAAATATCTTCAAATATATTTTAGATACTCATAAATGTTTATAAATATGATACTCTGAAGAAAAACATGTTCTCGTTTATGGAAACAGCTCTCTCAATAGCATACCCTTCATGTAGCACTTGGACAAGAAGGATTCAGGGACCACACCCCGCCCCTTATCAGATGTTTGTTCTTGTTCCGTGCTATTTTTTTGCACCATCTCAGATGGATTGGTATTCCTGTCACACCTCAATCATCAACACAGGCTTCAGCTTTTATTATACCTAAGCCTCCTTCCTTGGGAATGCCAGGATTCTCTAAGAAAGACATTCTGCTCTGTATTAGAATCACCACACTCCTATAGTTTCAAACAAGACAAAAGTGATAAATTACAGACTTTTTTTTGCCATTGCCAACGTGGTAAAGCCTTAGCCAAGTAAGATCCATAAAGGGCAGCTCTGAAATCCAACTAATGGCAAGGGACACAGCGCAATGCAACACGTCCCTGAGGTCCATCACTATGCAGGTACAAAATATCAAATACTTTAGGAAAATATATAAAAAATAAAAACTAAAACATTCTAAACACTTTCTGGGATTTTTTTTAAAACAAAGCTGCTTATACCTACTACCTATGAATTTGTTGATCAAATACTTGATACTGTGACAAATAATTTATTCAATACTTTATGAAGTCCTACCCCTACACCAGTGCTGTAAGCAATGATACTAAGAAAAGGCACACATTTCCATAAGAAAAATAAAATAGAAGTCTCTTTTGTTTTTTGTTTTCTTTTTGCTATTCAACAACCTGCTATTTCACATTTCCTCCAGCATTAAGTAGCAAGAGACACGAGTGGGCCTTTCCCAGAGCCAGGGCACGTGCACACACTCTGTGGAGCAATGCTGTGCGGCTTCACATTAGAAACTCCTACTGGTGGCTTCCCAACTTGGCAACTCAGTCCTAGAGAGCATCAAAATTATGCTACCTAATTTCAGTAGAGAAAGAGGGTATTGTTTCATCTTAATACAACTGCTCTAATTCCGGTGACTATCAAACACAGTGGCTGCATGGCTTCCACATCAAGGTCATCATCTTCACATCAAGCAAGTTGCTCTATCACCCAGGCTGGAGTGCAACGACGCGACCTCGATCTTGGCTCACTGCAGCCTCTAACCCCGTGGTTCAAGCGATTCTCCTGCCTCAGCCTCCCGAATAGCTGAGATTGCGGTGCCTGCCACCACACCCAGCTAATTCTTGTATTTTTAGTAGAGATGGGGTTTCACCATGCTGGTCAGGCTGGTCTCAAACTCCTGACCTCAGATTTTCCTCCCGTCTCGGCGTCTTAAACGGATAAGATTACAGGCGTGAGCCACTGCGCCTGGCCACGTTAAAAAAGTTCTTAAATAGGTGTTTGATGTTTATTCATCAGACCTTCAAAATACTAGGTGTTCATGTTAAACAATGATATAGTTTGACAGGTAGTCACCTAAAACGAGCCCTTCACTGCCACAAATAACTGACATGGCTCCAGCCTTAACATTTGTTCTGAAGGGCAAATGCATACACTTGCTACAGCAGTGATTTCACTTAGTACATCTTTCTTTTCTTAGTTTTATCTCTAAATTCGTATTTAAAATAGATATTTGGAGCTTAGTACTACTGTATTAGTTGTCTTAAGAATATTAATCTCCTTTCAATTCTTTCAACTGGACGTTAGTACAGTGTACTGTTTTTAAGGAGTAAGAATCTTATTAATTGCTGATTTAATGTATTTTATGAATCTGTAACAGATGCAAAGACAATTGGCATCATCCTGTAGGCATTATCCAAAACATATGCTAAAAATAGTAATATAGTATTTTTATAGAGAAAATTCAGCCCACATGTTGAAAAATATTAAAATCTAAAGAATAATTCATGTCGATTGTAATGGTTGTATTTGTAGAGTTTTAATTAATGTCTCATAGCTTAAAAATTATTTTGTGTTTCTGGGAAACTTAAAATCTGGATTTTTTTTTTTTTTTGAGATGGAGTCTCTGTCACCCAGGCTGGAGTGCATTAGCACAATTTCGGTTCACTGCAAGCTCCACCTCCCAGGTTCACACCATTATCCTGCCTCAGCCTCCCGAGTAGCTGGGACTACAGGTGCCCACCACCACGCCCAGCTAATTTTTTTGTATTTTTAGTAAAGATGGGGTTTCACCATGTTAACCAGGATGGTCTCCATCTCCTGACCTCATCATCTGCCCACCTTGGCCTCCCAAAGTGCTGAGATTACAGGCGTGAGCCACCACCCCTGGCCAAAATCTGGATATTGAAAAACATATCCTTAAAAATAAATGCCAGAATTTTCTCAGAACCAGTTCTCCAGGAATTCCTGAGTAACTCAGCCCTCAAAATTCAGATACACACCCCGGACCACCAACATCTTTCCTTTAAGTTCCTTTCCTCTGTTTCATTTTAACTTTCCCTTTTTTTTTTATCACTATGATTTCTCTAGTCTGTGCCATCCTGTCTTCTCTGTGGTACCTTCTTGTGTTTGGTGTTCTTTCACTGCACCCAGAATCTTGACTTTTACCCAGGAATCTCAAACGTTCCGTCCCTGCTTATGACTTCCATCCCACTCAGTATACACTATGACACATTCTCCTACCTTCCGTCCCCGGTTACGACCTCATTCCCGCTCAAACAATACACACTATCAAACGTTCTCCTACCTTTCGTCCCCAGTTATGACTTCCATCCCACTCAAACAATACACACTATCAGACATTCTCCTCTTTTTACATTTCCATCAAAACCACCTTGTCTCCCAATCTCCAGTAGACAATCTCAATCCCCCTGCTTGTCTAACTCTAAAGAGGAACTTAAAGCAAGCCTAAAATAAGTAAAACCCATAAGAGAGAAAGGCCTGATATGGCAGGGCATGCAGTTTGTATTTAATCACAGACAGCGGAAAGCCATGGGAGGTATCTCAGCCTTTCAGGAAGATTACCTGATAAGTCCTGCTAGAACGTATTGCAGACAAGGATCCAGATGGTAAGGGATAGCTGGGAGAGAAGCGCTAATGATGACTTTAATTAGGGGTAGAAACAGTTGGTTTCCGTTGAAGGGATAGAATAAAAAAATATTCTGGGCTCTTAGGATTAATGTAAAGCAGGAAATAAGACAGCAGCAGCAAATGTTGAATCCCTCGTGGATGACTGGAAAAGGTATAGCATCATGAATAGTTAAAAGGAATCTTCTACGCAGATAATATTGATAGAAAAATCATAAAGTGTAATATGTTATGATTATGTACTGTATGAATGAAAGGACAGTAATGGGCTTCATTTGAAAGAGACTGAGTTTAAGATACATGTGGGATATCCAGATTAAAAAACATAAAACGGATGGACAGAATTTCAAAAGCCAATTAATAGAGTTAGGATAAATGGAAAGTTTATGTAAAACAGAATGAAAGAAATTTCTTACTTTGGAAAATGAGCTAACACAATGCCATCTTGTGGCTAGGAGGTATCCGAGTGTTACTCACTTCGCCTCAACAAATGTAAATACTTTATGCTTCAATTATCATTTTCTTAAGCCAGAGGAGCAGACTTTTTAAATTAAGTAGCTCTACTTTTAGATATTAATTCCTGAAACAATTTACCATAAATGACCAATGAGCCTATACTCAGAAGTACGAATTTCTTGTTTTTCTGTTAAATAATCATTGAAAATATTTTAAAACAATTAAGTAACGACTCAAAGCTCTATGTCAAGATATACTTGGTGAAGATACGAAAGTTGAGCATACTTTCATGTCACACTTGCACAATTGTTCATAAATACTATTTCTGTAGGAGCTTCTCTTTTAAAACATGCAGAAAAGAGGAGAAAACCAAATTGGCAAAAAAGAAAAAAGAAAAAAAGAGTTGAATGTTTGCAAGTATTTTTAAGGATTTAATATGAAACTCTACTTACAATAATTAAAAATGAAAAACTACATCAATTAAGGGATTTTCCAAAGAGACAGCCTTGAGGCAATAGTACTTTATTTTAGCTAAAATAGACATATTTATACAACATATTCAAAAATCATATCTGAAGGCTTATGAGAATTAACAAGATGGATTTTGAACACGCACTTTAAACAGCGTAGGTTTCTTTTCATAGCCACAAGTGACAGCTGTCAACAAATATTCTTTAATGTCCTTATTTCCAAATCGTATCTGCCAAGATTATTTAAAGAAAAAAATATGACTACCGAGTAACAACAAAGGATTTTATGGCTGGTAATTTAAAATTTTACTCTCAGAAGAGACAATCATGTTAAATATACAATTGAATCCATTTACACCAAGCATCTATTTTACCACATTCCTGATGAATGAATGTCCGCCTCATTTGGACTAGTGTCAGAAGTAAACCAGGACTAAAGACATAGCTGTCTCTGCCCAGCTAAAAGTAATTATTTAAAAAGTTACTTCTAACAACAACCCCACTTCTGGGTACCTACCCAGAGGAAAACAAGTCATTATATGAAAAAGATACTTGCACACGCATGTTTACAGTGGAATTTGCAATTGCGAAATCATGGAACAAACCCAAATGTCCATCAATCAATGAGCGGATAAAGAAATTCTGATACACACACACACACACACACACAGACACACACACACACGATGGAATACTACTCAGCCATAAAAATGAATGAATGGATGAATGGCATTTGCAGAGACCTGGATGACATTGGAGACTATTGTTCTAAGTGAAATAACTCAGGAAAGAAAAACAAACATCGTATGTTCTGATATGTGGGAGCTAAGTTGTGAGGATACAAAGGCATAAGAAGGATACAATGGATTTTGGGGACTGAAGGGGAAGGGTAGGGGGCACTGAGGGATAAAAGACTGCAAATAGGGTGCAGTGTATACTGCTCAGGAAGTGGGTGCACCAAAAACTCACAAATCACCATTAAAAAACTTACCTACGTAACCAAATACCACCTGAACCCCAATAGCTTATGGAATAAATAAAAAATAAAATGTCCTTGTTTACATTTGGCAGAAAAAAATAAAAATAAAGTAAAATAAAACCTGTCCTTCTGTGTATTTAGACCTTGATCCTCCGGCTACCTCTGGATCCAGCACTGAACAAGCCTGCCTTCTCTTCCATATAAGAACATGTAAAACTTTGAAGTCAGCTGAAAAGTCTCTTCTTCATCTTCTCTCATCCAGCTGTTTGTTCAAAGTTACTGAAGTTTTGAAAACGTATTGCCATCTCTTACATCACACAGTTTTAACGTAACATGTTCTTTGTAATTGTTCAGGTGTGACCTAACCAGCATTAAGTAAGCACGCAGTTAGTTTGGTCTTATTTTACATTTGCTTTTCCCTTACTCCACATTATAGGAATGTTTCCAGTGAAAGTCTATACAGAATGATCAATATTAAGTGTATTTGTTCTAAAGCTGTTCATTAATTTAAGACACAAAATAACATCAACTGGCCTGTTACTTTTTCTGGAGGGAGTGGGCTACTTCTAGCAATACTCTGTCTCCTCTTTGTATCATATATTAAGCATAAATGAAGAATACAGAATCAGGAGAATTAGAAAACGCGATCATGTAACTATGTAATCCTTGTCATCCTTGTCTTGGTGAGTGTAAAGTGCTCATATGTGGAGCAAGCACTTGGAAATTACTAGTAATGAGGTCCCTAGAAAGATAGCATAAAAGCATAGGAAAAATCTCACAGAAACAAAACAAAGAAACAAACAGAAACATAATTCGGTTAGTGGCTTTCTTTCTCAGAAATGTAAAAGAAAAATGCAAAGGATAACATATCAGTCATATACTCAGCGGAAGAAACTAAAATGTTCATTTATCAAATGAACATGAGATGTTTAAGAAATAAAACATTTCAAGTGAAGTCAAAGTTCTCTACAAATCCCTCCACAAATCCTAGTCTCCACTTCCCTCCCTGAACTCCATCTTTATTTTTAATTTGGGGTAAAGACATTCTAAGATTTTACTTTTTAATTTATTTTCCTGTGTATTTTTAAATTGGCATGAGTAGTCACACAAATATATTGTTTGCTTCCTTATTTTTGAAACCTATTAAAAATGTAAAGCTTTACAACTACTTTATTTAAAGTACTCTAAAGTATAATGTCTACATGAATATTACAAACTTTATATATCTCCCACCCTACTAACAAACATGTGGGTTGTTTCTAGTTTTCCACTGTTAAACAATTCTAGGATGAATAGCTGTGTGTATGTCCTATGATATGCATGCATGGCTTACTTGGCTCATCATTTATGAATATTTTTTAGCTTTCCTAGATATTGCCAATTTGCTTTTCAGAAATTGCTATACTAATTTACATTTTCTAGAGCAATTTGAGAATTACCACTTCTGTGCATTCTCCTAAACATTTGGTATTCCATATTTTTGAATGGTCACCAATTGGACTTTAATTTATTGTCATCCCATTGTGTTTTAATTCGCATTTCCTGAGTCTGGCTGGTGTAAACACATTTTTGACCAGTCAGGTTTCCTGTTTTGTGCCTTCTTCTCGGGGAAAAAGAAAAACCAACTACTTTTTTAAAACTGTCAGGAGGAGCAATCAAGTTATCTGTTATTGAAGTCAATTGGGAACAGAAGGAAAAGAAAAATAACCATAATAATACCACATCCCAAGCCTGGGAGATCTAAAATGGTGTCACTGTAACAGAAAAAATAAAACATTGTATAGAGATATAAGGGAGATTTTGGATGTGTTTTATCACCAATATCACTAAAAAAACTGTTACCCACAAAAGTATCCATTTTTATTTTTATTTTTTGAGATGGAGTCTTGCTCTATTGCCCAGGCTGGAGTGCAGTGGTGCGATCTCAGCTCCCTGTAAGCTCTGCCTCCTGGGTTCACACCATTCGCCTGCCTCAGCCTCCCAAGTAGCTGGGACTACAGGTGCCCGCCACCACACCTGGCTAATTTTTTGTATTTGTAGTAGAGACGGGGTGTCACCATGTTAGCCAGGATGGTCTCGATCTTCTGACCTCGTGATCCACCCACCTAAGCCTCCCAAAGTGCTGGGATTACAGCCATGAGCCACCATGCCTAGCCAAAAGCATCCAATTTTAAGCTGTACTTAACATGTTTCGTATGTTGTCCTTAGTCTCCCAAAATGTAGAAAGGTAGTTATCAGTAGAAAACCAATGCTAATCCAAAGACACACAAATACTGAAAACAGATGCCGTAACTTTCTACCATATGTATGTTTGTACTTCCTGAATTCTTTTTATCCAAAAATCATCTGGGATCCTGTTTAAACCACAGAGCACTAGGTCCTTGTCTAGATCCTGGAACGACGACATAAACTGAAGTCAGCCACAAATCTGTGATTCTCTAGGGACCCAGGTAATGCCTGTACTCAGGCAAGTCTGGGAGGACCCTGAAAAGTTGCATTTCATGCAATAAGAAGCACTGTTTGCAAAGATAGCCACCATAACCCCTCCAATCATTGCTTTCAGTCATCTTCGCAATTGATTCTACCCTTCCCTTAAGAAATGGTGTGTTTCCTTCTCATCCCTTGACTCAGCTGAGCTGTGATTTGCTCTTCCACTATAATGCAGGAGAAGTGATGTAACACTTTGAAGACTAGGCTTTCAGAGCTTTACTGATTGAGAGAAGGAACATAAACATAGCCAATTATCAGAGTACATATGAACATAGAACTCTGACCCACACCCTCTGCTGTGACCAGTGCAGGAGACCAAGCCACAACAACTCCATCAACCAGCTCAGAATAGGTAAGACTTGGCCAATGACTTTCAGCTTCCGTATTTTTGCCCCTGCTTTTGACTGCAGACCAAGCAGAGGAAGCCAAATACACTGCTGGGTTGACTGGGGAGAAGTGCGAAGGCGGCTTACTTCCACTTAGCTCTTCACCACCACCAGCTTCCCCGTGTGAAAAACCTCCAGCTGCAGTGTGCCTGAAGCCTTCCTCTCTCCCACTACAGGGCTTTGCCTCTCCCCGGAGTTTGAGTGGCTGCTAAACTCAAATCATAGCAGCTGCCTTGCTTGTTCTGGCAAACCTGAGTAAATAGCCTCTGTTCTCATCTGGGTATGTCCACGAGCTTCTGCCACAAGCTTCTTTTCATGTGTCTTAGAACCCTGAGGCTCCCATGAAGAATACTGAGATAGTCTCCTTGAGCAGAGAGCACATTAAAAGAGAGGTCTAGCCAACACCAAGCACCACTCCTAAACTTGTGAGTGGGTAAGTGAGGCCACGGGTGTGGGGGCCATGCTGACCCTGTGAGACACCATGGGTCTGCAGCTGCATGAGTGTCCAAGGAAAGACCAGCAGAATCTGTACAGCTGAGTCAAGCCCAGACTGCTGACCAATGAAATTGTCATGGACATTTTTGTTTCAACTTGCTAAGTCTTGAGGTTGCTTTTTACACAGCAGATCATTGTAACATTTTTCAGTTTATTTGTGAGGATATGAACTGTAGAGTTATTTGCATGTAGCTGATAATATATCCTGGAATAAAACATAAGGGGCAGGTTTTGTCATGGGGACCACGGACCTGTAGGGAAGGTCACATGACGAGGAGCAGTAAACAGTAAAAAGAGATTAAAATCACAGAGACACAAAATTATTGAAATCCCTCCCAAAAATATGAAGCCAAAGAACGTCAACTTTTAAAAGAATTGTCAGTCCATTGGCATGAAACACTCCTGAGCCAAAGGCAAGGTGAAGAATCAGGGTTTGTGTGTAGAGCGGGGAGTGTCATTGGTCAGAACGTCACTAGTAAACTTAAAGATAAAAATTTGTGTAAATGGCTTTCATCTGAATTGGGATATGGTTTGCTATGAATTGAATAGGAGATGAGAAAAGAGACAGCAGGGTTTTTTTGGGGAGAGGGTTTTTTTTTTTTCTTTTTTTGAGATGGAGTTTCGGCCGGGCGCAGTGGCTCACACCTGTAATACCAGCACTTTGGGAGGCCAAGACAGGCGGATCACGAGGTGAAGAGATCGAGACCATCCTGGTCAACATGGTGAAACCCTATCTCTACTAAAAGTGCAAAAATTAGCCGGGCGTGGTGGCAGGCACGTGTAATCCCAGCTACTCAGGGAGACTGAGGCAGCAGAATTGCTTGAACCCAGGAGGTGGACCTTGCAGTGAGCCGGGATCACACCATTGTACTCCAGCCTGGGCAACAGAGCAGGACACTCTCTCTAAAAAAAAATAGAAAAAAGAGATGGAGTGTCACTCTGTCACCCAGGCTGGAGTGCAGTAACATGATCTTGGCTCACTGCACCCTCCGCCTCCTGGCTCCAAACGATTCTCCTGCCTCAATGTCCCGAGTAGCTGGGATTACAGGCATGTGCCACCACGCCTGGCTAATTTTTGTATTTTTGGTAGAGACGAGGTTTCACCATGTTGGCCAGGATGGTCTCAAACTCCTCACTTCAAGTGATCCGCCCACAGCCTCCAGAAGTGCTGGGATTACAGGCGTGAGCCATCCCACCTGGCCTACAAAGCAGTTTTTAATTAGGTGCTTTAGAAATGAAAGGAATATCACAAAGTTGAGGCAGCAGAAAAATCATTTTCTAAATTGCCAAGGCCAAAAAACTGAAAGAGAAATTCACTTATGGTTGTGAAATCATTTAATAGGGAAAATACAAAGAACCCAAAATGCAGTTTTATTAATATCACATGCATGATTATGTTGAGATTGGCAGCAATCACTATGTAGATTTAAACCCATCTCATACACCCTAGGCCCAGTTTGACTTGGCAACAGCTAGATAACTATGCAGCAAAAGAAAGGCCTTATGACTCTCGTTTCCAATTAATGAGCCTGGTAAAGTATCATTGATTAAATTATCAATGGTGAAAAGACAGGAACACTAGCCCAGTCACCTTCACACTCCTATAGTGTAATTAACCAATAACCTGGAACTCCAGGGCAGACCTCGAAAATCTCTGATCCATTTGCCCTCAGACATTCATTGCCTTAGAAACAGAAAGAACTCCAATCCTTAACTGATCATCTTTATATGCCATATTTTCCTATGTTTCTGTATCTTTTCCAAAGTTCTAGGAATGTACATACATGGAGCACACAGAAAAACTATGAGACATATGAAATACACCTTTCCATCTTAAATCCTTTAGCTGGATTGTAAGATATTGGCTGTGTTTCAGTCATTAACACAGAATATGCCATCTGCCAATTTGCTAGGTAATAGAGCAACACATATATAGCATGGCTGCCTTCAAGGAACTCCTCAATAAAGGGCTAATATTTCTCAGTTACTCATATCTGAAACAAATTCCTCAATCCACTCAGAAAGCACTCAAGATTAATTTTCCAGAATATCTTCTAAGTATTATTACTGAGAGCTTATTCATTTGAAGTATCATCCAACATACATCTATGAGTTGTGTACTTCTGAGACAAGTGCCTAGGTCTTAGAAAAATAGTAATTATTTCACAAGAAAACAAATATAAAAACTGACATATATATAATGAACTGAGTAAAAATGTTTACCCTCCTATGTTTCAATTTAATGGAGAATGTAGTTATTCTCTTGGGTTCTAAATGTCCTGTTTCCATCATGAGCTCCACTAGAAATGGCTTTGTTAGAACACAATCAGTATTTCATCCTATTCAATATGCCATTTTTAGTCCGGAGTCTTTGAAGCAAACTGCTCAGGCTCTCTCACTTCTGAAGTATGTCTGGGTGTGAATGAGAGAGATGAGGCCCTCATTCAGCCTAAACTCATTGCTTTGGCGCAAATGCACTTTGGTTCAACCCATGTCTGCGGATGCCCCCAGTAGCTGCAGGAAGGTGAGATGGTGTCATTGGGGCTGGGAACTCCAGTGATAGTAACAGAATTTCTTCTTTCTTTCCCTGTTCCCTTGGGCATCTTGCCGGCCCTGATTGGGTTATGTGTTGTCCAGATCAAAGAGTGACATTTTCTCTTTTCCTGCTCTTAATCAGATCCATCCACACCTTCCTGTTGATGCAGCCTCACCTTAGTTTTCAGCTGACTTTAAATTTCTGGATTTTTTCATGGTCCTTTGTGCTTCTCCTGGGCTAGAGAGTCCCATACAACCTTGTCTGCATGTCTGTTTTCACCAGTGTTCCTCTACAGCAGGTGCACTGAATCTCAACTCACAGCTCAAGAAGTTAAGAAAGGGAAGAGTTAACTGACAGTTAAGAAAGGGAAGAGGCACAGCAGAGCAGGTAGACCCTTTCCCTCTGTGTGGCATACCCCATATCCGCTTTCCGTGCTGGACAGCTCCAGGGTGTCCTGGCACCTCCTCCACCCACATGAGCCTCCACTTGGAGATCCAAAGAGTGAAGCTGAAGCCCTTTGTCCCTGCTGTCCTCTGACACTTCCTCAGCACAACCCCTCCTCTTTTAGCCAGAGATGAGAGAACATCAGACATCTGCCTGGTTTTCTCCTCCAAACTGTGTTTATCTTCTTTTCTCTCTTACCCCAAAACTACCGCAAAGAAGGGCTTTTGCTAATTCTTCATAACTTCACAGTCCCTTTGCTATTCGTAGTATATGAGAGCATTGTCTGCACTAAGAGTAGAGGAGTAGTCCCAATAACTGGTCCAGCTAGCCAGGCTCCAGAAATGCTAAAGAATCATAAAAAAAAAACAGGAAAAGCAGTCTCTCAACAAGAGTAATGGCAAGATTACTGTTTCGATGAAGAACACAAATCTCCACCCCTCACTCCCTACCCCACTTCCCCACCCACTGTTTCTTTGCCTGTCGTGCAGTTGTAACTATCTGAAAGAAAGGCCCAGAGGAGGACAGATTTCAGGGAAAAATTATAAATATTGCCCCCATTATACTAATACTTATATCTAAGTGTTTTGATAAAGCTCTGTTCCAAAAGCTAAGAAGACAAACACAAACATGTATGACAATCTTTGTAAAATTAGCAGTTATAAATGTTTGTGCTGTGAAAGCATTTGTAAAAAAAAAAAAAACAAAACGCTAAGTGGAAAAAGAGAATACAATTCAATTACGCGTGTGAACCCTCAAAGTAGATACACACATTAACTTACAAAACGACAGCATGAAAAACATTACAGTCTTTAATTAGGTACCGTATCTAGAAACACAGGTAAGTGTAATGGAAAGTCTGACAGTTTTTCTAACCATTGAAATATACCCCATTTATGCCATTAACTTTAGATAAATATGTTGTTACTTTTAAAAATTTTAAAGTAATGTTTTGTCATCATTTTACTCTAATTCTACAGAAGGCGCACCTAGCTATAATGATGGCATGCATCACCCATTTGTGTCTTACGCTATCTCCATTTGTGTTCAGTAGTTTTAAGTTCTACTACTGTAATGGGAATGTATGCTAAATATTAAAGTAATTATTTGCAAAGCAAGAACAACATTTCCAGTTGGGCACAATGGCTCACGCCAATCCCAGCACTTTGGGAGACCCAGGTAGGCAGATTGCTTGAGCCCAGATGTTTGAGACCAGCGTGGGGAATATAGTGAGACATCATCTCTCAAAAGAAAAAAGAAATAGCCAGGCATGGTAGCATGCACCTGTAGTCCCAGCTACTCAGGAAGCTGAGGCAGGAGGATTGCTTGAGCCTGGGAGGCAGAGGTTTCCATGAACCAAGATTGCACCACTGCATTCTAGCCTGGGCTACAGAGTGAGGGCCTGTCTCACTCTGCAATGGGAATTGCATTTATAGATTGCCAAAAGCATATGAAAAAGATACTTGCACACTCATGTTTATATCAGCAAAATTCACAATTGCCCCAAATGCCCACCAACCAATGAGTGGATAAGGAAACTGTGACACACATACACACACACATATATACACACACATATATACATAAATATATATCTCTGCATACACACACACACACACACAATGGAATACTAATCAGTCATAAAATGGAATGAAATCATGGCATGCGCAGCAACCTGGATGGAATTGGAGACAATTATTCTAAGTGAAGTACCTCATGAATACGAAACCAAACATCGTATGTTCTCACTTATAAGAAGGGGGAGCTAAGCTGTGAGGATGAAAAGGCCTAAGAATGACACAAAGAACTTTCAGGACTAGGGGGAAAGGGTGGGAGGCAAAAGACTACACCTTGGGTACAATGTACACTGCCTGGGTGATGAGTGCACCCAAGTGTCAGAAATCGCTAAAGGACCTACTCATGTAACTAAACACCGTCTGTTCCCTAAAAATCTAATGAATTTTAAAAAATAAAATTACCCTTCTAAAATTATGCACACTTCCCCATCTCTCTTTTCCCTAAGAAGAGTATATAACCATCTGTAAGCCATCGCATCGTGGAGCAATCACTCTGATTTTTCCCTCCATGCATAATAAACATGCATGTGTTTGATCCTATTAAAAAAAAAAACATGAACGGCTCCCTTGTTTATTTAGCATGTGAGCATGCATTTTTTCATAAAAACTGAGCATTAGTAACTTAAGCAGAGAGTTGTTTTCTAATTATAAATGTATAAGCATATTCCACTGAAGATTATCTGTCCATGAAAGAGGAAGTAGAGAAAGATATAATCTTAAGTGGAAAAGAGAAGTTACTTCATTCACAATAAGAAAGCATTAGGAACATGGAAATGAAAAAAGCTTCGGGGCGTATGTGTTCTGTTGCAGGGTTTTCACGAACCTTCTGTGTACCCATAAGCAATGTCACCAAGCCTGAGACTCACTTTTTTTTTTTTTTTTTTTTTTTTTTTTTTTTTTTTTTTTTTTTTTTTGAGGCAGAGCCTTATTCTTTCACCCAGGCCACAGTGCAGTGCCTGAGACTCACTTTTATTTGGTAATGAAACAGACAATATACATCACTTGTTCTAAGATTCTGCTATAAATTGCAGCAGTAAGATGAGGAAATAGATATTAATAAGATTTCAAATTAACTAGATTTCAATCTCAAAATACAAATATGTTTGAACAAATAACAAAGACATGAAGGGAAAAACCTTAATAGTGACATGTATCTCAATATTACATGCCAATTATACAGTATTTATAATCACAAAATAATGTAATGTCAGGATACGTATTTCTAATTAAAACAATTTTCTTCCAACGTTCTAATGGCTCCAGTTGCCATGATTTTAAGCTTGTTCTTTAAAACATTCTGGAGTAGGAAAAAATGGGTTGTCATACACCTACTACTGAAAAGACTTAGATGATTGTTAAATACCTTTGTCTAGGTCATACAAGCTGGTAGCAATTTCTAACTGGGTCTCTCTCTAGAAATACCAAATAGCTAGTATTAGTGTATCAGTCAAGCAAGAGATTTGCAACCTTTTATGTTGCTAATGCCACATGTGGCAAAGTGTTTAGAGCAGGTGGTTCTACAATGACAAGTTTCGTGACACCAGATCTCCAAGTAGCTCAGAATGTAGGAAGATGATCTGTACTACGTGGTGGGCTCACCCCAAGGAGGCTGTTATAATATTGTGCTGAGGATATTTCTACTTCTGGATGGACAATAATCTCTACTCTTAGTACGAGTTTCAACTATTGGTTAGGACTGATATCTTTAAAAGTTCTTAATTATACTCTTTTTAAATTTTCTTGCTGCAACTTTTTTTTTTTTTTTTTGAGACAGACTCTCACTCTGTCACCCCAGGCTGGAGCGCAGTGGCGCGATCTCAGCTCACTGCAACCTCCTCTCCTGTGTTCACGCCATGCTCCTGCCTCAGCCTCCCGAGTAGCTGGGACTACAGGAGCCCATCACCATGCCTGGCTAAATGTTTCTGTATTTTTAGTAGACACGGGGTTTCACCGTGTTATCCACGATGGTCTTGATCTCCTGACCTCGTGATCCGCCCGCCTTGGCCTCTCAAACTGCTGGGATTACACGTGTGAGCCACCGCACCCGGCCACTCTGCAACATTTAGATATAGGTTTCAAACAAATGCTAACAGATTTATCCATCAGTTTCTCATTTATCAAAATTATTGATCAGCACTATTCTTTCACCCATGAATCACTCGATCTTGTGTGGTATTTTCTTTTGAAGGTTTTACGTCTAATTGAAACATTGAAAGCATAAAACAACTGACTTTCTCAATAAAAAATAAAAGTCTCTCATTCACAAATCCATTTAAAATGCTCCAGAATATATTCTTCAGAATGTTTTTTACAAGCTTCTTCCAGAGAACAGTCAGAATTATCTACTGAGCACCTAATATGTACACAGCTTTGTAAATAATTAGAAGTGTTGGTATAAGAATCTCAGTTGTAACATTCACTAGCTGGTGACTTTTAGCCATGCAAATGTTTACACCTTTAAGAGTTTTGTGTTTAAAATGGGAATAATGACAAAACTTTGTGTGATCAGCATAGGGATTAATAAATAAAGATGTTCCTTGCCTGGAACCTAATATGTGTTTAAATATATGACAAACTTTATTTCCCCTTGTGTGTAATTCCTCCCCACAGAAACAACAAACGACCATCATTAGTAATGAGAGAGCTTCAACTGTACCGGTAAAAACAAATTAAACAATCTGAGATGCCATATAGTCAAGTACTAAATTGCAGAATAAAACAATTAAAATAGAGTTTCAAACATAGGCAATGGCTAAAGAGGTTAACGTCATACATAAGAAACTGACCTGCCTTTCAAAGAATGGGTATGATTTTACTGGCTTTTTCTCATGTTCACGCTTAAGTTCAATGTCCTTAGCATAACATGCAAGAAACTTTCCCCTCTGAATCCTGGCCACCCGACTGGCATAATCCCCCTTTTTTGTCTTTAAACCACCCCTGGATCTTGCCATATTTGCTGCTATAACAACATCCTAGATGTCAACATTGTGAATTTCCATCACCACGTATTGTAGTCTGCAGCTAAATTTATTAGTACAGAAACTCCTTTTGAAAGCAGCAGTTTTACCTTGAATCTAATGAAGATTTTTGTTTTATACATCAGAGGCTTCTGAATTTTCCTAATGTGAGTCTATTTCTAAAAGATGCATCTGCTTTTAGGAAGCTATTAAAATAAGTTTTCTAAGTCATTAAGGTGAGGGAAAGATCCCAGATTAAAAGTTTGCCAAAGTAATAAATATCACCATTTCAAGCTCTCATGAGAAGTAAAAGGTTGACTTTATTCTCCAGACCCCATCTAGGGCTCTCTACACCAATGTATTAGCACCAGGTTGGTAAGCCTTGCTTTCCAAGTGAATTCCCACACCATCTAGTGGAGGTAGACAGACACACACATAATTAACTTATGGACAGTATCACCATGCCAAAAGAGAGATCTAAATACGAGTACATTAAAATAGTATATACTCTCTGCTCTATAGTAATTTGTGTTTGGGAAAGTATAGCTGTGGTTAGGGAAGTAATTACTGATTAAACACAAGTCACAGAGAAAGCAGCTTGAAGCAGCTTGGAAGTTGCAAACTTATGGACATGGAAGAAGTTCTGGCTCTCTTGTTTAATGAATTAAAATAAGTAAGATACTATCAAATTGAATTTCGCAGTTCCTGGTCCCATAGAAAACTGTTTTGCGTGTGTTATAAATTGTCAAAGCTTGCAAATGCTTTGCATTTATATATCCATCCTGTGTTTGCAGTTCCAGGAGCATATGTTTGTACATGTGCACATGCATGTATGTAGAGATCGAGATTCATTCATTTGCCCCATGCAAATTCTTGTGTTCAGCAACATCACGAGTTCCAAAAAAGTCAATGAAAATTGCCCTCTATGCCTTTCATGCAAGGCACAGGGCCAGCCACATCAGCAATTACTTTCATTAGAGCTGCTGGAGTTTGAAATACCATGGCTGGGATCTTGGCAATCTTGAAGTCTTTAAATTTAATATAACCCACATTTTTGGCTGGTTCAGGCTAATTTCCCTTTTTTTCAGATTTTTTAATGGAATTTTGTTTTTAAGAGTTTATCTCAGAGTACATACAGATCAGTTTTTCTTTTTTAAAAAAACTATTGATGAGCTCATGCTTTTAAGGGATTATTAGGGCATTTGAAGTACAATTTTTATTTAATAGCAGAAAAATTGAACTCAACATGGATTTACCAGGTGCCAATCTTTTGTATATTACAATGACTCAATACAATACCAACTTCACAAGTTTATTTTAGATACTACTACGTCTTATATTCCTTAAGTATTTTAACAGATGTGTCTTAATATGAAACGGAGTACATTTAAAATCTGAAAGTTAATATATGCTGAGCATACAATATGATATACTTGATATTAAGAAAATGAGTTTTTACAAAGAAAATTGAAGAGAACTCTTCTTCAGCTCTACAAAAAGCTTCTGTTTGAAGCTGGGAGTTGAGAATTCATCAAAATAGGGGTTTCCATCCAAATTAAGAGAAAAACTCTTCAAACAGTTTCTGAATTTCAGCATTGTATGCTTATTTAAAGTATTAGATATAATATATGTCTTGAACCTGTAATCAAATGAAAATACTTTTATAATATTTATACAGGAATAAAATTAAGTGTGCTCCAATCAAACCCACACATATTGTTATTACATTTTATTCACCAAAGAGGTGTATCAGATGTTAGTTGTTTTTGGCCATAACTATTTTATATTATTAGGACATGTTTTAAAAACATAGGTAATTTCAAGCTCCCAGTGGCCCAAGCAGCATCTTCCCCTCACCCAGAGAGGGGAACCTCCCAGGTCAGCTTCTACCTTCCCAGCAGCGGGTCCCCTCTCTGATGTTTGCTTTGAGCCTGTCTAGACTAATCCATCAGGTCCTCCATCCCTCTCACCTCAGTCACCCCAAGAATCCAGGATTCTGTGTCATTCCCCACCCTCCATCTCATTTTATTCTCATCCCAAATACCTGAAAAACTCATCTCCCATCTAATCTTTCTTCTTTGAGAATTCCCTTAACGTTCCACCTGAAGCTGGTGTCCCCTCTCTTGAACACAGTCCCCACAGCCCTGTCCAGCAGTGCTTCCTGTCTCACTCACCCCTCTGTTCCCTGAGATTGGCTGCTCATCATTTCCTGACTTTCCTCCCAAATTCCCAGCTTTGACTCTTCTGTCTTCAGGTTACTCCACATGCAGATCCCATTATTGAAGCCATCCATCCCACCCCGCTCTCCTCTGCATTTGATACACTGGCTCCTTGAAAATTTCAGCACTGGACTCCCTGTTGCATTCCTACTGCTACCCCTGTTATATTTCTTGGTGACTTCACTATCCTGCTAAATGGTCCTTCTAACCCCATGGCTTCCTTTGTGCTCAACCTCCTCCCCCTCCAAAGAACTTGTCTTCCATTCTCTTTCATTAATTACTCACACGGTCAGAGACCAGCCGTTATACCAACCACATCTACTTCTCCAAAATTCCGACTTTTCTGACATCCCCTGCTCTTCCCTCTGTTTTGGGGGCTCATTCCCTCCGGAACATCAGAAACTGCAAATCTAGTGATCATTCCCCGTGGTCTTTGCCCCTTCTCTCCTCTTTCCCTCCTTCAAATCTATACTTCATCATCACACTCATTCCCCTGACTGGACCCTAAAATCCCTTGTTCATGTCTGGCTCTGACCTCTCCACTAGCCTTGTTACTGCTGCATCCCTGCAGCTGAGAGTAACTGGAAAATTGCATGGAGCTATGTTTCCTGGTCTGTCTTTATGTTCATGACCACTCCTCTCCCAAGCATCCATACAGCAGCCACAAAATTGTGCTCAATTCTCACAGCCCCTTTACTCTACCACTCTTGAAGGGAGACTATTCTAGAGGACCCTTTGAATATTACATTACTGCTCCCCATTCTTTAATCTTGCAAGACCTATCCCTCATCACATTTTCATTAATGAGTTTGCCTATAATTTCATGGAGAAAATAGAAGGAATGTGAAAACAGCCATCAAATGCTTCTCTCACCTCATTCATCTACCTGTTTGCATCTGTGCATCTGTGCTGGGTACCCTCCGTGCTGTGAGTAAAATGTCCTTTTTTTTTTTTTTTTTTTTTTTTTTTTTTTTTTTTTTTTTGAGACAGAGTCTCGCTCTGTTGCCCAGGCTGGAGTGCAGTGGTGTGATCTGGGCTCACTGCCAGCTCTGTCTCCTGGGTTCATGCCATTCTCCTGCCTCAGCCTCCTGAGCAGCTAAGACTACAGGTACCCACCACCATGCCTGGCTAATTTTTTTTTTTTTTTTTTTTTTTTAGTAGAGAGGCGGTTTCACCATGTTGGCCAGGATGGTCTCGATCTGCTGACCTCGTGATCCGCCCGCCTCCGCCTCCCAAAGTGCTGGGATTACAGCCGTGAGCCAGTGCACCCAGCCAAAATGTCCTCACTCTTTAAAGCTTCCACTTTTGCATAAGACATTAGTCTGATTACTGAAAGATATTACTCAATTTTCTTTTCCTTATGAGAATATAATCTCTCCTGTGTTAAAAGCAAAACAGTCAACAACGAACGTAACTCTTCTCTTCATTTCCTCTTTCTACCACTATCCCATTTCCTTACATTTCATTTTAGAGCAAAACTCCCTATAAGGAAGTCCCTACTTGACCTCTCTAACTTCTCTCCTCTAATTCTTTTTTGAACCACCGAAGTAAGAGTTTCACACCTGCCATTCAACTCAAAATGTCCTTATCAGGGTCACCTAATGAGCTACTCATGGAGAAATCCAGTGAAAAATCACCTTTCCTGATCAGTCATGACTTAGTAGCATTTGCCTGGGCTGATCACCTCTTCCTTCCCGAAAGGCTTGAGTTGACTTCTAGGATAGTACACACTCCTATGACTCCCCCTTTTCACCAGCAGGTCTACTTGGTCTGTGTTTGTTTTCATCTCTCTAGAGTCTAACCCCCTCGAGTAACCAAAATACTCTTTTGACCTCTTCATGCAACTCTCTTCTTGCCTGTTGATGACCTCATCTTACTGCTGGCAACTCCACTTATGTTTCCATCTTGATTCTCTCTCTTGGACTTCAACTAACATTTCTAGCTGCTCAAATGGCATCTGCCGTTGGGTGTCTGACTGGGAATTTACATTTAACTTGCCTAAAAATGAACTCCTGATTCTCACATCCCCTACCCACACCCCCACTAACCCCAATCTTCTCCTTTTGAAATGTCCTCTACTTTCAAAACCTTTGGCATCGTCCGTAAAACTCCTCGTTTCTCAGGTCAAGCACTCCATTAGCAAACTCTATTGTTTTTAAAGTTAAAATACATCCAGACTTACCCAAAAACACTCTATGCCAGAGCTTTTTACATGATTTGACTGCTTTAGGGAATGCTATTTCTCCAGAATTCCACATGAGTGTTTATCTTTTTCTCAGTGTAGAGCTTCCCTGAACACTCTATTTAATATTGAAACTCAACCTACAGCCTGACAATCCATATATCACTTCCCTACTGTTTTATATTATCTGTCACCTTGTGATAGGCTACATATTTATGTCATCTATCACCTTATGATATGCTGTATATTTCAATCATGTATTTGTTTATGATGTAGCTCTCTCCGCTAGAATTAAGACCCATGAGCACAGGGATTTTGTGCTCTTTTGTTCAATGCTGTATATGTTATCTCCACAAATTGTTTCACAGTTAATAGTCAATAAATATTTGTAAGGCAACAAAAGTAATTTTTGAGAAGCCAAACTATGTTTGAGGCATACTGAGTGATACAAACATGAGAAGTGGGGTGCAAAAAATAAGTTCAATGAAGGTGATGTTTAATATTAAACATTTTGAAAACTCACTTAAAGTTTAGCTAGTAATGGCAAAAATGGCAATTACTTTTGCACCAACCTAAGTAATATGAATTTATATTACACCCATTAATATTCATCTTATACTATATTAAACTTATATTTATAATATTAATATTTAAATTTTACTTATGTTTTCCTATTTATGTTTAAATTTATTTAGATGGCACTTAGTATTATTATGAATATTATTACATACAAATGACAGTTGAATAGCCATAAGCAAGACTTGAACTAAGTATGTTCTATGGGTACACAGTAAGTGAGCCATAATAACAACAGGCCCTTACACTCTACCAGTCACACTTCCATGCACTTCACATTTAATTCACTCATTGAATTTTTCCAAAAAGCCTATGATGTCAGTCATCCTATATGCTTATCCTCTTTTGGAAATATGGAAACTGAGGCACAAGAGGATTAGTCATTTTCTCAAGGCTAAAAACTAAGTAATAAAACTGAGATTTGAACTAGCATGTCATAACTATGCTAAACACTTTCTCAAATCAAGGCTGCATCGATGGTACAGCATTCAGAAGAGATTTTTAGACTATTGCCTCAGCATTGATTACTTCACATTGGAAAAGTACTCTTACTTCCTGGAATCCATCATAAACCCTTTGTCAACACAATGTATTTTACTCAAAGGAGACTAACCAGTGGTTTTGCATAAATGGGAATACTTAGGTCGGAAAAGAGAAGTCACAAAAGGAAAATGATACTATCACAGCATATTGAAAGAACTTCCACTTAGTTTTATTCTCATTTTTTTTCTTCTCAATTTCCTAAGAATAGAAATGGTTTTAGATTCTGGCACAAACTACTTGTTATCTGTGTGAACATAAACGAGTTTCTTAGCCTCAGTTGTCAGTTGTAAAATGAAGATTTTAATGCCCAGCTATAGTTGTGTTTGAAAGAGTAAAGTGAGGTCATGTACAACACCTACCACAGCGGCTTAACAAAAAATTATAATAAGTCCCATGAAACCTTCGCCAGGGATTCAGAAACATACTATACAAAATATCAGTTTCTTGACGATCAAACAAAAAACAGAAAAACAAGGTTTTGCTTAGCATTGCATTATCCTTGCATGAGACACATCACTCATCGCTAAGCTCCATACAACAGGATGTGTCTGTTGCTTCTTATGAAACCATCTTTGAAGTTAGTGCAACACCAGACACCCCAGAAACACTTTAAGCTGTATTTGAGTTCGGCGAGCCATTTTAGACACATGCCCTGGGCAGAGCAGTGCGTGCCTCGAAGACACACCTTACAAGTGACCCACTCACCAGTTTAGAAATGCATATGGTGATTTTTTGGTCAATCCTAAGTAATATTTGCTCCAAGGAGCATCTTGTTTCCTTTTATGAGTATCCTGAGTAATGCCTTATGTTCTGCTCCCCTGTCCTGTAACAGGCATGGCTGTGACGAGTGAGAGGGCAATTCACTGAGGCTGGCTTCTGTTAGAACTGGCTGCTGGAAACAATGCCAGCAACTTTATTTTTGGTCTATTAGTAAGATGACAGCACTAATTCATTTCACAGCAGAACCGAACAGCTGTCAGATGGCAGTGAGCATAATCGTGCACACATTAGAATTTAGACATGCTGACTAGGATTTTTCCACTGGCACCACATTCTACTGTAATGTGCTCCAAGTCCCCCCAAATGGTGCAACTGGCTCTCCTGGTGCATTTGCCCTCCGATAGTGCAATTCAAAGAAAACAAATCCTTTGCAATTGGGCTTCCAGTTGTGAATTGAACCACTCAAAATGACAGAGTTTAGGGAAATATAGATGAGAATTAGATGATTCATGAAACTCAACTTTTACTTCCTCAACCACATAAAAATGATACCCGAAGAGCCATAAATTTCTGATAAATCTACTAATCATCCTCTGGGCATTAATTAGGTGGGAACAAGGACTTGGACTAGTTGGTATTATATTTCCTTCTAAGAAGTTTAAGGAGCACAGAGTCCTGCCTTCTGCTGTAGGCATATGAGCTTCTGACACAGATAAGACACCCACACCCAGAAAAGTGACCAGAGGCTTGGACTGGCCACACAACAGGAAGCAAGGGCACTCCTCCTGGCCATGCCTTACACAAAAACTACACAAAGAAAATGTTCAACAAACTTGTGGTGTCCAAATGACACCAGAGAATATATTGTTTGCCAACTAAGAAAAAAATAATTTACTAGAATTCCTGAATCATCTGGTGTTTGATGAAGTTGACTAACAAAGTTGTCTTGTCAGTTACGACAAAACTATTCATCTGCCCACTGTAAATACAGCTCCTATTGAGGGCCATTTACTTTCTCTACTGTGCATTGAGAAAGTGGGTTAAATAAGACCAAGCTGACCTAAAGGGAAAGAGGATCTTTTTTCCTAAAGAAGGAAAATGTTCTAGCTTTGGGGTTGGGATTCCACACCATGGCTACAGGTCACCTGTCTTTGTAAATAAAGATTTACTGAAACACGGGCAAGCTCACTCAAGTATTGTCTATGGTGCTTTCACACTGTAGCAGCAGAGTTGACTAGTTACCACAGACACCAGATGAGCTGCAAAGCCGAAAGAGTAACTCTGGCCCTTTACCAAAAAAGTATGCCACTCCCCTTTAGAGTGATCACCCTGCATTCCAGCTCTTCTATGCCACAGGATGTCAATGGAACATTTGAAAAATGACCTCATCTTTTGGAGTAATCTCATAGGAATAAAATCCCTGCTACAGTACATAGGGGATGAAATGAAAACATATAACAACCTTTTTTTAAAACTGTCGATTGTTAATATGACTCTTGTTTAACAGTCTGAAAGCCATCTTGTTTAGGTTGCTGAATATTCAAACAATTAAATGTTGTTAAATCAAAAGTATGTTGTAAAATGTTCACATTGTATGTAATATAATAAATTTCATTGTACTCTGTTGTATTTTTACAGTGTTTAAATTCAGAGTACAGATATCTCGTGCTAATTTTATATAGAAATATATAAATAAAATGATACCTTACTTAAATTTCTAGGAATTTCAGTGTTAAATATATTGGAATTCATTGTAAATACAAGTTAATTAGTGCCTTTGTGAACTTCATACAAATTTAAATTTGTTATCACTATATTCATAAATAGCTGTAGTTTTTCCATGATTCATGCATCTAAGCATTCCTTTAAAAACAGTTGAGTAAATACATAAATTTTGATACACATGTCAGTATTGTGGCATATGGGAAGATTTTGAACAAGTGTGAAAGTCTTAAAAATGAAAAATCAGATGTGGAATGTTGAAATCTCATCTTTATGAGTTAAGATGGATAACACATCCAAATCTGAAACGTGTTCAGCATCTTATTCCTGCACAAAATCTCCCATTTGTTATCCTCCTACACCCGGCAAAAATCACAGGAGAAAACTGAAAGTCCCCACACACCAGCTGTCCACTTACCCTCCTCCCCTCCCCAAACGTAGCTTTCCATTCCATTATTCTAATATTTAAAAGCGTGTTTTACAAAAAAATATATGCCTGATTGGAAAAACAAAATGGAAACTTCGAAGATATATTTGATTTAAATGACCACCAAAGCTTAATCAGATGTATACAAATCAGTGTTGCGAGTTGACAGGCCCCAGGCCATTCCTCCTTCTTTAATGGTGTTGTTGGTCTCTCCTCAGAGGATATGAAAGAATATAAGGTTATATTATGAAAGAACCAGTGTCAATAAACGTCTTCAAGTAAGCTACTTAACACAAACGGGGAAGCTGTCTGGAAAGGGCATATCATCCTCTACTGTCAAAATAGAGGCATTTTACCTACGAGAGAATTCTCTATGATCAGGTTTTAGAGAAAAGAATTGGGAGAATACAAATAATTGCATGAATTATTGACTGTTTTTAATAGCTTAATTTTACTTCTATATCTCAACCTGCTGATCAATTCTTGGACACAAAGTTTTTCCTATTTAGATTTATATTACTCTGATTTGCACAAAGGAAAAGCGAAAGAAGCAATTAAAATAAGAAATGTCTGATAATGGAAAATGTACTCTATATGACACCTTTTCATGTTGATCAATTAAATCAATAGCTCATTTTGTTAAAACCAAGAACAAGCCCATAGGTGACCAGCTCTCAGAATATGAACCTTGTAGAGGTCAACAGAGTATCTATTGTTCAGGTGAGGCCATCGACTGCCATTTTTCTGGCTCCATTTAAAGAAAAAAAATGCACAATAAAGGGGGAAACTTTTTAGACTAACATCCTTTGAAAAATATACTTAGATTTAGAAATATAGATGCTTGTTTGATACTCAGTAAACCATCAACCTTAGGTAACAAAAACATCAGAAATCATAAATTTGCATGTTGCATTCAAATTCACAAAGGGGAATGAACTGTGAATTCTTTGTAGACTGATTTAAGAACTCTGAAGACAAAAATATTTGTATCACTTTGTCATTTGGGTGCACATTTGGCATTGAATTTATTGGCTAGCAGACTGAAACCTTTTTTAAAGTTTAGCATCTACATATGGCTATAGATCAATTATATTTAATGCACTATACCTGTATTTTACGAAATGACATTCAAATGGGAGATTTTTAAAATTTATCTACAAAATGGAAATGAATTTGATTTATTTATGAAATTTTAATGCGAAATTTAAATACTTCATATTTATTTCCAGTGTTCTCGGCTTTCTTTGTCTTAAGTCAACGTATGTCAGTGTTTTCTCTTAATCCAAATCTATGTCATTCTGTCACATCTTCTCCTCAAATTGCCTCTAACAAAAGATAATTTACCCTTTCTTAGTGATTTTCACCCCATATTCTTGCCATTTTAGAATAAAAACAAATTAACAACAAAACAACAGCAAGAATGCCTATCTACATGAGTTGATATTTGAGAACAATAAAAATGTAACCCTAACCAAAATATGTAACTTGCCAACTCATTGTAAATTCAGAACATGCCACTCAACACTTCAGCAGGGGTGAATTTGTTCTCTGCACTCTGACTTAGAAGAGTATAGATTCATCATTATTTGACTTTTTTAAACACATAAAGCAGATAAAGAGAAAAAGCAGAGAAGGAGAAGGTGGACACAGCTCTTATATAACTTGGAAGAAATAATACTGTACTTTTATTTATTTATTTTTTTTTTTTGAGACAGAGTCTCGCTCTTTCACCCAGGCTGGAGTGTAATGGCACGATCTCGGCTCACTGCAACCTCCGCCTCCTGGGTTCAAATGATTCTCCTGCCTCAGCTTCCCAAGTAGCTGGGATTATAGGCACCCACCACTACGCCCAGCTAATTTTTGTATTTTTTGTAGAGATGGGGTTTCACCATGTTGGCGAAGATGGTCTCGAACTCCTGACCTTGTGATCCACCTGCCTTGGCCTCCCAAAGTGCTGGGATTACGGCCATGAGCCACTGTACCCAGTCCCATACCTCATATTCTTTGAGGCCATCTTCTAGGCTAATCTAAGCCAAATGGAAGGAGAAATTAAAAGTTTTCTATACCAGATACTGAACCAAACAGTTTAGATATCTAATTCTGTAAGCCTCATGCCAACTCTCTAATGTAGATAGTATTTATTTTTCATTTCACAAGGCAAAACAAACTGAGGTAATAAGCGCTTCGTCACCAGCACAATGGTCACACTAATAGTGACTGGGAAACTGCATGGAACCCACACCTCAGAATTCATGCGCTTATCCACATGTAAACTTTTAAATTAATTTACCCTAACACTCTGCATTTCTAGCATCCAAATAGTATATAGCCAATATTTGATGGTGTTTAAATAGAAAGTCATCTAATTTCTAGTTACTGTAAAAGAGAGACAGAGACTATTAATCATCCACTCTCATTTTTGCTTATTGAAGTTCATTTAAAATAATGACCAATTTTTGCTTTTCATTTGTCTAAAATTACATATTATCAAATGTAATGTATATGCATATAACGTGGAGAAGTTTGCCCCGACACAAGAGTATACTGGAAAAAAATTAATAATAAAGAAAAACTCTTGGGAGAGAAGTCTGTACAGAAGATAAAATTATGATTAAGATGAAAAATATTAAGAAATGCAAGTAGAATAACTCATGAGTTGAGAATCCCCTCTGCAATGGTTTGAATATGGTTTGTCTCCACCAAAACTTATGTTGAAATTTAACTGTCAATGTAATAAGGTTGCAAGGTGGAGGCTTAGAGTCTTATTAGGTCTTATTAGGTCAGTAAGATCAATTAATGTCTTTCTCTTCAGACTAGATTTGTTCTAGTGGGACTAGGTTAGTTATTGAAACAGCGGATTTTTATAAAGTGAGGTTGCCCCTGTGTCCTACCTCTTTTGCATTCATGCTTCCCCTTTGGCTTGTCCACCATGTGATAGCACTCCACCCAATTATGAGGAAACCCAAGGCCCTCACCAACTGTGGCCACCTGATCTTCAACCTCTCAACTTCCATAACCCTGAGATACATCTCTTTCCTTTATAAATTCCCCAGTCTCAGGCAACACAGCAACACAAAATGAACTAGGAAAACCAACAAGTACAAATAGTAATTAATACATATTTTGTTACTGAAAATTGATTCTGAAATGGGCTCTTCTACGGAGTTAACTTGCCCTTTACTATATTCCTTTCAGACAAGTAACTATTTCTGTGAGTGGATTTCTAACAAGAGCACCTTGTTTTCTTATATTTAAAAAAAATCAGGCTACAGTGCTGGTCTTAGAATTCATTAACTATTTGAAAAAATACATAGCAAAGGACTTTTAATTACTTGGTTCTATTTTTCATTCAAATTCCAATTAAGAGCCAGAGATCCACTTAATATTCATTCCCACATTATCATCAGACATTTCTTAACTCTATAATGTTCATTATTTAATTTTTTCTGTGCTCATTGCAATAAGCTAAATAACAGTTACATGGAGAAAAATACAGCAATCCTTCCACCTGGTTATTTCATTCTTCTCAAACATAATTTATTTTCACAATTCACATATTCTCCTATACGTTTCTGAACACTCATGAAAGCATATATACATGTGTACCATGTATTTCTACATATAGACATTCACATACCTATCCAAGTACTTTATATTTTCACCAAAATGGAATCACGTTGCATATGCATTCACATAGCTATGCAAATATTTTTATTTATATGTTTACCGAAATGGAATTATGTTACATTTTTTTTTCACTTTAATGTACCGTGCACATCTTCTGAGGTCAACACATATAGGACTAAAAGGAATTATTTTTAATACTACTAGAACTTACGATTTTTGATGGAAAGTGCACAGCAACATAGCTACGGGTATGTGTGCGTGTGTTTGCGTAGCCAAGGCAAATGATCCGCTAAATATCTCAATGTGCCTCTGATATAGTTCGGATATTTGTCAACGTACAAACCTCATGTGAAATTGTAACCCCCAATATTGGAGGTAGGGCCTGGTAAGAGGTGAGTAGATCATGGAACGTGGATTTCTCATGAATAGTTTAGCACCATCCCCTTGGTTGCTCTCCTGGACACAGTGAAAAAAGATTCACCAAAATTGAACTGAAAAGTATGTGGCACCTCTCACTCCTCCCCTTGCTTCCGCTTTTGCCATGTGTTGCGCCCACTCCTCCTTTGCCTTCCACCATGATTGGAAGCTTCCTGAGGCCTCATCAGAAGCCGGGCAGATGCCAGTGCCACAGTTCCTGTCCAGCATGCAGAACCATGAGCTTATTACACCTATTTTCTTTGTAAATTACCCCATGTCAGGTATTTCTTTATATTAATACAAGAATGGACTAATACAGCCTCAAGTGGAATTTCTCTTAATGAATTTGTAACAGTCTATTCCAATGGAATCAGAAACTAGATTTTGTGATGCTAAGATTTTCAGGGTTAAATGTATATTAAGTTCATATAACCAACATATAAAAACAAAGCGAAAAGTTAATAAATTACAGCTCGTAGGAATTAGACTACTTACATTGATACCTATAGTGATATGGCAGTTTTGTTATTTTTATTTAATTCACTCTAAGCCTATATGTGAAGCAAAATTGTAATGCAAGGATGCCTGCTCAAACAAGGAATTCAGAACAAGAAAAAATAAGACATAAGATAACTGACAACAATCAGATGAAAGAAAAGTTGATGCCTCAGGTTAACAGAACTTATAACATCAATGAACAGAAGCCATTTTTATCTTTTCAGTAGTTACCAGATTTGTGACAACTTGAAGCCTATACAACAGTCTTTCCAGAAAAACACACAAAATTGTGCTTATAATTTCACAGCTTCATGGAAAGAGACATTTCATGACCCTCAAATTAACAAAGTTAGATATACAGAATACGGATAGTCTCAAAGTGGACCAGAATAATCAGTCTTAACACCCTACATTCACAAACATCCCAGGGAGGGTTGCTCAGTTGACTGCAACCATCAGGGTGCAACTGTGAGCTGGCTAAGCTTTCCTTTCCTTGAGGCTGATCCTAAATGACACAACTTCTCCTTGGGCTCTGTGCTTTTACTAGGCTCATGGGGCTGCCCAAACCAATTCTTTCATTCCTTTATCTGACACATTAGAAGTTACAGGTAGCATGTAAGCCTTGCTAGATTAGCTAAATTTGTCTCTTTAGGGCAGTTCATCTCCTTCTAATCATTTGATTGTCTTAAAGTTGTACTTTCAGGAGACAATTATATCTCTGCTATATTCCTACTTTTAGAAGATGTTAGTGTTCAGGTACCTACAGCACTAATTCTTTTCTTTTAAAAAATTACTTTATCATAGCAAGAACACTTATTATGAGATCTACCCTTTTAACAAATATTCAATTGCACAAGACAGCATTGTTGACTATACATGCAATGGTATACCCCAGATCCCTAGAACTCACCCAGTGAATGTTTTCAAATGTCATTTAACATTGATTAGTGGTTCTAATATAGCTAGTGTTCAAAACTCCCGCAAATGGAGGACAAAGGAGAGATTTCGGTAGCTTCTGGCAACTAAGCCTAGAGATAGCTAAGGTTGAAAACCCTAGTCCTACTTGTTATAAAATGAGGAAGGAATGTGTTTACATAAAGGATACCTGGGTTTACCAGTCTAAGTTACCTAATTAGCCCAGAGGAAAGTAATTATTGAAATTTTGTATTTGTTTCAAGCTCTATAATTGTTATAAACCTAAAACAATGTTACACTGTGGGCTAATGGAAAGCCAGCTGCTGTTCTCGTGCTAGCACCTTCTTGAAAAGGAAACATTTCTATCCTGCCAGGTGCATCATGCATGCTCCACGCTTTAATTCAGGTGGAGTGTAGGTAATCACTTCAAGGGAGAAATAAATCAGTGCTGACATTCTAAATAAAGTTTTGAGCTTGAAGGGTAATCATCTACCTGCTCTTTCCAAATCCAGATCCATAGGTGTTCAAGGAAAGAAAATTCTGCTTGAGGGATGTGTCAGAGGAAAAGGCCACACATACTCAGCCAACAGAGGGACACCCTGGTAACAGAAAGCCCCACCCATCCTTAATCACTTCCTGAAACCTGAAGAAAAGGTCTCTCTAGCAGCCCAGATTCACTTTTCTCCGGTGAAAATTCAAGGACTATAAAAAAGTGTAGGCCATTTTCTTTCATAAAATAAATGTTCAATGGATTAATAAATACTGATCCCTCATTTTCTGTTTGTGAGGATTAAATTTGATATCCTATGCTGAGCAAAATTTTTAAGAGGATCCACTTATGCATAGTTTATAACTCATAAACGATGATCCATACTGTAGATCATATAATTTCTTTATCTTTAAATCAATTCAGCGATTTTTTTTAGAAACTTCTGCATGAGTGGGTGTGTTCATTAGAGAGAAAATCAAATTCAAATTTTTCAATACCAATACTTACTGGCAGTTTTCCTTTCAGGTTTTGAGGGAATATGAACTACTAGAAAAAATTAAGTTGTGGTTTAGATTGTTATCAAAAAATATTTTTGAGCAGTTATCATATGCCAAGTGTCAAAGATTCAAATTTTCCTTAGAGTTAGTTATTGCTCTCAAGGGTACAAAGAGTAATGGCCATAGAGTAGGCATATTAAGGTGCCATCTACTGCCTTCCATTAAGTGCTCTGGGAATTCACAATTCATTTAATCCATCTTCTGTCTTCTCCCTGCATGTATTTTAAGACATTACAACTATCACTTAAAAGCTAAAATGTGATAAATTGTCACATAGAAGCACATGCAAACAAAAATGCTATCCTTCATTTCATAGTCCAGTGAAAGTAAGTCTGCTTTTTTTGTAAAGGATCTCACTGAGCAAGTTTTCTACTGCAAGGATGAAACAATGTAAACTCAATTTTCTAACCTTCAGTTAGGGCAGAAGGGCTCAGCTCCAGGTTCTCTGAGCCCCAGAGAACCTAGGTTCAGGATCATCCACCTCGGCTCCCGGCTAAACTCAGCCTCCATCAACTCAGCCTGGCTGCTGCATCCCCTCTTCCTGTAAACCACATTGCTGAGCGTTCTCAAAGACAGGCATCTGTTTTTCTCTATGCTTCTGCAGGTATTCCTCCTTACTCAGGAACATCCTTCTATTATCTCTTTTCCTTGAGACCTTCTATTCAAGGTCTAACACAAAGGAGGCATATAGCACATATGCTTTAAGAACACGTTCTTCAGGTAGTGGCCTGAGCATCCAATCTGTGATGGTTCCTACATGGCCCAGGTAGACCTGGTCTTTCCCTTGCTCTTTTGCCCTGTTTTATAAAGCCAAAATGACTATTGAGTCACACCAATTACACCAATGTTCGATTGTTTCATTCTCCTTCACTAGTCACTGAAAATAAGCCCTATTCACTTCATCTTTGTATTCCTTTAACTTAACTCAGTATTATGTCTCTGGAAGAGGCCCCACGAATGCTGATTAAATAAATCAGAGAAGAAATGAATGAGCAAATCTGTGTATCCACTTATACTTGTGCATGTGTAAGTACGGACAGCCATGTCTATGAGCACATATGTGTACATATATGTGCATTTTTGAGTGTGTATTTGTATATGTGTGTATACGTAAACGTAACAAGTACAAGAGGAAACATAGTGAGTGTGTAAGGATTCCAACTTCTGTAGATGTACAGACATGTGGATAATTTTGCTTTCATTCCATAGCAGCAATGGGATCTCCGGAAACTAAAGTACTGTAGTTAACTACTTCCCTTTCTCTTCCTGATAATAATAGGTCACTTTATTTCACTTAGACAATTTCTGTGAATATTTAATAAGAAAAGGCATGAATAAAGTCTTTGCCAATTGTTATGAAAAGTTGTGTCCTATCTATAGAATTGCCTTATGCTATGGAAAAAAGTTCTATACCAAGCAAGTAGTGATTCTAGTTAATAAATACTAGAATCACTATTTTGATTCACAGTTGCTGCTTTCTATCCAAAAAAAAAAAAAAAAAAAAAAAGTTGTATTATGTACAAAAATTCTATTTTCCAAAAGCTACTGGATCATAAAGAATACAATTAACTTCAGAAAAACCTTATTTTACTTACAAAATGACCTAAAAATTCAATCTAAATTATTGTACATAATTCATAAAAGCCAGATTTTAAAAATATAACCGATATTTAAATTATTGAAGTCCACATATGAAGAATTTCCCAAATAGTTTACAAAACATTTGAAATTATATTCGTAAATGAAGATATGCATTAAAATTAATATTTAGACTTTAGACCCAAAATAATGAACATTCTGAGTCTAAGAGTTTTGATAATAGATTCATGCCTTTCCAACATTTGGCTTACATTTTTACTAATAAGGAAAACCATTATAAAATAGATGAATTCCTTTTTAAAACCTAAAGGGAAAAAAATATAAAGTATATCAGACAGAGAGGCTCTTTGGGGAACAATTTTTAGATGACCGTATATCACCCAGTCCGTATATTTTCTTCAAAGTCCTCAAGTCTAATATTTGTCAGCCTTTGTCTCATGTCAATTTTCTTACCTCCTAGATGTTTTTCTTAAAACATAGGTAAGCTTGATAACAAAATAATATTTTTTACTACTTGAGATTTTGATAAAAGAAGAGACAATACAGAAATAAAATTTATAGACATAGTACTTCAAAATTGGGCACATATAGGAATTTTAATAGTAATCATATGTAATCCTAACAGTTTCTGTTATTAATTCATCAAAGACAGCTATACAACTTTGTTGGTTCACAATTAAGACTAATGTCCAGGTATAGAACTGGCAAGTAAAATCTTACAACACTGAATTAAGTTAGTACCTTCAATTTTATTCTATATTTAGCAGTTAAAATTTGTTAATGTTAATACATACACTTAATTGCTGAGACTAGCTAAGGTCTATATTCAGAAATTCAAATACTGTAAATAATCAATGTTAGTATAAAATTTATCAGTGTTCCCACTGGATTTCCAGAGTTAAATTCAGTGACTGAACAGATTAATTACAATATTTTGTTTCTATTTTCATTATGTAGCTTAAGAGTTCCATGTATGAATAATAGTTTATGTAAATAATGCCTACTCCAAAGTACTGCCAGAAAACACTTGAGTTCGGTGTCCGGATTATGTTTGTTCCCAAGGTTAGCATGTTTACATAGATCTTAGAAGTTTGGAAGATTTTTCTCCTTTCGAGCCAGTAAATTTCAATTAAAAATTTATGCAGCAGTCTGGTAATACTACCAAAATTCCATGTTTTAGTTAAATAAAAGAAAATGAATTTATTATAATATGAAAGTTCATTCTATATCTCAATCCAGTTGCCTTTATACGTCTTGGATTATACATCATTATTTTATTCTATTATTTGACTCATGCAAATTACTTGATGGGTCAAATAAAAGGATCCTTGGGCAGTCTCTTCAAAATAAAAGCTAATGGGAAAAGAGGAAATCTGAAGTATCAGAAAGAGAATTTTGTGATTCTAAATCAACTTGAGATATTTTTCTAATTATTATCATTGAGTCTGCTTTATATACATATATATACATGTATGAATAGGTGTATTTGCTTATTTTATGCACTCTTAATAAATTCTCACCTTTTCCCATGACATGGCCTTGCTAACTAATAGTTGTCTAAAGTTTACGGGTAAAGTATTTGGTACTTGCAATAAATATTGCTATAAAAGCTCTCCTCTACTCTATATTCTCTTATCTTTACTCTTCCACTTAAGCTTATAGTTGATATTTTCCTCCAAGTAATACACACTCATTTTTGCAGGAGAACTTGAAGTTAACTGATAAATAGTTTTAAACACACAGATACTAAACACCAGATACAATTTTGGTTTAGCCAACAAAGCACCTTTTTAACAGGTTTTCTTTTAAAGGTAGGTTTGTCTTTACTTGTAAACATCAGACTATAATATCACCATTTCAAATCGAAATATCACAAAAACATTCTCTACATAACGACACTAAAAAATAAATACAGGTAACTTAACTTATGGCCCTCTTCCATTTTCTTGGAAGTTTTCCAGTTCATCTTTTGGAGCAACATAGAAATATTTTTCCAACATAGACAGTCTTGCTCTATCATCTTTATTATGTCATCATGACCACCAGTAAAGCCAGCAATAGCCCAGAAATATTTGATAGAATTATTCATATGGTAATTTCTCAACAGCAATGGAATTTTCACAGCATTAATTTTGGCAACCTAGCAAGACCTCGTCTTCAACTATCAACTTTATCAGGAGGGGAGAAAAAATGCCAAGTTTTCTAAAATGTGGAAGCATTATCTATTTTCTGAACAAATATTGTATGTTAACAGGACAAAATATGCTTGGCATATAGCTGGTACGGATTGCTTTAGAGATGCTTTTGTAATATTCTGCAAAAAATAAAATGATGTCAATTTAGGGTTTGTATGAAGTGGTACAGTGACATAATCAAAACTGAAAGCTAGTAACATCCATACATCTTAAATTAGCCTGTTGCTTTCCAAAGATTAACTTATTCCTTCATAGTAATGTACTTAAAGGTGATAGACCCTTTCCAGCCACTGACTCTGGCTTATGTACAAACGCAGTAGCCTCCATGACATTCACAGGCAGAACTGCACACCATTATCAGCATTATTCCACACGTAACTTTGAGTGAAAGGATAAGTTGGTCCATTCCTATGTCTCTGCAAAGAAACTTGTACACTTTTATTTTCTGATAATTTCACTACAGCCACTCATTTGCACAAACCACGTGTACATTTTAACTTCCCACAAAATATGATTTTTGCCTAAATGCAGAGTACTCCCAGTAAGAATATATAATCTGTGACTTAGTCGACAATGACAGCCCAAGTAAACAGTGTGTGTTGTAAATAGGAATTGGTTTCTACCTCTAACCACAGATTGCTTTTTAAGTTTACAGACTCCAGAGTTTGTGTTACAGACAGTACCTCTTTTATTACATGTAAAAGACAATTTAAAATCTCCATGCAAAACAAAACTAGACACACATCAGCCTTTAAAGTATTAACTAGTTCAATTTCTTAAAACCTAATACTTGAAATAATTTCCTTTTCCAAAGCTCTATCTCTGCATCTAAAAAAAATTTCTGCCAAAAGCCATTTTAATAATGATAGCAATATCCAAAGGTATCTAGGCACAAAATCTGAAGACATGAAAACAAATAAAGTCTCTATGCCTCGCATGATCAAACAACAGGAAAAGCAAATTAATTTTCTCTCCCAAAAATTTCAGCTTTGACAACAAAAGCTCATTTAATGAAATTTCCTTTACTCAAGCACTATCAGTATAATTGTCCAACCAAAAATTTAATAAAACTCTTCTGCATTAAAAATGAACTCTTTACTGCATAAGAAGGCTATTAGTTTACAGTCAAACTTCTCAAAACGTATTTGCTACAAGTTAACGGAAAAAAAACCCAAACAAGAAAAGTTCTAGTGATAAGAAAAAAATGTGAACATGTTTTGGGCTGGAAAGTTTGGCGATTATAACAGTGTTATCCAATGCCAATGTATTACACAGAAGCCAAATGTCTACACCATGAAACGACCTGTGACATAGCAGCCTAGTTTTTCATTGTTAATCCAGAGTAGCATGTATTAGATGATTTCGACACTGAATGCGTGTGCAAAACACAACAAATCTCTTACCTTCGTATAATGCTTTGAAACCTTGGGCACTCACAGCGAAGTCTGTCGTGAACCACAGAGTGAGGATAGATCCTGTACTCACGATAGAGGAGGGCAGCTGAAATCCCGATAATCTAAATTTAAAAGACAAGACACGAAGAGAGTTAAAGGCATGAATTTGTCAAAAAAAGCTTATTTGATGAAGTCATTGAATAACTTTAACAGCGGTATATTCACTTGAAATATGGCATTAAACACTTAGATAATCCGTACACATGGCTTTGGTTGGTAGGTATTTGAAATTAAACATTTTCAAGTATCAGAATTTATTTAAATAACGTGAGAAAATTTCTTCTTGAAAATACTTACTTATATAATATGCCATTGTCTTAAATGCTCCTTGGTTTTGGATGGCAATCATCTACTGCCAACTCTTTTTTTACTTGAATTTTTAAGTTCTGGGGTACATGTGCTATATGTGCAGGTTTATTATCTAGGTGAAGGTGTGTCATGGTGGTTTGCTGCACCTCTCAACCCATCACATCGGTATTAAGCCCAGCATGCATTATCTATTTTTCCTAACTCACTATTTTTAATTTTTTTCTAATAAAAAATATGACACGCAAAGCGTGTGCATCTGTGTATAAACATCTGTGCACTCAAATATGAAAGTACTGCAAAACCACCGAGTTGCTCATGAAACAACCTGTGTTTCAGTTGGATTCCAAGCTGTGCTCTGAGGAAAAGTGAGGGAGATGATCAGGATGGCAAAGGCCCCGTGCAATAGGCTGTGAGCTGTCTAGAGGGCAAACCAATCCCGACACAGCTCTGTGATCCACAATAGGACTCCCAACATAAGAATGCTGAGAATACCCACATTCTGGTAAGTAGCTTATTTTTTATGTTATAAAATCCACAAACTCCTGTGCTGTGAAGGCTGGTCTGTCCTCTTTCACCCTCCTAGGAGCCCTCCTCCCTCCCTGTCTTTTGGTTTATCACCTTTCTTATCTGGTACAATTCACAGGGATCTTCACCAACTCTCAAATTGTATTCATGTTTGTAAACCGCAGTATCTGCTGTCTGCTTTTATTTTTTAATTCAGTCCCCTTGAAGAGACTCATTTGTTCATTTTTCCCCATTGGATGCCAATCCAAACAACTTCCAGATAGTGCATTCACATGAAGGAGTAAATGACTGATGAATGGAAAAAGAAACCACTGTCATACCAGCAGACACTGCTTTGGGGTTTATATGTTATCAAATACAATACAGAAGACAAGTCAGTGAAGCAAACATTGCTTTAAGAAAGTAGGGGGGGAAAAAAAACAGTGAGTTTAAATTCTTCTGTGACTGAAGACCAGCGAGAATACAGAACTCATCAACCCTATATAACAGTATTTAATCAATACTTACAGAAGTCTTTACCCAACAAGAACAGAGTACACATTTCTTTCAAGTGCCCATAGAACATATACCAAGATAAACCATATTCGAGGCCATGAAACAAACCTCAACACATTTAAAATAACTGAAATCATATAGCATGTGTTCTCTGACCACACAGTGGAATCAAATTAGAAATCAGTAAGATAAAAATGACAGAAAAATATCTAATTACGTGGAAAATAAACAACACACTTCTAAATAATCCAGGGATCAAAGAAGAAGTCTCAAGGAAAATAAAAATATAGATAAACTGAGTGAAACTATAAAATACAACATATTAAACTTTGTAAGACGCAGCTAAGCAGTGCTGAGAATGTAATTAGTCGCAATAAAAACACAACTTAGAAAAGAAAAACTCCCAAATCCCTAATCCAAATTCTCATTGCAAGAACTACAAAAAAAAAAAAAAAACTAAAGCAAACAGAAAGCAAAAAACAACAAAAGTACAGAAATCAATAAAATTGAAAGAAAAAACAACAAATAATGAAAGAGAGCCAGTTCTTTGGAAAAAAAATCATTAAAATTGAAAAAGACTGACTAATTGGGAGTTTCAGAAGGTACAAATAGTCACTGTTGGTCATTAAACATCAAATATTACTGTGAACTCAGAATTCATCAAAAAGATAATAGAAGTTACTACAGAAACTACATATGTAAAACTAGCAACTGAGACAATATGGGTCACTAACTCAAAAAAATAAACTATTACAACTAACCAATGAAAAAATACATAATGTGAATTACCCTATAGCTACTAAAACTTTTCCCAAATAAATTTCCAGATCCAAATGTTCCTACTGGAGAATTCTATGTTTAAATAATTAACACCAGTTGTAAACACTTTAAAGAATAAACAGTAATAGCACACAGTCTCTTCCAGAAAGTGTAAGGGGATGGAATGCTTTTCTAGTAATTTTGTGTCATTGACACTACCCTTATGGGCTGAATTATGCTACTCCCACCAGTTCATATATTGAAGCCCCAACATAACTGGATTTGGAAATGGGGTTTTACAGAGGTAATTATAGTTAAATGATGTTAAAGAATTAGGACTCTGATCCCATAGGATTAGCATTTGGTAAAAATAGGAAAAGAGAAGGATAATTTCTCCCTGGACACATACTGAGAAAAGACCATGTGAGCATGGAAGGGGAAGGCTGCTGTCTACAAGTCAGGAAGAGAGCCCTCAGCAGGAATTGACTATTCGGGACCCTGATCTCAGACTTTCAGTCTCTAGAACTGTGAAAAAATAAACTTGTATTTCTTAATCCCTGTAACTTACAGTAGTTTGTTATGGCAGCCTAAGTAGACTGAGACACTCTAATATCAAAACCAGATAAACACATAAAAAAAAATAAAACAGTATCTCTCATGCATATAGATGCAAAAAATCCTTAACCAAGTAAGAGAAAATAGAAGTAGGCAAGATAAGAATTATACATGATGATCAAACGGTGCTTATTAGAGGAATGTAAGAAAGGTCCAATCTTTGAAAATTAATCAATATAATCTGCAATATTAACGGGCTAACAAAGTAAAACCACAAGAACATAGTAATCTAAGTAGAAAAAATCATTTGACAATAATAATCATTGAATCAGGAGAAAAGTTCAGTAAAATATGATTGGAAGGAATCTTCTCGAACTTGACAAATAATATCTCTACCAAAAAAAAAAAAGCCTAAAGACAACATTTTACTTAGTGGTTAAAAACTGAGTACTTCTGGGTAACACTGGGAACAAGTCAAGGAATTTCTGCTTTGAACATTCTTATTCAATACTATGCTGGAAAATCCTACAAATACAATAATACAAGAAAAGAAAATATATGCATACAGGTCAGAAAGGCATAAATAAAATTACCACTATTTGAAGATGGCATGATGATCTTTATAGAAAATGCCAAGGAATCTACAAGAAAATTTGTAGAGCTAGAGTAACTGGTATCATCCAATGTGCAAGGCACACAATGAACATACAAAAATCTATTGTAGTTCTACATACTAGCAATGAACACGTTGACATCAAAATCTGAAATACATCAATCACAGTAGCTCAAAAAAGGAAAAGCTTCTGTATAAATACAGTAAGATATGCCCAACAGTGTATACAGAAAAGTACACAACACTGGAGAAAAAATTCAAAGAAATGCTAAATAAATGGAGAGATATACCATGTTAATAAAATGGAAGACTCAATAGTGTAAAGATATAGGTTACTTCCAAATTCATACACAGATTTTACACAATTTGTATCAAAATCCCAGCCAGAATTTTTGGAGATACAGCAAGATCTTTCTAAACTTTATATGGGAAGGCAAAAAAAAAAAAAAATAGAATAGCTCAAACGTATTGCGAGAGAAGAATAAAGTAGGAAAAATAGTTCACCTGATTTCAAGACTTATTTTATATCTACAACAATTAAGACTATTTGGTATCGGCAGATTGGCAAAGAAATGAACCCATATGTCAATGGATCAGAGCAAAGAACCCAGAAATAAATCTAAACAATTATCTCCAACTTATTTTCAACAGATTCAAAAGCAACTGCATAGAATAAATCCACAAATTATGATGGATCAATTTGATGTCCATAGGAAATAGTAAAAGCGCCTAGACCTAAGTCTAGGATTACAAATATAAAATGTAAAGCAATTAGACTCTTAGGAAAAAAATAGGAGAAAGTCTCCTAAGTCTAGGGCTAGACAGAGTTACTATTCTAGACAACAAAATTACAACCCGGAAAAAGAAAAGTTAATAAACTGGATTTCATAAAAATTAAAAGCTTTGGCGGCAAAAGACCCTATTAAGAGAATAAAAGTGTATGCTGCAGACTGGGCGACCACATTTGCAAGCCAAGTATCCGACAAAAGACAAGTATCTAGAATATACAATGAACTCTCAAGGCTGAACAGCAAAAGAAACAATCCAACTAGAAGACAGGCAACAAGCATAACAGTCACGTGACCTAAAGGACATCCAGATGGCAAATAAGCACCTGAATATTCACTCTACATCAACAGGCATTGGAGGAATGTGAATTAAAACCACAGAAAAATACCATACATGATATTTCAGCCTTTCAGAATGGCTGAAATAAAAATAAATAATGACAACATCACATGCTGGCTAGAATGTGGAGAAAATTGATTGATTGCTCTTACACTGATGGTGGAAATATAAAGTGATACAGCCATTTTCTGTAGAAAACAGAAAACTTCTGGGGAAGTTTGATATTTCCTTTAAAAATGAAACATGTAACTGCTATCTGACCTAACAATTGTTCTTCTCTGCAGTTGCCCTAGAAATGCTCGTGATTGGAAACACTCCCTATCTTGACCATAATACTTCAATATTCGGTTGTGTAATTATTGAACCACAGTTTTGCTGGTGCTTTCCATTTGAGAAACTGGTATAGAGTACACGGAAACTATTTGTATAATTTCTTTTAACTACATGTGAATCTATAATGATCTCAAATTCAATAATTAAATACATTGGAAAGCTTGAGACTGAGAGGTACTCAAGAACATATTAAGATTAAAATAATCTAGTAACCAAAATAATGCTATTTAATAACAAAACATTAAGTTATAAAAGTAAGTTGAACAAAAACTATCGAGGATAATTTCATTTAGTTACTGCCCATGTTGAAGTTTTACATATATATTCGGGTAAGTTAGGTAAAAAATAATGTGATAGCACTTTAAATTAAATACAAGTTCATGTCCCTTTTAATTATTAAGTTTTATAAAGAACTGTGATTATCAAGGGGTGTGGTCAAATGGTATTAGTTCAGGAAGTAGGAACAAGATACTAAGGGATTTTTAAAACCAGTGTCATAGGACTACTGTACTGTTCAGAGGTTTGGGGTAATTTAATATTGACGTATGCAGGGAAAATATATACATGTGATCTGATCTCAAACAGCTGGAATGAAATGGATTCATTCTTATTTATGTGCAAAGAAAACCACAAATGGAGGCCAACATTAGTTGACAGGGATGTGGAAAGATGAGTGGATCCAACTGATCATAAAGAGCTTTCAAGAGCTAAATGTGTGATATAATGTTTACAGCCATTTACTCCATACTGGCTGAGAGTGAGGCATCTTATAAGGAGCTGCCAAGACTCACTCCTTGGTGACTCACAAACGCGCTCCTGAAGATACTAAAGTACTTCTGTGAGCATCCTTTCCATGAGGGCCCTTGCAACACATTTTATTCTTCTCTGCCTCACTTGGAGGAATCCCCGCTTCTTATAAGCAACTGGCTTATTTTCAACACATAGTAAATTATGAAGCATTTTGAAGTAAAATGGACTTTGAAGTAAATCTGAATCCACACAGGTGTCTTGCAGTAGCAAGTCTTCCCTCTGTCATTCATATTGGATGCTCCAGGGTATTATGGGAATATTTTAATACACACAAAATTATTGATAAACTTTGAATATTTCAACAAAATATGACATATACATTACTCCCTATTGTAATTTTTTAGTGTTTTACAAAAAATACAAACATGCTAAAGTATCTTCATTTCAGAGAGGTAGACATACCCCAAAATTAAAGAGGTATACATTAAAACATTTTCAAATGCGTTTTCAAAATCTCCAAGGGATTATGAAATGTTACTAAAGGAAAACTGTCCATAAATAAAAGAATTATTTTCAAATAAAAAAAAATCTTATCGCCTATGGATGTGACAAAGAGACCGACATTAATTTCCAGATGGCATACACAGAGGCTAGGTAATCAGGAAATAGAGAGGAATCTGTAAATTCAGAACCTTATATCTATAATTATTGGACTAGCTTTTCCGTAAAATAACTTGTTTTCTACAAGTTATTCCAAATTCTGCTCTAGAATTCATCCAAAATTTGTTGTAGGTTTAAAAAGTTTTTTTAATAATGTACTATGTAGCATATATTTTTGAAAATCCTTTTTATATATTTTATATGTAGTATATATAGTAAACCTTTTTATATACTATATATACTATATAGTAAACTTATATACTATATAGAGCATATATAGTAGACTTATATACTATATATAGCATATATAGTAAACATATATAATATAGTTTTTATATATGACTTGTATATAGCAAACTTTTTATATATTTTATAAAGACGATGTAGTATTTTATACTGTATTAATATACAGTATATTTATTACAGTGTAGTATGTATACACAGTATTTATGTACAGCATAGTATACCATAAATTATATCGTTGACTATACAATATACTAATATAGTAATATTTTGTTATTCATATTTATAGTAGTATTTTATTATATAATATAGTAATATTTTTTATTATATATTAATATTTTATATTATATACTATATATTTTATTATACAATATAGTAATATATTAATATTTTATATTACCATACACATATGATTTCATTATATTATATAGTAATATAGTATACTATATTACATATAGTATACTATATTACATATAGTATACTATTATATGTATCTATATTACATATTATATATATTATTTATATATTTTATTATACTATATTATATATATATTTTTATTATTATTATTTATCTATATTACATATAGTATATATATTACATATTTATTTTATTTATATTTATATATTATATTACATATAAATATAAAATAAATATAAATATAGTAAAAAAAAAATAAAATAAATATATAAAATAAAATAATATAGTATACTATATTACATATAGTATACTATATTACATATAGTATACTATATTACATATAGTATACTATATTACATATAGTATACTATATTACATATAGTATACTATATTACATATAGTATACTATATTACATATAGTATACTATATTACATATAATACATAGTATACTCTATTATAGAAGCATTTAAAAGTCGGAAAGGGTATTAGTATGAGATGTCAGGTACTTCAGCTTTTTATTTCATAGAGCAGAGAAATTATGATTAGAAGTATTCGGTCACTCGATAAAGGCTTGCCTGGTCTAGGGATAGGGACAATTTAGATAGCAAGAAGTGATCAGTGATCATGTTTCCACGAGAACTGTTTTAGACAGAACAGCCCCAGAGAGCTTGGGAGATCTAAGAGCATGGGTGGCTGTGGCTCTTGGGAGGTCACCACCCTTATGGAAAGCCTCTCCTACCAGCTAGGGGTGGTGAGGACAGAATCCACACAACGGAGAAGTCCAGATGGGTGTGCAGGGACCATCTAACTATTCCTAAGCCCAAGAGAGGCTACACGTGGTGCCCTGCATGGTCCTCAGTACAAGAGATCACTTGAGTTATGTGGCCTTGGTGAGCAGGTCTTAGTGCTGGTGACAATACACTGGTTGCAACAAGTTACATGTCAAATTGTGTCAGGACACTGCAGAGGGTGATCTGGAACAAGGCGCTTTATCAACCCATAGTACCTTGGGGTCATAGAACTCTCTTGGACTTAGATACCATCCAGGGAAGACGGAATCAAGCACGCAAGGTTCAGCAAAAACTGAATCAAATACACACACACACACACACACACACACACACACACACACACACACACACACAGAGTGAATCACAGCAGTATATATACATCTTACCAGATTAAAATGTCTGCCATCATTTACAGAGAGACCCAAAGTAAAAATTATTGTAAATTCCATGTAATAATTACATTATTTTTATACCTTAACTTTTGGCGTCAGAAAACAGTACCTATTAATTTATTTTTCTGTTCTATTCAACATATCACTAATTTGAAACCATTAATGTATATAAATCTCTCAATAGAAACTTCAATTACAGATTTTTATCGCCATGTATAACCCATACAAACATATGCATGTTTAAGCTATTGAATAATTCTTTTTCTTAAAACCTTGTTGAATTTTAAACTCAGGGATCACTACTTAATATAATGTCTCTAGGGCACAGACTGCCCTTTATTTAAGGCACTTTATTTAAAATTAGGTTTTCAAATGTTTTTCTGACTCCTTGCTGTGATACCTGATTGGCCCAGCAGTAAAGATTTTCCAAGTAGCTACTGTACTTGGAGCCTTTCATTGCTATTGTTAAGACATTAAGGTTAAATGTCTTATTTTTGTATCAGACAGTATAAACAGTGAATGGCATACATCTCTGATGCCTGTTTTCCTCCTCTGCAAAGCACCCATCACATCTATTTGAAACTGGCTTTACTTAAAAGAAAAAGCAAATCCATGTTCACTTGTACTGTATCCACTGAACCACACATTCTAAACACAAGACAACTAGGAGACCACTTTGTATCGACTTGATACAAAGAACATCAGGACACCTTGTAGGAAGACAGCTACTTCGCATCTAAGGAGTCCCAACATCTTTCTCTGTCATCTAGTGCCTACCAGGGATTAAAAGTAATTCTGGGTAGCTTGTTATCTTCCTTGTAAGCAGCAGTTCAATAGGAATACCTAAGTGATTTGCTAATGCAATATGGAAATGGTTTTTCACATTAATTTCTGGAATAAAAGGTCTGCATGCCTGGCATATGTGTATATCTCTCTACATATCAGAGCAGGTATAGACACAGAAATATGTGAACATGTATTTTCCTATAATAAACTTGCAAGTTTCCTTATAACACTTTCAGTAATACTACATGTGTTCAAGTTCCTTTAGGAAACACACAAACTACAGAACTTTTAGGGCTTATTAAAATAATTGATAATGACATATTAATAATCCAGGGTTCATTTTAAATTTGGTTGTTTTGTGTATTATTTATTTATTTATTGAGATGGAGTCTAGCGCTGTCACCCAGGCTGGAGTGCAGTGGCATGATCTCAGCTCACGGCAACCTCCACCTCCAAGGTTCAGGGATTCTCCTGCCTCAGCCTGCTGAGTAGCTGGGATTCCAGGTACCACCATCAGGTCTGGCTAATTTTTGTATTTTTAATAGAGACTGGGTTCCACCATGTGGCAAGGCTGGTCTCAAATTCCTGACTTCAGGTAATCCACCTGCCTCATCCTCCCAAAGTGCTGGGAATATAGGCATAAACCACTGTGCCTGGCCTTATTTTGTGTATTTTTTTTTGCATTATTAAATATACCTTGAAGATATAATTTTTATTTTATTATTATACTTTGTTTTAGGGTACATGTGCACAATGTGCAGGTTTGTTACATATGTATCCATACGCCATGTTGTTTTGCTGCACCCATTAACTCCTCATTTAGCATTAGGTATATCTCCTAATGCTGTCCCTCTCCCCTCCCCCCACCCCACAACAGTCCCCAGTGTGTGACGTTCCCCTTCCTGTGTCCATGTGTTCTCATTGTTCAATTCACATCTATGAGTGAGAACATGCAGTGTTTGGTTTTTTCTCCTTGAGATAGTTTACTGAGAAAGATGATTTCCAGTTTCATCCATGTCCCTACAAAGGACATGAACTAATCATTTTTTATGGCTGCATAGTATTCCATGGTGTATACGTGCCACATTTTCTTGATCCAGTCTATCGTTGTTGGACATTTGGGTTGGTTACAAGTCTTTGCTATTGTGAATAGTGCTGCAATAAACATACGTGTGCATGTGTCTTTATAGCAGCATGATTTATAGACCTTTGGGTATATACCCAGTAATGGGATGGTTGGGTCAAACAGTATTTCTAGTTCTAGATCCCGGAGGAATCGCCACACACACTGACTTCCACAATGGTTGAACTAGTTTACAGTCCCACCAACATTGTAAGTGTTCCTATTTCTCCACATCCTCTCCAGCACCTGTTGTTTCCTGACTTTTTAATAATGGCCATTCTAACTGGTGTGAGATGGTATCTCACTGTGGTTTTGATTTGCATTTCTCTGATGGCCAGTGATGAGCATTTTTTCATGTGTCTTTTGGCTGCGTAAATGTCTTCTTCAGAGAAGTGTCTGTTGATGTCCTTCGCCGACTTGTTGATGGGGTTATTTTTTCCTTATAAATTTGTTTGAGTTCATTGTACATTCTGGATACTAGCCCTTTGTCAGATGAGTAGGTTGTGAAAATTTTCTCCCATTTTGTAGGTTGCCTGTTCACTCTGATGGTACATGATTGTATATCTAGAAAACCCCATTGTCTCAGCCCAAAATCTCCTTAAGCTGATAAGCAACTTCAGCAAACTCTCAGGATACAAAATCAATGTACAAAAATCACAAGCATTCTTATACACCAATCACAGACAAACAGAGAGCCAAATCATGAGTGAACTCCCATTCACAATTGCTTCAAAGGGAATAAAATACCTAGGAATCCAACTTACAAGGGATGTGAAGGACCTCTTCAAGGAGAACTACAAACCACTGCTCAATGAAATAAAAGAGGATACAAACAAATGGAAGAACATTCCATGCTCATGGGTTGGAAGAATCAATATGGTGAAAATGGCCATACTGCCCAAGGTAATTTATAGATTCAATGCCATCCCCATCAAGCTACCTATGACTTTCTTCACAGAATTGGAAAAAACTACTTTAAAGTTCATATGGAACCAAAAAAGAGCCCCCATCGCCAAGTCAATCCTAAGCCAAAAGAACAAAGCTGGAGGCATCAGGCTACCTGACTTCAAACTATACTACAAGGCTACAGTAACCAAAACAACATGGTACTGGTACCAAAACAGATATAGATCAATGGAACAGAACAGAGCCCTCAGAAATAACACCGCATATCTACAACCATCTGATCTTTGACAAACCTGACAAAAACAAGCAATGGGGAAAGGATTCCCTATTTAATAAATGGTGCTGGGAAAACTGGCTAGCCATATGTAGAAAGCTGAAACTGGATCCCTTCCTTACACCTTATACAAAAATTAATTCAAGATGGATTAAAGACTTACATGTTAGACCTAAAACCATAAAAACCCTAGAAGAAAACCTAGGCAGTACCATTCAGGACATAGGCATGGGCAAGGACTTCAGGTCTAAAACACCAAAAGCAATGGCAACAAAAGCCAAATTGACAAATGGGATCTAATTAAACTAAAGTGTATTTTTTTAATAACAGTTTTACATATTTACAGTGTACAACACAATGTCTGAGTGTATACGTAGATCATAAAATGATTACTACTGTAAGTTTTTTTCTATGAAGACTGATACATATGTACACACACAATTGAATTATATATATTATATATTATATATATTTATATAATTGGATAGATTTCTAAAAGGATCATGCCTGCCTTACATGAGTATCTAGTTGTATTTTAAAAACATCATGAGATTTCAACAGTCCTATTACTTCTTGTTGAAGAGAATACTCTAATTTCTCATCATTTTAGTTTCATTGCTCTTCAAGAGCTTTACATGTGTATGTCTGTGTATACATAGATACACACACATATTTTGTACACACACATCTACATATACAAAATATATTGGACAAAGAAAAAGCATCCTCCTTTCACACCAAAATGTTTTGTAAACAGTGGCTCAGTTTGGTTCTGTAGCAATCCCTTCTGTCAGTTGGGAAACAGAGATTAGCTTATATAATTTGTATAATTCAAGATGGATCAGAAAACTGTAAAAGCATAAGACTCATTACAGAAGGACTTGGTACGTATTGATTTAGGAGGCAAAGAAAGTCAAAGTTTAGAGGCTAGACCAGAGAGAGGAACAAATGCACAGGGGAGGGCCTTTCATGCTAGGTACCCCAAGAGTTGGACCCCAACATCCCAAAGGAACAGGAGCTCCATGAGGGCAGAAGTGGGTCCCCTGTAACCCACGGCCATATGCTGAGATTCTGGAATGCCTGGGGCATGGAAGTGCTCCACCCATATTTGTTGAAATATCCCGGCAATCCCCTCCCATCACAGCCAGGATCTCACTGGCTCAGGAGGAAACCCACACCCATTCAGTTAAGTTCTATGGAATCAGGGAATCCTCTCCTACATTTTTGGCTAAGACTTGGGGATCGAATCAGTGGTCACCTATCAGGGAATGAAAAACAGAAGAGGCAAAGGAGAGAATCCACTGAAAGCTGAGCTGGAAGATGAGGTCTCCTTAACTGCCTTCCCACTGAACTGAAATCGACTGCCTGAGTTTTCAGAATCAACCAGGAAGTATAAAAGCAGAAACAAAAATTAATGTTTAAATCCCAGAAGTAAGGTTTATAAATAAAGCTAAGTGTACTGATTCCACAAAGCAAATCTATGTCAGAATCTATCCTACATGTGCTTTCCTAAGCAGGGTGGCCCTTTATCTCAGGAGTTAGGCCCCAGGTTTCTCATGCCATGAATCCTGGCATGGAGAAGAAATTTTCTAAAATCACATCTTATGTTTTGGTGCTGAAAAAATACTGCAATTAAACCACTGCGTATTGCTTGATATGATAGTTTTCCTCTCTAAGAGGCTTACATCATTAAAGGCTTATCAGTTTACTTAAATATATCATTGTTTACCTCATGGTTATGACACAGTCTACCTTCTCCTGGGACCCTGAATTTCATTTGGTTGTGGTGATTTAATAGATAGGGTATATCATAGTTTGCACTAAATAGAAATTTCCTCCTAAGAAATTACACTCTACTAAACACTACTCTCTAATAAACGTCCTCTGGGGAAGAAAACAAATTTTTCCCAAATTGCATTCTAGACAAGTTTGTCAAGAATTAATTCCACTGATCCTGTTTGTTTAAATCAATGCACCAAGTTCTTTTGGGCAACTTATTTTATAATTACAGTGTCTAATAGACTATTGGAAACAAAAATCTAAACAGATTTTGCCCCCAAGCATGAAATAGCATCCACATGACGTATATTTATGCCAATAAAACCATTTACAAATGACATTAAACACAGTGTTTTTCCTTTCAACTGTCACTGCAAATACTTTCCTCCAGTGTTTTCCCCTCCACTCTTATGCCTTCTGTTTGATCAGCCCCAGCTTCTCGTGAATAAGGATCCATAAATTATCTTAAGAGTGCAAAATTCACTACTAGAATTTTTATATCAAGATGTCTTTGCAATCTTTTCTCCCTCAGATAAGCCACTTTTCTATGGAAAGACTTCGGATAAGACCTGTGCTTCTTCAGAATAGCTCATGGAGTTTCCATTTTATTTTCTCCTCTGATCATTAGTATTAATATATTTAATCTTAAACAGATCACATGTCTGTAGAAAAAGAGGTGAGGCTCTAACTGATTTGCTCATAGGCAAGGGAGGGGAGTAGGTAGTGACCCCCAGAATTTATTCCAGGTCTGTTTTCATTATCTCAACAGCAGAAAAATAAAATAGTGAAATGGTTCAAAGATGTTAAATAATAATATGCAAATTTATTTCATCATATCTCACAAAATATATTTTTACATTGTGATTTTCTTAATGGTGAACCTAACGTCTATAAAATTGAAACCAATAGTTGGGAGGAATTCATTGCACTTAGAACATTACGCAGAAACTCAGATCGAACAAGGTGAGAGGAGACGAGTGAGCACACAGTCACCAGAGGAGGCCGAGAGAGAAGAAAGTGGAGAGACCAACTAGAGACTGATTGCTACTCAGTTACGCTTTGTAACACCCGACCCTGATCGTCTACACCAGCCCCAGCCCCATTTCAAAACTTCACTCTGAAGCTACCACTTTGTTTGGCAAAAACCAAAACAAAAACAAAAACAGAAAACAAAAAACAGAGGCTAACTGGAAAGGAGGAAAAGATAGAGGAATGAAACAAAAGAATCCTAAATCCTGACAACAGAATTAAGACAACGGAATCAGTCGTTGTTCTAACTATTTTGAAGCCAAACTTCAGTAACCTGGCATGTATTAGAAATGTAGCAAACGCTTAATAAATGGTAACATACACATCCAAGAGAAGGTACTAGGAAATGGGGGCCTGCTATTTTCCTGGTGGAATTAATAAAATTATATATACATTAAAATATGTCAATGATATGTAACAATTGGGTAAAAGAGAATTACTTCAGATAAACACAGTATTGTTTTAAAAGCCACAGCAATAACTTACATTTATGCACTTCATTATATTTGTCAACGTATTCTCAAAAGGCTTGCAAAAATGTGTAAAGAGATCTGGTAGTGCTCACACACTAAAAGAGACAGGATTAGAATACAGAAATATTGGCTATTGAGTTAAAAAAGGTGATTATATAAAATAAATCCTTGCTAAAGCATACATGGATTACAAAAACATGATCGGCAATTATATTGAGAAGGTTGAAAAAGTAAAATTTGAATTTAAAAATTTTGTCAAACAGGTTATGAGAAAACAGTAAACTCACACAGGAACTTAACTGTTTTCCAGTTGTAGGTACTTGTCAGGGAAGAGTCCAGAGCCCAGGCAGATTAAGTAACTTACTCAAAGGACTGCTGGTAGAATCCCCTTCCCTGGCTATGAACTTAGTGATTAACCTACAGCAAGGCAGGTTTCCCGTTGTGTTGGATTCCTAGATTTGGGGCCTGGCGAAAAGAAATGGACTAATGCCACAAAAACTCAAGAATCAGCTACTTCCCTGGAGTCTCTACTAAATGCTGGTCAATGCTCGGAGTGTGAAAACACCCTGTTCTCACAACATCCATAAAATACCCTTATGACTTAAAGACAGGGAGTAAAGCATACTCCTTTTGCAGGTGAGGAAAGGAAGCCTCAGAGATCCTTAATAACTAAGACCAAGCAGGTGGAGAGCACTAGATGCAAGATTCAAACCCTGGTGTCTCTCTCCAGAGCATGTGCTTTTAACTCCTGAAAGCTCACAGGAGATTTCAAACCAGGGCCAGAGAGGAAATAAAAATATATGAAGCCAAGCAGTAATTTTGGTTATGGATTAGAAACTGACCAACAATTTAGATTTCTTTAGCACTTTGTTGTATACCAAAGGTCTCCAGCCCCGAGCCACGGAATGCGGCTGCCTATCGGGGGTGAGCAGCAGAAGCGAGAGATGCTGTGCTGTTTTTACAGCTGCTCCCCATGGCTCACTTTACCAGCTGAGCTCCACCTCCTGTCACATCAGCAGCAGCGTTAGATTCGCACCGGACCGTAAACATTGCTGTGAACTACGTATATGAGGGGTCGAGGTTGCACACTCGTTTTAACTATCCAATGTCTAATAATCTGTCATTGTTTCCCATCACCTCCAGATGGGACTGACGAGTTGCAGAAAAACAAGTTCAGAGCTCCCACTGATTCTACATTATGGTGAGTCGTGTATTTCATTGTGTATTACAATATAATATCAGACATAAAGTGCATCATAAATGTACATTTGAATGACCCCAAAACCATTTGCTCCCACACCCTGGCCTGTAGAAAAGTTCTCTTCCACAAAACTGGTCCCTGGCACCAGAAAGATTGGGGACTGCTATTGTATACAACTCATAATATCATTGAAACGAAATCATTACATAAATTTGAACTAAAAGAATCAACCTGTCAACCAGGAATAGGGCACATTAAAGGCAGTTCCCTGCGAGGTCAAAGCACTGGCTGTCTGCAAGCACAGCCAAGTGGTTCCCTCATTCCCAGGGCAGCCCCAGCTCCCCCTGCCGGCAAGAACTACCTCTGTGGAAACAGACAAGTGCAGAAACAGAGAGATGAAAAGTTCTTGTGGCTGCCTCAAGAGCTGTCTTGGCCATGTGGCTACAATAGAAAGTATCATACCTTTGACAGCTAAACAAGATAACATAGGACAGACCGTGTCCCAAACACCTTCAGGGCAGTATGTGACTCCACAGCTCATCTCACAAGTATTAGGACTGTGTGACCCTGAGAGTAGTGTGTGTCAAATGTAGATTTGATGGAAAATAATTAAAATTTTAACCAAAATCTACATTCTTAGCCTTTACATCCACACATCACCATCTACCTTTTCCTGTCACCAACATATTGAATTAACTTCATATGCAGCAGCTTGTTAAAATATAAGATCCAATCAAGATCATTCACAGATCTTATAATTCCAAGTTTCAAGAATAAAACCAACATATCTAACTGAGCTACATATATTCTTCATTTCAGGATAAAAAATAGAAGTCATAGATCTTGAGAGAATTAGATTTCAGTGTCTCTTCTTACAGACACTGGTTTTAGGCTTCTTATGCCTCATGTTAACTCACTGTAGGACAAAATTAGTTCATGTTTAAATAAAAATATTTGTAATACCCACCCTGCATTGTGGTATTTTTTCACCTTATTTTTGTCACTATAAAATGATACTGTCAATCTCTCCTTCTTGCAGAGATTAATTGCCTGATTTATACACCAAACGTGCTTAAGTCTATTTTAATTTTTTTGTGTACGGAGTAAATGTGTGTATTTGTGGGGTACATGGCATGTTTTGATTGAGGCATGCAATGCATAATAATCACGTCAGGGTGACGGATATCTCTCCTCTCACACATTTATCCTTTGAGTAACAAACTATTCGATCACACAAAGTTTTTTTAAAACTGACAGTTAAGTTATTGTTGACTACATCCATTCTATCGTGCAACCAAATAGGTCTTATTCATTCTTCTATTTTTTTTAACCTGTTAACAATCCCCACCTCCTTCCTACACTCTACTACCCTACACAGCTTCTGGTAACCATCTTACTCCCCATGGCCGTGAGTTTAATTGTTTTGATTTTTACATCCCACAAATAAGTGATCATGTCATGTTTGTCTTTCAGTGCCTGCCTTATTTCATTTAACAATGATCTCCAGCTCTACCGATGTTCCTGCAACTGACTGAATCTCATCCTTTTTAAGGCTGGAGAGTACTCCATTGTGTGTAAGTACCACATTTTCTTTATCCATTCATCTGTTGATGGACACTTAGGTTGCTTCCAAATCTTACCTATAGTGTACAGTGCTACAATTTCAATTTCTTGTTCAGCTTTCTAGGACTACCCAGATTCTATCTCTGAGATTGAGACTCAGCGCTGTTTCCTCAAGGTAAGTTAATGGGACCTGCTATGGAAGAAAAAATTACCGACAAAGGAATCCTACAGCTGCTACCCAGAAGAATTCATTTCGGGGAATTTTAGAAATCGCAAATCCAATCCAACAAAACAATGCAAAACTTTGTTGTCTCAACAAATCAAATCAATGACTGACCAAGATATCAAATTGAAGAACTGTTTCTGAAATTAGGCAGTAGAGAAAATTAAACTTCCTTTTAAGTAACTGATATGATTGTTTAGTTTGAGAGAAAAAAATATAAGCTTGTTTTAAAAAGGAAATACATCTTAAGGTGTTTCTAAAATCCTTGTATGTGAACAACTTAGTAAAATCATGATTAGAAAAATGAGCCACATTTTCTAGTCATGATTATCCATAAAATCAGAAACATTCACCAAAAGTTAATTACACGAAAAGTTTCCTCTCAAGATTTTTATAACATAGCCACATACGTATTTTAGTAATTTCTTTCACATTTATATTACAGTTTCTCCAGATATCTTGAAGAGACTATCAGGGTTAAAATGTTTTTATTTCATGTTCTATCAGCCTCTGTTCACCAAGCCTTTCCAGATCCGAGACTCACACAAACGAGTTCTTACATTTTAACCTAATTATAAGACCTTTTAGCATAGAGTAAGATTCTACTATCTTATATACTTGCTTAGGCTGCCCATGAGTTCCATGTTTGTGGTGTGAAGAGGGAGATCTTTGAGTTCTATCTCTACGCGATCTTCATGGGCCATCTTTGGTGGATGGGCTTCTCTGTAAAACGGTGCAGGTCTGCCCCTACTTCACTTGCTTCACTGGTGTAGAATTCACCTGAGAAGCCGGCTGTCAGGCTTGGACACCAACCTGCTTAAACTAATTCTCTAAGTGTTTTCCATGTATTTTCTCATAAATGTTCACAGAAACCCAATGAAGTGTCCTAATCTGCATTTAGAAGGGGGCATGTTATAGTTCGAAGCCTCTTAGCTATGAAGGAACAGCCAATATTCACACCCAGCTTGTTTGGCTTCCAGGTTCCTGCTCTTTCTAGCACACTACGCTGCACTCGAAAAAGAATTGAGGTGCTTGTTGATTTAGATATTGCTGACTTCTTAAAAAACTCAAACATTGAGACAGATCTGCAAGAAACTCCTGAAATAATCTCAACCCAAGCCCTCTTGTTTTTAGAGTGCAGTTCTTTAAAGTTTTAGAGAAGTTTTAGAGACTGGGGCTTTCCTAAATGCTCAGGGGGTGGTGTCTGAAGCAGCACCAAATCTCCAGTCCCTGGACTCTGTCCTGCATCACCCCTTTCTCATTGAAGCATGCAGCTTAATTATAAATATAGTTGAAATTGGTACATACTTA